>NC_137894.1:60124646-60510516 GCF_963455335.1 Martes martes
GACCCTGGGATCATGACCTGAGCGGAAGGCAGAGGCTTTAACCCACTGAGCCACCCAGGCGCCCCAATACCCTTCTTTTAGAGCTAAGCTTTTCAAAACTATTGTGCGACACTGGGATTGCCCAAACAAATGTTCCACAAATTACATGGACGGTTTCAGAAGTTAATAAATTAGATATATCTACTAGTCGTTTCCACTAAAAGATCACTGTAAAATACACTGAGCCTGGGATCTCATGTCCACTGGGTCAGCTAGAAGAAGAGCTGTACCTCTATGATTCAGAAGATCGAATCAAAACAAATCAACATACTATAGCTCTGATCAGACCTCTAAACTGGCAGAATTTTCTACAGGGCAATGCAACAATTTGAAAAGTCTTAAATATTCAAATCCCTTCACTCAGTAATTTTCTTTGTCTGAATCTATTAAGAAAACTAAAATGCTGACAAAGCTTTGTAAACAAAGATAGTCACTCAACATTTTAACAACAGAAATATGGTATAAATATCCAGTGTAATGGAGTATTAGTTATTAAAAATGATTACAAAGACTTTTTAAATGATATGTGAAGATGTTTAATATATAATGTTAAGTGGAAGAAATCAGGACAAGCAATCATATCCACAATATGGTATCAACATGTAAATACAACCACATACATATTAAAGACCAGAGGGATATACCTAAGAGTTGAAGCTCTTAGGCTGGAGTAGGCAAGGAAAAAGTAAAATATGTTTCATTTGATTTCAGAATCAAGAAAAGACTAAGATCAGCTGGTCAAAAAATTTTTCTTGGGGGAACATAACAATATGATGGGGTTATAAGGAGGCACTACCGTTGCAACCTCCTGGCATAGTTGAAAATCTGGACATAACTTCTGACTCTCCAAAAACTTAATTACTAACAGCCTACTGTTGACTAGAAGGCTTACTAATAATACAAGCAGTTGATTAACACATACTTTGTATGTTATGTGTATTTTATATTATAATCTTACAATAAAGAGAAAAGTTATTAAGAAACGCATAAGGAAGGGGCGCCTGGGTGGCTCAGTGGTTTAAAGCCTCTGCCTTCAGCTTGGGTCATGATCCCAGGGTCCTGGGATTGAGCTCCGCATTGGGGTCTCTGCTCATCAGGGAGCCTACTTCCTCCTCTCTCTCTGCCTGCCTCTCTGCCTACTTGTGATCTCTGTCTGTCAAATAAATAAATAAAAAATCTTACAAAAAAAAGAAAAGCGTAAGGAAGAGAAAATACATTTATAGTACTGTTTTATATTTATCAGAAAAAAATCCATGTATAAGTGGATGACCTGTGCAGTTCCAAACCATGTTGCTTGAGGGTCAACTGTATTATGCTTATACATGTCTCAAATAATCAATTTAAGAATCTGCCAATAGCTTCTGTTAGGTGAGAAGCTAGGTTAGGCCATCGGCGCAGTTGCTCCTAGGTAACCAAGTGAAATCGGCTCAAAGCAGATCTTCCCTGTCCATTGTTGGTCAAATGACCACTTGAAATCAGATGTATAGCTTCAACTTAGAAGTTATGGGCTATAGGAGTATAGAACTGTAAACCGAAACAGGGGTTATCTCCTTACTGTGCTTCATTACAAAGCATCATGCAATAGCAAAAAATATCAATCAGAGGGCACTCTATGTGGAGCCATGAATTTATTTTAGGCTAAATTGTTTTGTATCTGAAGTAAACCCTGCTTTAAAACTGAAATGAAAGAAATGAAAAACTGTAGCCTAAATACAAATGACTAAGTGCTTTATTTTCTTCCCAAGAATTCAAAACTTAAATACTAACCAACTACACAATTAAAGTCCAAAAATCCAGAACTGTTGAGATTTACAGAACATTAAGATCTGCTCTATTCTTCAGTTATCCAGGTCTAAGTTCAGGAGCCCTGTTACCAGCTAGTGGAGCTTGGCTTTCCCCTTGGAGGGAGCAGTAACCAGACTCTGCTTATTACAATGAGAACCTGCACTTAGGATAATTATGACTCCGTAAGCCACCAACATCCAGCAGGCGGTACTTGAAATTTCATAGGCTCATTATCAGGTGGGAGAAGTACTGTAACTGAGAGCCACCAGCTGAACAGATTGGGCATCATGGCAATTTGTCATACTGTACTGTATTACCACTATAATGCTGGAGGGAAAACAGGAAAAACGAAGGTATTTTCTTTAAACTTACACAAAAGAGGTAAGGAAAACAAATTAAAAATCAACTATAACTCAATATCCAGAGACAGCCACTGTTAACATTTAAAAATACAGCCTTGTGGATTTCTTTCTACACATATATTATCCACATAAAGGAGGATCTTGATTCATAAAGAGAAATCATTTCTTTTATTGCCCAAATAAAAGGGTGGCTAATTCGGTAAGAAGACATGTATTTTTTTAAAAAGATTTTATTTATTTATTTGACAGACAGAGGCCACAAGTAGGCAGAGAGAAAGGGGGAGGTGGGCTCCCCGCTGAGCAGAGAGCCCGATGTGGGGCTCGATCCCAGGACCTTGAGATCATGACCTGAGCCAAAGGCAGAGGCTTAACCCACTGAGCCACCCAGGTGCCCCAGAAGGCATATTTTGTTTTGTTTTGTTTTGTTTTTTTTAATTTATTTATTTGTTAGAGAGAGCGAGCGAGGGAGCACAGGCAGACAGAGTGGTAGGCAGAGGCAGAGGGAGAAGCAGGCTCCCCGCCAAGCAAGTAGCCCGATGTGGGACTCGATCCCAGGACGCTGGGATCATGACCTGAGCCGAAGGCAGCTGTTTAACCAACTGAGCCACCCAGGCGTCCCAGAAGGCATATTTTGAATACAAAAATTATTAAGTATTTGTTCTCTCTCTCTCTCTCCCACACACACATTGATCTGAACCAATATAAGCCAATTTAGCTAACTCTTAAAATGACTATATCGTGACTGCTTAAAAGTATGAGGTATACTGAGATCTCTTTTAAACTCATCATCTTAAGCACTAAAGGAAAATTAAATGAGAATTTTTATAATTTCTATTAACGTTACCTGTTCTGAAAATCAGCAACCATGTCCCTCCTCTCTGAGATCTTGGATGAGCCGTCGAGCCTCATGTAGGTATGCTTCCTGTAAACCATGTATTCCTGCCAATCAGAGTAAACAGAAATCAGATGTAAACTGCTGTGTTCTAATTCCCACAACATCTACCCACCTTCTACTTCATCCTTACTGGGGCAAGTCATTATATCCAGAACAAGAAGAAAGTAATCTCCAAAGTATGAGAACTTAACTTGCAAATGAATTCACTGCCAATACGTGAAAAATGAAGGTATCATGAAGACTACAGCCACCCTCAATTTCAACTTGGAAACTAATCGTATTCCTGCAGATTTCAGTAGGTTTCATGAAAATAAACTAACAAAATAAAATGAAATTTCGTAACAAAAATGGCCTTTCAGTCAGTGACCAGATGTTTCTCACAGCTATGGAATATCTAGTTCTCTTTCCATAAGGAACTTGCCCTAGTGTTTTGCTCCCCAACATATCCTTGCTGATCAATATTCTTGAATTACAACCCAAGTTTTCTTCTCCCAGCAGAGCATGCATCATTGTTAAGGGAAGCCTAAGCATCAGAGTGAACAGAAGATGAGATAACTTTCCATGGCAGAGCATGTTCTAGACGTCACCTGTAAGAGGAATTACAACTTTCAATAATGGAGAAAAAACTTCAAGAGATGCAAAGGAGAGAACATAATGCCATTTCTAGAAGCTGCAATTCCTCTTACAGATGATGTCCAAATGAGCACTGATTTCCTCTTTCTTACCCCCGACTATATGGATTACACTTCAAAAAGTCCATTTGTAGAGGAACCATTATCAAAAACTCAACATAGCTGCCTATTTATAAGAAACACCATGAACCAATTATTTCAGTTCTAAAATAACTTTTTCCTATTGAAAAAGACTCGTTATTTCTACATTTGGGAAATGTCTGTGTTAATTCTCCATGGTCAGATGTTCATTTGGTCTAATATTCTCTAATTATACCTGGTTGGGTATTTCAGCACACAAGGTTGCTACAGCTGGGTATGGCTGGTACAGTGCGTGTGGCAGCCTACTCTCAGAGCAAGTTAGTACCCAAACTCCTTTAATGGCTTGGCAGAGGTCTTTGGCTAGGGTACCTATGAGGAGAGGCTGGTTGACAAAGTAGACAAGCTCACTGAGGCACACATCTTCATTGTGGTTTGTATATATTTTTACTATTTCTTTCTTTCTCCAGTGGCTCTTTAAGGGCTTTGATAATCAAAGAGGAGTAGAACATATTCAAAGAGTTTCAAGTTCATATTTAGGAGTGGAACAGCCCTATAATGGCACTGGATTAATGGCAGAAGAGTAGGGAGTATTTTACATAAGGAAGGATTCAGGGAAAAAGGTGAAAAATGAGAGCATGATGATAGTCTTGAAAGGCTCATTATAGCTTGGCAGCTAATCCAATCAGGAGGTGCTGCCATCCAGAACAACCAAATAACTAGATTATACACAGAGACAGCCACTGGTTGGACTTCTACCACAAGGTGGGCTTTCTGCAACAAGCACTCTTGCCTTCTGAACCAGAACTTCTACCTGCAGTGAGAGCATTGATGAAGGAATCTTCTTGTAGATCTTTCTGTTGATATCACTTATATGTCAAGGTCAGCATGACACCAGAGGTATTAATCCTAGACCACAGTCAAACCAATGCTGATTACAGAGAGCCTGTTACTGAGGCAACAGAAGTGAATCTTTTCCGTTTACTGCTTTAAGCCTTTGCTCTTCCACCCAGGGGAGCAGTGGGATTTCAGAAGGCTTAGATGAGTTTAGATCAGATTTCAGTAAATAGCTTCAAAACAACAAGTAAATGGACATGGAAAAAGCAGCTAAAAGCAGAATAGAGGAATGTCTGCATCCTCACACCACAGAAAAACAGCTAAAAGATAAAGGCAGAGATTTCAAAAAAAAAAAAAAAAAAAAACCAATCCAATATTCATTCAAAAATTCTGGCTATGGGGCGCCTGGGTGGCTCAATGGGTTAAGCCTCTGCTTTCGGCTCAGGTCATGGTCTCAGGGTCCTGGGATCAAGCCCCGCATCAGGCTCTCTGCTCAGTGGCGAACCTGCTTCTCCTTCTCTCTCTGCCTGCCTCTCTGCCTACTTGTGATCTCTGTCTGTCAAATAAATAAATAAAATCTTTAAAAAAAAAAATTCTGGCTATACCAAAGCTATTCTAGATGTGTCTCTAAAATTCTGGGTGGTTTATAGGGCGCCTGGGTGCCTCAGTGAGTTAAGCCCTCTGCCTTTGGCTTGGGTAGTGATCTCAGGGTCCTGGGATCAAGCCCCACATTGGACTCTGCTCCGTGGGGAGCCTGCTTCCCCCTCTATCTCTGCTTGCTGTTCTGCCTAGTTGTGATCTCTCTCTGTGTCAAATGAATGAATAAAATCTTTAAATAAATAAAGAAAAAAATAAAAATTCTGGGTGGTTTAGAAAAGATACTTAATTTAATCTGGAAAGAAATGTCTCATTTCTTTCAAATGCTAATTTCAAGATATGTGCCCACTTCTATGCTTAGTTCAGCTTCCCTATTATCTAAAAAAATCTAAAGATTTAGAATAAAGTCAAATTCTATTTTGTTAAAATCAAAACACAAATTGTAACAATAAATGGTTAAGTCATAGAACTGTGAATATTTATTTATTTATATTTAAGTAATCTCTACACCCAACATGAGGCTTGAACTCATGATCCTGAAATAAGAGTCACATGTTCTTCTGATAGCCAGCCAGGTTCCCCTCAAAAATTTATTTTAAAAATCTATCTCATATATACATATATATGTATGTATGTATGTATATATGTACGTATCTCTCTCCATTTAACAATCTCTACATCATAATTTTTTCTTTTTTTTTTTTAAGGATTTTTATTTACTTATTTGACAGAGAGAGACACAGAGAGAGAGGGAACACAAACAGAGAGAGCGGGAGAAGTAGGCTTCCCGCTGAGCAGAGCCTGATGCAGGGCTCTATCCCAGGATCCTGGGATCATGACCTGAGCCCAAGGCAGAATGCTTAATGACTGAGCCACCCAGGCGCCCCTACATCGTAACATTTTCTAAGATCTATTTTGAACATTCCCAGTCATGCCCTAACTCCTTGTAGTTTATTTTCACGTCTGAGAACCACTATTGGCTGATTACCACTTGCTGGATGACTTTACTATGGTCTGCAGGAACTTTGTCATGCTTAGCACTCTTCATTAAAGAAGGTTTATGGAAGGGAAAGACGAACCATTATCCAGTCCTTCCTTACACAAGGTACTCTCTAGACATCTAGGATATCTCTCACCCAAGTCCCTTTTGGTATTTAGCAAAGACTTAGAAAATGATACGCCAGTATGATTAAATTTCCTGGAGACTTGTAAAGCAATTCTTTTTACTCCACTTAAAGCAGCAAAGAGAGAAGAGAAACCAAATAGAGACCTTCTTCCTCTTCCATCTGTCTCATAATTTAGTATCCTCCGTTAATTAAATAAATACGAACATCAGTACTCTCGAGTGGATTCTTGTGGGATCAATAACTACTAACCAAAGTAAATTCTAATACTGCTTGAACTAATAAAATAAAAATTATGGCTTTTAACATTTAGGAAGTCTTGAGAGCTATACAGTCCTACCAGATACTATTTTTAAAAATTACTGAAGAAGCCAAAGGGGTTATGGACAAAGTAGTGATTAAAGTAGTGATCCTCAACCGGGATTAAAAATACATGTGCCTGCACCCACCCCAGGGACTCAGACTCTGTAGGTCTGGGATAGGGCCTGGACTGGTTTATTTTTAAAAAACTCCAAAGATGAGTGCAAGAGATACCCTATATCTGCAGCTGAGAACCACCACTACAAAGAGAAGGCAAGACGGGGTCCATCGGAATCTTGCTACTGCAGCATGGCCTTCAGATAAGCGGCACTGGCAACACCCGCAATTCGTTAAAAATGCAGAATTAAGGGGCACTTGGGTAGGTCAGTCGGTTAAGCATCCGACTCTTGACCTCAAGGGTTGTTGAGGTCGTGCTGGGCTCCATGCTGGGTGGGAAACCTACTTTAATAAAAAAACAAAAAACAAAAACAAAAACAAATGCAGAATTGAGGGATACACCCCATAACTAATGAATCGGAATTTGTGTTTTAGCATGTATTACTTGTAAGTACATTTAAGTTTGAGAAACACTGTTGGAGAACAACATCATTATACTATTTCAAAAGCACTGGAACTTTTTCTTTTTCCTAGTGAAATCTTATATGAAACCCCTCTAAGGGATCCTGGGTGGCTCAGTCAGTTAAGCATCTGCCTTTGACTTAGGTCGTGATCTGAGTCCTGGGATCAAGCCCTGCATCGGACTCCCTATTCTCAGTGGAGTCTACTTCTCCCTCTTTCTCTGCCCCTGCTTGCGTGTGCTCTCTCAAATGAATAAATAAAATCTTAAAAAAAAAAACCCTCTAATATAAAACAGATAAAAAGCATTACTATTCTAGGGGCGCCTGGGTGGCTCAGCGGGTTAAAGCCTCTGCCTTTGGCTCAGGTCATGATCCCAGGGTCCTGGGGATCGAGCCCCACATCAGGTTCTCTGCTTGGCGGGGAGCCTGCTCCCCCCCCCCCCCCACTACTTGTAATTTCTGTCAAATAAATAAATAAAATCTTACAAAAAAAAAGGCATTACTATTCTGGTTGATGAAGAAGGGGGAGCCCAGGGCCCCACCTACTTAATCTCTACCTAATTTTCTTGTCCTCTATCCCACACCACCAGTTTGAAAACCACTCTTGAAATACACTTTGAGAAGTGGATCCTATCTGTAAGTTATTTGTAAAGTAACTTGTAAAGTAACTTGTAAAGCAGTAGTTGCAGAGGTTATCAATATAACTCAAAATACTTTCCACAAGTACCTCTCACTCCTATAAAGTACACTAAATAAAAGCAAACATTCACACAACTCAGTGGTGAATTAAAAGGTATTAGGTTCATCTTGTAGTAATGGTGATGACGGTGGCTAGCATTTACTGGGCATTTACTAAGCGACAAACACTATTCTGTATGTATTTTGCTTATCTAATCCTCACTATAGTCATCTTTAAGACAGGTGTTGTTATCCGCCCTCCCACAGTACAGATGTTAAGTAAGGTCTCTAAGGTCACGTACATAGTAGGTAATGGAGCTAGGACTGGAACTCAAGTTAATTGGTGCCAAGAGCCCCCAGCTTAACTCCTTTACTGCTTTCCACATGGAAGAGCAGCTCACCACCACTAGGGGAAAAAAAGGTGGTTGTGGTGTGTCAGGGAGAAGCCACACAAGGTTCTTAATACATGTCCATAATCTCTATCCATTATCATCACAGAAAAAAGGGTAATTGGGCATTTGAAAAAATAAAGGCAAATGTTTGTATATCTCTAACAAGAGCCTTCCGTTCTGAGTCTTCTTTTCTATTTCAAAGCTGCCTCTGCTATTCACTTCAACCCAATTTCACTTTCCCCAAACAATTTGGAGGAAAGACTCATTAGGATCCACAAACCTCCTCCTGGTGTAACTATTTCCTGGACATGCCACTTGCCATCTTTGGGGTATATCAGTAGCAAAGAATAAGGCTCCCCTCAGTCTCTATTATAACCTCTCCATTGCCCAAGCAAATTACACCAAATGAGTGAAATATGGCAGCCATCCTTCCCTTATCTAATACAAAGAGTCTTTTGGAGCAAGACCTAATCACAAGGCATATATAGGCCAATCATAATCTGCCTTCACCCTACGTGTGTTATTCCCTTTTCTCCTATACCATATGCTTCAGTCACACTGAGCTAGTCTGCCCCAAATGTCTTGTACCTTCCCATCTCTGTGCCATTTTACATCTGGCTTCCTTAGTCTGGAATGCCTTTCTCCCTGATGGTTAAAATTCTATTTAAGTTCATGTCAGAAGTCACTATCAATGGGAACCCTTCCTCAAGTGATCCAGTTAGAAGTAAATGTATCCATCTTGCTATCTTCAGCTCTGTTTATGGTTCATTTTGGGCTCTAGTATCAGAGTACACTTGACAGCTGTATGTGTGTGACATAACCTCCATTAGATACATTTCTTGAAGTTAAAGACCGCATTTAACCTATATTCACATTTGCCGAGCACAATGCCTTCCTCATGCTTGGCCTGAAAAGAAACGAATGAAACAGAATAAATCTAGTGTGGTTGTAAGCTGACACATTTCTTCCATCATTCCTAAAGCCTAATCAAAATGCTAGTTAACAGTGACCCCCCCCCAAAAAAAAAACCCAAAAAAACCCAAAACAGGGACTCCAATTTGCTTTTCATTCCGTGGGGCAGTTTTAGCAAACCCAGCTTCCCAGTAGGTTCAGAATCACAGCTCCCGAGGAGTTCTAAGAGAAAGCGGCTTATGAATGACAGAAGGTCTATTCCGGATGAATCCTATCCAAGTGAGGTACTTGCTGAATAGGCAAGTTATACAACCGAGTGTCTCAAATGCCATCATTAGCTATAAATTATCTGGATTGAATTCTGACCCGTACTATTCTCATACACTGTACAGTACAAAATTTGTCTGGGTTTCAGTACTTAACAATCACACCACATACAGTACCAGCTGGCTGACCCTTTCCAAGTACTTTAGTATTCAGAGAAAATACTGCCACTTACTTCCTTCAACTAGAGTCTCAGCTGCTTGATCCAACAGGATTGAACCTCAAATGAGACAACCCAGATGATGTAAGTCATCTGTAGTGAGTTAAAAGCTTTCTGCAACTGTCAGAATATGGTGGTAGGGGGTGAAAAGTTCCAAACCCGGGTAAAAATGGTGATGGTAGGAAAAGCTTTGTCTGACATCCAGCTGGACACCATCACCTCAACTGCACAGAGGTCCTGTCTGCTTCCAGAGCACCCACACCAGCAAAGACCCTACAGATGACTCAGTAAATATAAGATAAATCTGTAATATAACATTTAGGGATCTAGCATATCCTCCCCTATCTATGGCTTTGACTTCTGCCTGTGGCACACTAAAAATTCTTGGCCCTGGAATTTAGCAGTCTGCTTTCTTATCCCCAGTCCAGAAACAGTACTTGGATACCATGGGAAAGAATAAGACATTTCTGAATACAGAATTCTATTTGGAATAAGATCTGATATATTCACAAGAAACTTAAAGTCAGATTTTTGCCCAAGAGAAAGAGGCTATCAATCACTTCATAAAAAAATACTGAGTAAATACTAAGTGCCCAGAACTAGTATTTCTCCCCAAATGGAAAACTGGTCATACAGAAGTATGTGAATTTTTACCATATTTTGGTTCTTCTGAGTCCTAGAAATAAACAGAGAGCCAAGGTGAAGGCAGACAATCCCAGGACCCTGAGACCATGACCTGAGCCGAAGGCAGAGGCTTAACCCACTGAGCCACACAGGGGCCACCAAAAAAAATTTATTTTAATCTAAAACTAACCAAACAAAACCCCAACACATTGAGAATGAAGAGGCAAGGCAAGAGTCAAGGTTTTTTTGTTTGTTTGTTTGTTTGTTTTAAAGCAAAGGTCAAGCGTATTCAAGGGAAAGCATCTATACAGAAGGGCCTTTCTATAACATGATTCTTAGGTTCACATGCCAGGTCATGTTTTAAAGCTGAAACACGGCTCTAATGAATGTTTACACTGAAAGCTTCTATTATGACAATGAGTAAAAAACCCAGGGGCGCCTGGGTGGCTCAGTCGGTTCAGCGTCTCCTTTTGACTCAGGTCATGATCCCAGCATCCTGGGATGGAGCCCCGTATCAGGCTCCCTGCTCTGTGGGAAGCCTGCTTTCCCTCTCTTGCTCCCTCTGCTTGTGTTCCCTCTTTCGCTGTCTCTCTCTCTGTCAAATAAATAAGTAAAATCTGAAAACAAAGCAAACCCCAGAATAACTCTTTGAAAAGGTAAAGAAATATAGACCTAATCCTGCACTGCCATAAGATCCATAATACCTTTACGCTTCAATAAATGATTAGACATATATTAAACACTGTGGGCATTTTAACTCCATGCCCACAAAATAAATTTTGAGGACCAGCCTCTTGAAATACAGACTCTGGGTCATTTGAGTAAACAGTATTAAAATAAACAGAACACCCCCCACCACCACCACCAAAAAAAGAAAGACAAATGAACTTTTAGGAAATGTAATGTTGAAGGAAAAAGAATAGTATAGTGTTAAAAAGAAACTAGACAACAGTTTCACTTTAGTTTTTCAGTAAAACATGTAAACAGTAGCAATGTTTTCTGGCTTCAGCATCCTAGATGCATGTTATTCATATGGCTAAGGAATGTCAGCAGCTGTGAAATTCAGTTTTCCCTAATTTCGAATCCCCCATGGAGAATGCAACTATATTTAGAGAAGGTTCTCAGGCTGCCATGTTTGTAAAACCTACCCACATTGTCCACATTCCCACAAACCTCTCCAAAGAACCTGCTGGATTAGAGAGATAGGAAGTGCCCCTGGTGGGAAGGGTTTACAGCACTCATCCTGAACAAAGCTCATTATCATACTCTGAATCACTTATTTTGGTACCATTTAGGAGTACCTAGAAGGGTGTAATACATAGAAAGAGGAACTAAAATGCAGGATTCATCAAATTTAAACCATCTACATTCCCCTTCAGCTCTCAGAGCCAGCTATTTTTTGGTAGCTTACTCCACTTACTCTTGAACTTTCCTTTATTATGAAGCAACTTTAGGACTCCAAAATACACCGACATAGTCTTGGGAAAAAAAAGATCATCATTTCTCTTACAAAATCTTTAGCATACTGCTTTTTCTATAATTCACAGCAGTGCAAGATCACTACTTCATCTGTACTTCCCTGACTCTTCAGGACAAGGCAAGTGCACTTTATGTAAGAGAAGCCCCACTGAAGGAAAGTTACTCATATTTTTGGTATATTACGTATATTTTTTGGGGTGTTAACATCATTTGGTTTGAACAGAACATTAAAGATGCAGGCAGTCCTTTTATTTTGGATTACTGCTGTTAGGACCTTTAACACAAGGTAAGATCTACAGCAAACACAGTGGCTTAATTTCTTCTCTTACAGTGATTCACAGCCACCAATAAGCATTTTTCCATCATTTAGAAATAGGTGACCTATTCCATAGGACAAAACAGAAAGTTCAGCCTGTTGACAGCATTCGAGGGACTAAACACTGTATTAAATGCCAAATTTAGTGATTAAAGTGACCTCAAATATGCTAAAAGAAGTTGCCAGATTATTAAAAAGAGCCTGCTAACGCATTACCAAACTACTGACTAAGAAATTCAGTAAGCCAGGCTTGGCTTCCAGAAACCTAAAACTTCTTCCCTATGCTAGCCTTCATTCCTTCTGTGCTGATATGATCCCTACTCCCTTATTCCTAGATAGGGATAATCATGCTCCAATTTCCACATATTTACTACCAGTTACTCCCTGGAGTAGCAGGGTTAGAATATGAAGCCTTAGCTATAAAAAGCTCACGGAAAAACATGCGAATATTTATATACTACTTACATCCAGGTGCTTTAGCCCCCCGACCAGCAGCTTTTCAACTTTCTAGCTCTAAACGCTAACTCTGGTGGCTTGTGATTATTTGTCCTCAGTTTCACTCTACTATTTCCATGTCCATGACTTCCTCTCCATCAAGTAATTAGCCTCCACTCAGACAACAAGAAAGCAGAGAGAACGTCAACACAGAGCTAACTGAAGAAACAGAAATTGCCCTGCACAGTCAAACAAGTTGTATCTTTCAACATAACCCAGTGGTTCTCAACTCTGACTGCCTGTGAGAATCACCTCAGGAGCTTTTTTAAGTATCCTGATGCCTAGGCCTCATTCCAAAGGTATTAAATAACCATCTCTGAGGATGGGACAAGACATTAGTATTTGCTAAAGTTCCTCCAGCAGAACGCAGTATGGAGTCAAGCTGAGACCACTACATTAAGTCAGACTGAACAGCTGCTCTCTGGTTTTCTACACAGAGAACTAATCTTAAGTCTTGTTTTCCATACAGTATTTCAGAGGACTTCTTAAGTAATTCCTAACTCTGCTCTCCTTTAAAATTAGGGAATTTCTTCCCTAGTAAAGGAAGGAGTAGGGGACATTCTGTTTCACAGGTGTAGGGAAGGAGGTAAAAGTCCTTTGTATATTCTCAGATCTGCCAGGAGCTGCTTCTCCTCACTTTATACACTGTAAAATCACAAAGACAAGTTTTGGGTTCCCATTAAGCAGGACGGACATTAGTCATAGACATGTGATTCCTGCAAGTTAAATGTCAAGGTGTCCTAGGCCCCAAGGTTCCTTCTCCTACCTCCAGCAGGTCTATCATCCTGGTCATCTGGGAGTAGATAAGGACCCTATGTCCTTGAGACTTGAGCCGAGTCAGGAGGACATCAAGGGCATACAGCTTTCCACTGTCAGTGATGAGGCTCTCCTTGCCTGGGGAGAAGAAAAGGGGGGGGGAGGAGGGGGAAACTGTATTTAATTGAAGCAGCAAAATCACTCACTGCAAAGCTGTATGCAGCCAAAATTACTACAACCAGGGTGCTTGTCATCACAAGAGCAGGAAAGTAACTCTAGAGAAGAATGCATAGCACTGTTAAATCATGATCCAGTAGTGCTCTGGGAAGAAGAACCCTGAAAGAGGGAGGTGTAGGTTCTCTTCCAAAGAACAGTTCCCAATCAGATATCTGCTGCTAAGACAACTGAAAGTTTCCCTGCTCCATGTCCTTACTCAGGGGACAGCAGGTACACATGGACATCTAAGAGTGAGGTCCATGTCATATCTGCTCTAGGTGACCTGAAGAAACTTGCTTTTCCTTCTTCATCCTATCTCTAGATATTTGTTTCTGCTAGTTCTATGGCTAAATGGTTTACACCTCCTGAAAGCATGAGAATGTAGAGAAACAAAGGCTATCTTGCCTGTCTCTGGAGACACTTAAATATCAAGAAATCCAAATACACATATCCATTCCTGCCCCTCTGTGTAAATACACACTCCTTCTCCTGGATGATTTCGAATAGGTTGGCTGGTAAATATCATTATCCTAAACTGTAATTCAATAAAGACACTAAAGTTTGTTCTGCTTCTCAGAAAGACTGACTTTGGGTTTCTGTGAAATGGAAGCTGCTTTTACTCACTAACTCGTGCTTTCTCTTTCCTCATCCCATTAAAAGAAAAAAAAAAAGAGCATTTTAGCCAGAGATCTTTACAGAGCACTTAGCTCTCAAATTTTCATCTTATCCATTCAGTATCATTCAACTCCCATCACATTTCAGGAAGTAGAGCTTCCTGTTTGCAGACTGGTCCATAAACATGCCCTGAACAATCGCTGCTACTAAGAGAGGGAAGAAACGAGGCCGAAGGGGCCGGGAGATTTAAGTGTATATGTGGAAGTGGCCGTGGGATGCAAAAAAGGAGAGACAAAGGATAGAGAGACAACACAGACAACTAACCACTAAAAGTAAAAAAGGGAACTGTTAAAAAATGTACGGTCTATCCCTAGTTTCTGGGTTCAAACCCATGTTTTTTTCCCCCTCAGAACTGCAGAGGCTGACTGTTGAGAACAATCCAAGAGTTCTCAATGGATATTTCTCTGTTCTCGCCACCATTTGCCAAGTCGTAATCATTGTATAAACCGAACGAGAACGGATGTGCTGACAGCACCATAACAAATCATCAGCCACTCTGTTTTTGCTACAAAGCCACAGGCCCTGGATGTTTACTCCTCTGCACTACTGCCTGCCTTTTCCCACCTTCGGAACGCTGCCAGGCCACATCTCTCCCTCCACCACCCCCTCCCCGACGCTGTGGCACACACACCTTTGTTCAGCCTCTTTGTTTGGTCCTGTTTAGATTATTGAAATGCTCTTCTTTTTGTTGATCTCCTTACCAACACAATCAAACGACTGCAGCTGGGACAGAACCAAATGCTAGGCCCTGTCCCTGGCACCAGACAAGGAGGCCTGTATGAATTCCAAGTTTGATCAGGCGGCAATGCTTTCCTAACAACTTCAACATTTTCTTGTCACAATTACGTTTCTCTTTTAATTGGGTTCCCTGGGATCCCTCAATTTTGATAGCTCCTAAACATTCCCCACAGAGCTACCAATCAGCTTTAGACAGTAAGTTTCTTTCTTTTTTCATTAAAAGCGCAGGATGGTGGAAAAAAAAAGAGAGAAGCCCATATATAGTTTTCATCGCTGAGAAGAGTGGGCAAGCTAGGTTCATCGGATCTCTGCAGCCTGCTTATCTTCCCTCTCCACTCACATCTACTCCCTCCACACAAATATTTTAGCGTATGTAAATCAGCCTAGTGCCTGCATTTTGAAAAGCTTCATCTCAAAGTCATGAATCAATAGTTTTCACACATCCCTGCTTCCCACATCTCCTTTCCTTTGCTAACTAGAACGAACTGATGCTAAGAGGAGGCGGCTCAGAGACGAAGATGCACACAGAACTCCGAAGCACCTGAGAGAAGCAAAAGCGGCACTCGTTAGCTGTTACCGTGTATGTGGGAAGTGAAAGTGGATGGACTGGATTTCTCTGGACTGCCCTGAAAGAAAAGGACTAAGCAGAAAGAGACTGCAGCCATAGCCTTTGAATACTGAAGCAACGAACAATGTTTCTGCTTCTCCATTAAGCATGTTAACTCATCACCCAGTACTTGTCCTTACAAAGACAGGCAGAAAAAAAAACGGGTTTCTTTCCCTCTACACACTGGGGTCTTTCAGGCCTAGCATCCATTACTCAATTTCTCAGGAGCTACCGAAGTTGCACTGGACAACAGCACCACCTGTTGCTAGGCAGGGCACAGAGCCAAGAAGAGCACAATCCCCTAGAAATTAGGCTGATTGTGCCAAGTCCAACCTCACTTTAAAACAGGATCTCAAAATGTTGTACAGACCTATCCTCTTTCTTGCAACATCTTCACAATCCTATAGTACAAGCTTAAAGTATCTTCACTTAGACACAACTTCTTACTGGCCACAGTGTAAGAGCCTATTTAGGGACAAAATTGAGTATATTCCATGGCAGTAAAACTAGGCTAATAGATGAAATACCTCCTTTTTCCAAGGAGAGAAGACTTCTGAAAGGAATAAATATCCTTCTCCTGGGGAAACAGGGAGATGCATTCAAGGTGTGAAATCCAGGAGATTTTGGTCTTTCGGGGACTATAATGGAACCAATCCTTCCCGAGGAAAAAGAAAATGTAAAAGTATAGAGCAAAAAGAGATAAAATATGGGTTCCAGTGACCCCTCACCCCCCCACCCCTCGTTGCCCTGCCCCAGCTAGTCTACAGAGCACAATGGGGTCAGTGAGGAGCTGGTTGGTTCTCACAGTAAACAGCCAGTGAGGCTGGCGCTTTTTATCGATGCGAAAAGAACTCAGACACTTCCTGCTATTTAAACAAGGTCCATTTTTCTTTCAAAGAACAGGAAAAGCCACAAGAGATTCCCACAGCGCCAGCAATAAGCCCTCTACTCCTCTACTGGGAACTTAGGAGCCAGAGTAAAGGGCGAAAGAAGAAGTAAGATGTTGTCTTGCTTCTTTCAACAACTCTGCTCATCTTCTGGCTGGGATTCAATGGTTTCCAGACCTGCTGGATTTCAGTCCTCTATTCCCACTACTAACCAGGCCTACTTTACAACTGGGCTTTCCCCCTTGTTTTCCAACAGTACACCTTCACCCACTGCTTTCAGGTGTTCTAAGTCTGCTACGAGGCCACATACTATATTGCTCTCATAAACTCAGGATAGGTTCTTCTAGTTCAGAGCACCCCCCAACCCCAGCTACGATGAGGCTGACCCAAAGTCCCTTGACACTTGGCAGACTCTCTCTTTTGAATGCTCAGCTCTAATTTACTTTCATTATATCCAGTAAAAAGAATACAATCAAAGTATCAGAGAATCTGGACGACCAAAACTAACATGGTAGGCCTCAACTAGCACTCCAGTCTGCCAGCAGGTGTTTGCAACATAAGCCTAGGAATCCTGTGTTCAGTTTCCTTAAAAGTAGTCTCACTAAAGCAAAGATGAAAACCTAGTTTCCTTTCAACCCTTGACCTTGACTCTAGGAGGTCTGGGAATCTGCTAGCATTTTGGCACAAAACACACTGTTTTTCTTCTGGTTATCATTCAGATCTCTAGTGCTCCGTGCAGGACACTGTTTATGCTACTTCAACTAGGCTTTCTGAAGTGACGACATTCTCATTCACCCTACTGGCAATGGCACAAGACAACTGTACTCATTCGACCTGGAGTCTTTCCTACCAACTTTATTCTCCCCCCGGCACCTTTTTTTTTTTTTTTTTAAGAGTGGCATTCCTTTCTCAGCTGTAAGCTTGTCAAAGGAGAGTACGTAAGCACAAATCTAAAGAACATTTCTCTCTTAAGTCATAAATTACTCAAGTATTTTTACCTATGAAGTTAGTAAGGGCAAAACAGGAAACAAACCCCAAGCACTTTGAATTCCAAGTATCTAAAGCCACCACATGGAGTATCTCCTCGGTTCCTCTTCCCTTGCCAGAGCTGGGAACACATTCCACGAGAACAGAGAACTTACCTGGAATCCTGATGAAAGACCAGCCATTCTGAGGCCTGATGCTCCACAGTCCTCCAGCTGGCTCTGGGAAGAACTGGGATCGTCGATTTAGCCAGTCTGCCGCCAGTTCAGGGGCCCCATTTAACAAACACTGCTTGGCTGCCAGACTCCCTCCTTCCTTCAGCACTCGCCGCTCATATTCTGCACTGCGGTCATTGCAATAAGAATCCAATGGCACTGCGGTAACCTGCAGTGAGACAGTCATGTGAGATAGCTCTTGCACATTTCCTATACCCCAACTTTGTAGATAAATGTGGATAATTCTCAGGCTAGTTTGTCCTGACAAATAAGCTGCCCCTAATAACTGACTTAGTGAGCTGGTCCAGGTAAAAGGCCAACCACTTACAACATGAATCTGCAGCAAGCTAAAGATCCAGAGAGTGCTGGAGTTTTCAGAAAAACTGGGATACCAGGTCAGGAATGATTCTATCATGGTTCTATAGATCTCTGATCCAACTCTGCCACTTCCCCTCATTGCTGGATAGTGTTTTTGGTGAAGTTCTAGTAGCCAAACACAGAATGGGAAGATCAGGAAGGGAGCTGGAGCTACACAGTCATTACTAAAGAACAAAAAGGGTTATTGGCCTGGTGCATTTAGAATGATCTTTAATGGTTTTGTGGCAAAGCTCCCGAGTTTATCAAGACTTTTTTCTCCTCCTCCCTGACCAGGTTGCTGACTGAGAAGCCTAATTAAAGATAAGAGAACCTTTCTTTTAGGCCATAAGCTGGGATATGGTGGAAGGGGGTGGAGAAAGCTACTGCCAGAGAGTGGTGGATTCATTTCTTGGCTAGGACAGAGCCTATGGACAAACTCTCATCTCCCCACAAGGTGCAACACCACTGAAATGCTGCCTGCCCCCCACCACTGCCCCCATGGAATAGAAGGCTCTCGCCAATTAAGAAACAGGCTTTTTAATCCTTTAAGTGATTTGGGTCTATTCCTACTCTAATAAGCATCTGTGTATTCAGATGGCTGTGAAATCACCTGATTAGAAGCCTGAGTTACCTTCTGTTGAAATTTGGAGGTTGTGATTATCTGCATGCTCAGGCTGATAAAAATGTGAGAAAGTCCCATTATATGCACTAAACTGCTGAGAAAAACCTTGGAGCAAGACCAAGAAATGCGGAGAAACTGGGTATAAGGAGCCAGTGCAGAGGAACGAGAGAGATCAGAACACAGAACACTGGCCGTACCTAGTTAGCTAGTTTTATTGTTGCTATTATTTCCCAGAAGAGAGACATTTAGGAAAATGTATCTTACTATTAGCTTTTCTACCTTCATGCCCATCAATCGTTAGGGCAATAGAATGGTTGTCAAGTTTTGGTATGTAGAAGAACCTTCTTGGGAGCTTATCTAAAGTGCAGATTTTGATCCAGAAGGTCTAAAGGAAAAGCCAAAAGCTCTAGGCTTTTAATGAATACCACGGCCCCTCAGGCCAAGCCTTAATGATGCCCTGGGGTACACTAACAGTCAGCTAGCTGACTACAGGGCTGCAGGTGCCTTTGCTGGAGACTAGAGGATACCAAAACAAGAGAAAGAGCATGATGTACTAATACCACAGCATCCTCTACTCTGGCTCAGAGATGAAACTGAACTGAGTTTGCTAGAAAACAGTGCCATCTACAGTCCAGACACAAAACTACAGGGAGGGGTCACAGCAAGCGGGTGCCCCCTGCAGCTCCAAAACCCAGACAGGCTCACAACCAGTTTCACACAGGATAAAAGACGCAGTTGTTGGTAATCTCCTATCATCTTTACACATTCCAAAAAGGGTTTGTTCTCTTGCTTCCAATTTATTCCTTTTTCCCACAGAAAGCTGAACATAGACAAATGAAGACAGAAATAAAAAACTGGTGGATAAAACCTGGATTTTCCTGCTGTAGCCTGTCCTGGCAGTAACTCAGCAGCTATCTACCACCTACGGTATGAGTCCCAGAACCGCATGGTCAATAGTGGATTGTGGCTGTACTTTCCTAACACTCATATAAGCAGCAGTGGTTAGACTACAGAAGTACGACCAGTTCTATACAGTATATATACTTTTGGAGGAGTAAACCATATTTACGCTTTTCTTTCTTTTTTTTTTAAGATTTATTTATTTGACAGACAGAGACCACAAGTAGGCAGAGGGGCAGGGAGACAGAGAGAGGGGGAAGCAGGCTCCCCGCTGAGCAGAGAGCCCGATGCGGGACTTGATCCCAGGACCCCGAGATCATGACCTGAGCCGAAGGCAGAGGCTCAACCCACTGAGCCACCCAGGTGCCCCATATTTACGCTTTTCTTTCTTTCTTTTTTTTTTTTAAAGATTTTATTTAATTTGACAGAGATCACAGGCAGGCAGAGAGGCAGGCAGAGAGAGAGGAAGGGAAGCAGGCTCGCCGCTGAGCAGAGAGTCCGACGCGGGACTCGATCCCAGGACCCCGGGACCATGACCCGAACTGAAGGCAGAGGCTTTAAACCACTGAGCCACCCAGGCGCCCTATTTACGCTTTTCTAACGAGATACTCACACTGATCAATTTTACACTCAAAGATAACTTTGTTTTTGTTGTTTATTTTGTAGAAAAGCAGAACTTGTAATGGAATTATATAGATTTTGCGGGGGGGCACCTGGGTGGCTTAATGGGTTAAGCGTCTGACTCCTGATTTCAGCTTAGGTCATGATCTCAGGGTTGTGAGATGGAGTCCCACATGAGGCTCTGTGCTGGGGGTGGGGCCTGCTTAAGATTCTCTTTCCCTCTCCCTCTGCCCCTTCCCCATTTGTTCTCATGCATGTGCTCTCTCTAAAATAATAATAATAGTACAGTAAGAACAATAATACGTACATATAGACTTTGGGCCCAGATTCTCCAGATGAAAAATCAAAAGCTAAAAACTCAGCACATGCTTCCCATCTCTCTCTCTCTGCCTGCCTCTCTGCCTACTTGTGATTTCTGTCTGTCAAATACATAAATAAAAAAAAAATCTTAAAAAAAAAAAAAAAAAAGGGGCACCTGGGTGGCTCGGTGGGCTAAAGCCTCTACCTTCGGCTCAGGTCGTGGTCCCAGGGTCCTGGGATCGAGCCCCGCATCAGGCTCTCTGCCCAGCAGGGAGCCTGCTTCCCATCTCTCTCTCTCTGCCTGCCTCTCTGCCTACTTGTGATTTCTGTCTGTCAAATACATAAATAAAAAAAAAAAAAATCCTAAAAACTCAGCACAAAGGAAGAGGGGAACAATGACACAGGGAAAATGTTTTTCCTGCCCAAGACTCACTCCTAGGCACTCTTACACAGTTTAAAAACAAAACAACTTTCTCCAGTTATAAACTTTCACCTATTTTCCAAATTCATTTTGCTGATATCCTTCCAAGTCCAGGATTGAAAACTAGGAGGTATGTGAGGTCCAGTTCTTAGTGAAATATTTTTTAATGTTTTGATAAGCTTCTTTGGCAAGGGCCCTGGATCAAGATATATGCAAAATCACAGAATGTCATGTCATAAGTACGCAAGCAGTGAACTCATGAGGTCTAAGAGGAGGCAAACAAGTCCACTTCTAATTAAACTGTGTTTCCCAAGTCGCTTTCTCATAAATGGCCTCCACCCATTCTTCTAACCCCACGTGGCCTTCCTGACTGCTCAGAAGCAGGGAGAGATGAAGCATGCCACACCATTCTTCCCTCCCCACAAATGGAAATGCATACTCCCTTTAGTCTCATATGAGCTAACCTCTGCTTCTTGCTTCATTAACTTCCTAAACTATGGTGTCTTCAAGGGCTGCCTCCGAAAGCATTTAGCGCGTCCTTCCTGAGGACGTGTACGCTCCTGCTCTAGCTCTAGGAAGCGTGACCACTCCAAGCACTTCAGTTTTTTGGTAAAATGAACTTCCAGGGTCTTAGTTTATTAACCCAGCAGAATTATTTCTTCAGCTAACAAGAAAACAGCTCCTATAATTCCTTCCTGAGTGGCAGGCACAGTTTTTCTAGAACTGACCCTGAAAGTTTCCACAGCACAAGACAGGGACATTAATTTGTTTCAACTCAAGGCTAAGGTTCAGACTTCAAAGGAAGTCAGTTTTTCCCCACCACAGATGGGTCAGAAATCAATATAAGACAATCAAGGATCTCAGGATTATTCACACCCCAGGCCTGATCTGAAAGGTAAAAGCTTGTGGATGAGTGTATAAAATATTCAGACATATTTAAAACTCCTCTTCCTGTCCATATAACCATGGTGTAAGTACTCCTATTTCAGGTTTGGCACCTGCTATGTGAAAAAACTCTTTAACAATTATGGAGAGAGGGGCTGAGCAGGAAAGGAAGGCACTAGAGCAGAGTGCTTCAGCCAAATAATAACGTTTTCTCCTGTTCCTTGCCTGCCACCCCACCTTTATGCTATTTTGGCCTTCTTCAAACTAGTCACTATTTACTATTCTTTAGGGAAACAGCAGCATCAGGCTGACAGTTTCGACTCTGGGCTCCTCAGAAAACAAGCCTTGAGTTGTAGAGTTGGGGTATCCCACGTGTGAATCTGTTGGGAGAGTGGGGTTCTTCTTCAGAGTGGTTGGCCATAGAGCTCTGAGTAGAATAAATGAAGAATTGTCATGCCTGTCAATGCAATGAGAGCCCAAGGCAGCTCACTTTTTAATTGGCTCTATAAATCACTAGGGATATGAGAAGTAAAAATATCTAGACATCCCTCTCTGAAATCTAGACTTCCTCTTATAAGGCCTCGCAGTATACACATCAGATTGGAAGGGTGAGAAGGAAATGAACCACACAACTATGTAGCCTAAAGACCACTTTCTACAGAAGCACCTGACTTTAGATGTGTTCTAGAAAGAGTACATTTCCCTGCATTGACTAAAGCTTCCAAGACCAAAAATGCTTTGGCAGAACAGGATATGTAGAAAATCTAAATACTTTCTATTTAGATAGCTAATATATATCACAGTTGACAGTGGCCTGCAAATCAAGTTCATGTAGTACAGGGTCAGCAGAAAGAAGGGAAGGCAGGCAGGAGTCAATGGGACTCAGTCCCATCATCTCATTTCCATTCACCAACTTTCTTGGGACCCCTGACAGATTCTGACCTTTGATATCTTAATAAAGAATGCAAGCTGATGTCAATAATGACAGAAAATATCACTAAGGAAGATTCAGAAGGCTCCACCTTCTTTAAACAGAACTGTGAACACAGCAGACCTTCTAGAATGAGTGGAGAAATCAAGGTAGAACACAGAAGGGTAAGTAATGTTGGCCTCTTTAAGAGTTCTCCTGGCTAACTGAAAGATGCTCCTTAGAGCAAAAAGGAAATGAGCCAGGAAGACTGAAACTTGTTCTCTGCTCTAACCACAGAGTCTGATGCATCTCTACTCTGCCCCCTCTCTTCACATACTTGTTTAGAGTTGTAAGAGAGCTTCTGTCTAGCTCTGATCAATGACAGGAAAGAATGGAAGAGGTAAGCTGAGTAAAAAACAGCACTGTGCAAAGGGGAGCCTTTGCAGTGATGCTGTTGGCAATCCACAGAGGGCCCTGTTTTGATAAATGGAGGGTTAGGAAAGATCTAACAGGTGCTCAAAGTTGAAACCACAAGAGAAACTGCTCCCAACCTGCAAATAAAACTAAGACTGCTGAATGGTGAATAGAGCGCAACAGTCATTTATCAGAGGGAACATACCTGTGAACCAGAGTCCAAGCAGGGCTGCTGAGAAGAGCAAGAGAACACTAGGCTAAGAAGTTTCTTGATGCTGGAGTGTTATGTTTCCTTTTATTATTTGGAGACTGCACTGAGGCGATAAGGCCAGATCAAATCTCCCTCCCAATCTGGCCCGCTCCTCTAAAAAACCCTCAAAAACCTCAATGCAGGTAACAAATGGCTCCCTCTCCTTTTCAAATATTCCACTGTCCCTGACCCTGCTGTTCAGTGATAATCTACCTGACAGATGGCTTGTTCCCATGGTAGTTTAGAGCCCCTGACTAAATGAGAGGAACGACACAGGAGAGACACGGTCAGGGGAAGAAGCCATTCCGATCTACCATACAATTCTCCAACCAATGTAATTTAAAGGGAGGAGCACTGTCTTGGGAAAGCCAGGACCATGTGTGTCTTCTAAATACTGAGGATTTATGTTTCTCAAGGTCCAAAGAGCTTAAAGTAATTGTTTAAGAAATGGATCTCTTAGAAGTTGGTTTATTTCTTCAAGTATCATCTATTTTGTCTCTTCCCTCCTGTGGCACTTACTCGTGGACTGGCCACACACAAAAAAGATGGCAGTTCAGTGAGCAGGCAGCAACGAAGCGAGGAGGTAGCTGATCTCCGCTGATGGATGACCTGGTCTGAGTAGCCACTCACTGCTTTGCAGTGGCTGCTGAAAACCAGAGACTACAAGACAAAAATACAAATTAGTGCCATGGCAAGTATGTTTAATGCAAGCAAAATGGAAAAAATGTCACATATTAAACACCTGACTTGAACATTCTTTTTTATGAATATTAATTCTAATAAACAATAAACCAGTATTTAGAACCAAATGTATAATATAGTCAAGGTTCATGCTAATTTTAAAAACATGGGTTTTACTGATATACCGTAAGCAAGTGGCATTTCCAATTCTACCTTTTTCTGGAAGAGATACTGTTAATTATAAATAGTTAGAGCATAACTTTCATTAGATAAAACAGTGTATGTGTGTGTGGGAAGTTTGGTTCATTTGTTATACCATGGATGCAAACTCACATCTTGTATTAAAAACATGATGGCCAAAAATATCTCCTCCTAAATTTTTCTTCAACGCATTTTTAAAAAAAGATTTTATTTATTTACTAGAGAAAGAGCACAGCAGGGGGAGCAGCAGGCAGAGGGAGAGGGAGAAAGAGGCTCACAGAGCAGGGAGCCCGATGTGGGGCTCAGTTCCAGGCCTCCGGGATCATGACCTGAGCTGAAGGCAGATGCTCAGTGACCGAGCCACCTAGGTATCCCCAAGGCACATTGCTTTTTAACAATTTTAAGTAATTGCTACATCCAACGTGGAGTTCAAACTTAAAACCCCGTGATCAAGAGTCATATACTCTACTTACTGACTGAGCCAGCCAGGCATAAGGCACATCTGTTTAGTACCACACGTGTATATTAACAGTGCAGTGTACAGCTGACCCTTGAAGAACATGGGTTTGAAATGTGTGGATCCACTTATACATTTTTTTTTTCCAGAAAGAACTCAACAATACTGTAAATGCATTTTCCTTATGATTTTAATAACATCTTTTCTCTAGCTTACTTTAAGAATACAGTATGTAACACATATAACATATAAAATATGTGTTAATTGGCTGTTTATGTCATTGGTAAGGCTTCCTGTTAACAGTAGACTGTTAGTGGCTAAGTTTTGGGGGAATGAAAAGTTATACGTGGATTTTTGACTGCAGAGAGGGTCAGCATCCCTAACCCCTACGTTGTTCAACAGTCAACTGTAGTTCTAGCAAGGTTAGCTGTTACATTTATTCAGTGACATCAATACAAGTGGTCAGGAAAAGGTAACAATATTGCTTTAGCTCCTTTATCTGACCATTTTTTTAAAAACCGGAAATTCTCCATTTATATTACCTTATCAATACATTTTAACAGACTAAAAGCTCACAGTAAAGCTTCAGTTTATAAACTTTCATGCAGAAGATTTTTTAAAAGTGTGGAATGCTAGGGCGCCTGGGTGGCTCAGTCATTAAGTGCCTGCCTTTGGCTTCAGGTCATCATCCCAGTGCCCTGGGATCGAGCCCTTCAACAGGCTTCCTGCTCGGAGGGGAGCCTGCTCCTCCCTCTCTTCCCCACTAGTGCCCTCTCTCACTATCTGTCTGTCTCTCTCAAAATAAATAAAATCTTAAAAAAAAAAAAAAAAAAGGATGGATGTTCACATAAAAGAATCTTGTCAGTGGGGTTACAGTGTTCTTTATTGCAGATGCAATTCTTTCTTCAGTGCAATGTTCGACATTTTATTTTTGGATCTTCATTCTTGATTACTTCACTTTTTTTCTTTATTGTTTTCTCAGAAAAGGCAGGTTGGAACCTAAATAACCATCCACAAGGTAGGCAAATTTAATGTGGTATAAGGTCAAGAAAACAAACTGCAAGATGAACAGTAACCAGGACTCTGTACAGAGGAATCATAGTTAAAAGCTTCCAGGATCAAATCTCTTCAAGGCTTCATTGTTCAGTAGATACCTTTTCCCAAAGTCAATGGGCTCTTCAGGATCACACTTTGAGAGAAGCCATCTTAAGTTGTCTTAGCAGGATATGGGTATCATAATCTGTCAAATCTATCAAAACCAATCAGCATTTTCTGAATAATGGTTATTAACAAACTGAAAGGCCTAAACTGTTTCCAGGAGAGATGGCCATCTCCAGTTTCTAACCATACTGTATGGAAGTCTTTACAATGCTTTATTACAACACTGGGCCCCTGTAGCTTGGTCATGTTTGATACTTTCCTCTAGATGTGGACGTCCCTGTCATTACCTAGAAAAGAATTTTATCCTTCTGACAGTTTTTCAACAATATCTGCATTCTCAACCCTATGTTGGCTAGCATCTGCACTGAAGTTCACCAGCCTCCCTACATATTTATCTCCACTACCTTCTCAAAGCCCAGGGTGAGGAGTAGATCGGGTATCATACTGTTCTTCCAACACTAGATACTGGATAGCTAAGAACATACACCTAAAAAAATCCTACTCCTATGCACAGATGAAGGCAGTCTTCTTGTTTTCCACAAGCACATTTCCTATTATTGGTGGTAAGGCCCCTTGCTCCTCCTCGGGGATGGGGAGAAGAGATAAAAGTCTAGGAACTACTGGTTGTGTCATCGAGCTATAGTAGTAGTAGTTCAGGACTGCTAGTTAGGGTGTCTACTGCCACCCAGGGGGCTGAGGCAGCAGCAGTAGCTGACCTAAAGACCTTGAATTGTTTACTGACTTCCAAAGAGCAGTAACTAAACAATGTCTCTGCCAGGGATCTCTTAAAAGTCACGCTCATCTGAAGTATTTTCAAATGGCAAAATTCAACAAAGCCTGTTTACTTCATTCCCAGAATATAAAGGCAAAAGATGAAAGAATGAACATTTCTTTCAATTATTTTCTCGTCAACATTATAATTATTGGTAAGAAAGAGTTATAACATTCACTGCAGGGAGTTCTTTTAACACAATATGTTATATATAACACCCTTCTGGAAAAAGTCTAATGATAATTCTACTTCCAGGGGTGGTCATTCCCAAATTAAAACATGTTCACTTGTCTTACATGAGATAGGTTAAGATGGTATTCTCACGGGAAGTCACTAAAGGCAAGGTGATTTATAGCTTTCTGATCTTAGATTTTAAGATCTTAAGCCTTAGCTTAAGAGAAACCCTGACCACCCCCAGCGTATTTTACTCAATCTATACTTTCTTGTGTTATTTTCTCTTAACACTGGCTTCATCCATTCTTCCTTAGTACAGGTAGTCCTTAATACCACATTACCCACATTACCCACATTCCCTTCACATAATGACATGAACTACTAGACACCGCTATATACAAGAAAACTTAATGCTTAACACAGAAGAACACAAAGAACACCTTAACCTCCACTGCATAAGATGCTTGGGTGAATAGATGAAGGAGGGACAGAAAAGGTTCATTACTGCTTTAGTCTGTTTTGGCCTAGAACAAATTAGAACAAAAGAAACAGAAAGTCACACTACGAGAGACGTGATTTGGTTATAACGTGGTGTCCCTTCCTCAGGCTCTTGAGTGTCTTCACTACCCTGTAGGCACTGGCAGCTGTGTGTGTCTTGCTACCACAACCACAATATACACAAAGCAGAGAAGTTGGGCTTTGGTAGAGTCTTTTGGTACCATGCAAAAGTCTCAATCAAAAATAAGTAGGGCAGGACGATAGCCCCCACAACTGTAAATTTCCTGCCACAGTATAGCACAGAAAACAAACAGATGTTTTCCCCTCAGATATAGATTTACCCATTTAACAAGGGGCATACTTTATTCTCCATGTCTTATTTAAAATTAAAAGGAACATTTGTAACCATTAGGTCTTCATTACTCTGAAATTAATTTTCTGCTTTTGTTCTTAAAGAATACATCAAACATAGGTATAGAGAAAAGGTCTCACTTTATTATTATTATTTTGCTTTTTTAAGTTTTAATTTTAATTCCAGTTAGTTAACATACAGTGTTATATTAGATCCAGGTGTACAATATAGTGATTCAAAATTTCCAACCATCAGCCAGTGCTCATCACGACAAGTGCACTCCTTAATCCTCATCAACCTTCCCCCAACCCCCTTCCCCTCTGCTAACCATCAGTTTGTTCTCCAAAATTAAGAGTCTGTGAGGAAAGGTCTTACCTTAAATGAAAGGGCGTAGTGTTTATAGATCAACTGCTAGACTAAATGGATTCTATTTTCAGATATTTTAAGTGACCAAACAAAAAGAATGAAAATAAAGCACAGAAAACCCGAGTACAATGGCTTCTCAGAGCTTTCCACAAGGGGCGTTGGCAGCTTTCATGATCTCAGGAAATAATGTCATATATAGATACTACAGTTGCAAATTAACATCTAGCAGATGAGTTTTTGAAAACTTTCTCGTTGGGATTCTTCATCAATAGCCAGTCAAAGCTCTCTAAGCATTTAATAGAGAACAGTGTTCACAACTTAAACACACACCACTTTTTTCAAAAACAATTCTTCATGTTTAGAACCTTTTGTATATTTTAAATTACAAAATCTGAACTGCCCCCAATTTTTATGAGCTAGTTCACAAAAGCTGTGGAGTACGGAAAGCTTTTGACACACATGATGCCTAAGTGGCCCATTACTATGGCAACAGTTTCACTGAAACAGATATGGTAGATGGAATCAACACTGGTACAGGTTTCCCTTGTTCCCCAAAAGTAGAGAATTCCTTTGCAAACTTTTGGAAGCTGAAATAGCGTAAAGTAAAGAAGCAATTACCATTAATCTATGTGGAAAATATTTTGAGCATTCCCAGACCCCAAAAAATAACCTCTTTTAGGCTTTTCTGATACCTCAGGACACACCTTGCTAACAGATGCACAAAATAAATTGAGATAAAGTACAGATGCTCCCAGACACAGTTCAAAGCCATGACAGGTCGACGCTGAGTATAGTTCCTGGGGAAGGGGCTCAGCAGTGCCATTCTCACTACTCCAGTGCACACAGCTCTGTAGTGGCTCAGTGCCAAACAAATGCTGAATGCTATTTCCGCTTTTTGCCTTTTTTTTTTTTTTTTTTGGTAAAATGAAAGTCCTCTTCGGATTTCTTTTGATCAGTGAAACAGGTACGAATGTAGGTCCTTCTTAAAAGCCAAGTGGCATAACCCTGAACTTTTGAAAAGTGGGGGGACACCTTGTACTCTGCTTCTCCCAATCATCATTTTTAACCAGATATATCATAAAATCTGTTTTGCCTCCCCCAAAAGATGACTACATGGGATATAGCCTATAGATTCTGGATTTTATCTTTATTCTTCTAAGCAAAACAAGATTAAAAAGAAAAAGATTCGTATGTGTGAAACTTGTACACATTAGCCCCTATAAAACTGTACAAGAAAGGAACTCTGGCCAGAGCTCACAGTAGTGAAGGAGGTGTGTGCAAATGAATTTATGAAAAATTTGAACTAACTACTATTTCTTGTTTTGTTTTGTTTTGTTTTTAAGATTTTATTTATTTGACACAGAGAGAGAGATCACAAATAGACAGAGAGGCAGGCAGAGGGGGAGGGGGAAGCAGGCTCCCTGCTGAGCAGAAAGCCCGATGCGGGGCTCCATCCCAGGACCTTGAGACCATGACCTGAACCGAAGGCAGAGGCTTAACCCACTGAGCCACCCAGGCGCCCCACTACTACTCCTTCTTAAAATTCTCACCAGTAAAGCAGGGTGGAGCACAATAAAATTAAGAGGAACATAGTGAACCATGCTGGCTTTTATTCCACAAGTATCACAAAAGAAAGAAATATTAGACAAGAATTCACGTCAAGTAAGAGAGTTTAAAAGGCCTTAAACTTTGCTTAAAACACCCCAAAAGTGTCATCTGATCTGTGTCCTTAGCCTGGTTCCTTAGTTCCTTCATGTTTACATATCATCCCAAAGCCAGTATTATGAGAATAGGACTTCCTTGAACTCTGTAACACAAAATTCAAACCTAACATTCACTGCAGAGCGAAAACTAAGGTTTTACAGGCACCTCTGGGAAGACTGCTTCTCACTGTCCAGATTCATTCATACCCACAGTGGGAAAGAATGCGGTGAGGACTGGGTTAGACCACCAAATGACTCAGTAGTATGGGGTCTGAGGTAGCTTACCAGGAACAAGATAACAACATGTAGCTTAGTCAATTCTCATTACCTGTCCTCTCAGAGGAATAAGAAAAAAGCTTTTACCTGGATTTGATGATAGGAAGCTGTATTTAGGAGACAACCTACTGGAACAATAACTACTATTCATTATAAAACAAATGAAGGCACAGAAGAGAATGAAGAATTTTCTGCAATAAAAGGACAAAGCTGCATGTAGAAAAATTAATTCAAAGCTAATCTGGTAGCTCCAAAGGAATTTTACTTGAAATTACTACTTGAATAGTACAAGAGAAAGAATTCTACACTTGTTACCAATTTTAGCATCTCACCTTGTCTTTGCTCTCAGGTCTATCCACTCAAGAATAATTCCAAGGAGCACCTGGGTGGCTCAGTGGGTTAAAGCCTCTGCTTTCGGCTCAGGTCATGATCCCAGGGTCCTGGGATCGAGCCCCGAATAGGGCTCTCTGCTCAGCAGGAAGCCTGCTTCCCTCTTTCTCTCTGCCTGCCTCTCTGCCTACTTGTGACCTCTCTCTGTCGAATAAATCTTTAAAAAAAAAAAAAAAAAAAAAGAATAATTCCAAGGGTGTCTGGCTGGCTCAGTCAGTAGAGCATGCCACTCTTGATCTAAGCATCGTGAGTTTGAGTCCCATGTTGGGCACAGAGATTACTTAAAAAAAGGGTGGGGGCGCCTGGGTGGCTCAGTTGGCTGAGCATCTGCCTTCGGCTTGGGTTATGATCCCAGGGTCCTGGGATCAAGATCCACATCAGGCTCCTTGTTCAGCGGGAAACCTACTTCTCCCTCTCCCGCTCCCCCTGCTTGTTCCCTCTCTCTCTGTGCCTCTGTCAAATAAATAAATAAAATCTTCAAAAAGGGCGGGGGGGTGCCTGGGTGGCTCAGCTGCTTAAGCATCTGCCTTCAGCTGAGGTTGTGATCCCAGAGTCCTGGGATCTAGGCCTGTGTCGGGATCCCTGCTCCATGGGGAGCCTGTTTCTCCCTCTCTCTCTGCCTGCTGCACTTGACTGCCACACTTCATATGCTCTCCATACTTTCTTTCTCTGTGAAATAAATAAATAAAATCTTTAAAAAAAAAAAAAAGAATACCCCAAATTTCACCTTTAAAAATTGATCTTGAACATGGAATCACTCTTATGTTCTTCCATCAAAACTTTGTTGTTGTTTTGAAGATATATATATTTTTTAATTTATTGGACAGAGAGAGAGATCACAAGTAGGCAGAGCAGCCGGCAGAGAGAGGGGGGAAGCAGGCCCTCCACCGAGCAGGAACCCCGATGTGGGGCTCTATCCCAGGACCCTGAGATCATGACCTGAGTCGAAGGCAGAGGCTCAACCCACTGAGCCACCCAGGTGCCCCGAAGATTTTATTTTTTTAAGTAATCTGTATACTCAGCGTGGACTCAAACTTACACAATCAAGGTCAAGAGTTGCATGCTCCGCTGGCTGTGCCAGCCAGGTGCCCCACTTTCATCAAAACTTTGAAACATAATTTGTATTTACTTTGCATAGTAAAACAAGGCTATTCCACTTTTTAGGACCACAAAAGCAAGCAAGGAATTGGAGAAATAGCATCTCTTCACAAATAATCAAGGTTACATAGTAAGAATTAAGTTGGCAAATCAAAGGAAAATCCAACATACAAAATACAACAGAGATTACAATGAAAAAAATTTTGCTTACAAGGACCTAGGGCTTATGAGCAATGAATTCCTGCTGAAGATGAAAGCCAGATATCATCCTGTATTTAATATCCTCCCCAGCTGACATCTGCTGTGGCTAATAGAACTGTGAACAACGGGGCGCCTGGGTGGCTCAGTGGGTTAAAGCCTCTGCCTTCGGCTCAGGTCATGATCCCAGGGTCCTGGGATCGAGCCCCGCATCGGGCTCTCTGCTCAGCGGGGAGCCTGCTTCCTCCCCTCTCTCTCTCTGCCTGCCTCTCTGCCTACTTGTGATCTATGTCTGTCAAATAAAGAAATAAAATCTTTAAAAAAAAAAAAAAAAACTGTGAACAAGATGAGTGACAAAGAGAGCAGGGAGAGATACCAACATCCTTTAATCAATTTAAGAACTTTCATGATGTCACAGTCAGAACCCATCAATAGCCTAGGCCAAAATCTCAGGAACTAGGAATACCAAAACAAACTTTATAATGAAATAACTAACATAAAGGCCTCAGCCTAGCAGTAAAAGGCTCTGGGCATTTAAGATATATTCACAAATTCTTTGGTAACTTTCTCTTCAAAAGGTAGAACCTAGTTCCTTCCCCTCTCCTAGCATGACTCCCAAAACTAAATCATAAAAGGCACTGTGCCTCTTCTTCGCTCTCTCATCATTTACCCTGGGGGAAGCCAGCTGCCATGTCATGAGGATACTCAAGCAGCCCCAAGGAAAAGTCCAAACAGCAAGGAACTGAGGCCTCCAGCCATAGCCAGTACCAACTTCCTAGCCACATGAGTCAGCTACTTTGGAAGTACTTTGGAAGCTACTCTGGAAGCTCTAGTCAATCTTTCAAAATAACTGTAATCTTAGCTGACATCTGGACTGGAACTCCGTAAGCTTTTCTGAGCTAGAACCACTTACCTAAGCTGCTCTTTTCAAAGTTCCTGATCAACAGAAACTGCAGGGCGAAAATAACTGATATACAATAAAATTAATGAGTGATCAAACAAGTTACCAATCCCACACTTCTTAACCTCCAAGGGAATGTTAGAACTCTTCACAAATTCTATTTTAAATACTGATGTTATAATTTTAGGCTGGAGGACATTCTCTCAGGTGAGACTATACATCAAGTTCCAAAGGGAAAACCAATACAAACACGAAGCACCACTATTAAGTCATTCAGGAAATATTTACTTAACTTTTCTCGTGCAAGACCACAAAGATGAGAGGGACTATATAAAATGTTCAAACACTTGAACTGCGTTCTCACTTGGGGAAGAAAAACAAACGATTTAAAAAAAAAAAAAAAAAAGACAACTAAGTAACGCTTTCTTTTTTCACGTTAAGCTTAGTTTCAGAGCTTCTACAAATAGTAAAACTTTCTTTGTGATTGAGAGGACCTTTCTGTTAATTATAGAATTCCCACCAGGATTCACTGGAGTTTTCCACTGTATAAAAAGGGTAGTTAACCACTTTGCAATCCCACCAACCGTCTCTCTTGCATGTTCAATATCCTTCTTTAAGGGCTTTTTCCTTTTAGCCTTCAAATCTGAGTATCCTCTCCCCTACAAACTCAACTTTGACTTAAACCCAGTGTCTCTCCTGAAATATCTCCCTATTCTTCTTTCTGACTGTCACACTTCATTGCACACTTCACGTGCTCTCCATACTTTCTAACCAGAATCTCTCTCCCTGTAAATCCCTGCACCAGGCTTTCTGTGTTCTATCTACACTCCCCAACAACAACAGGTACTAATCTCATCCCTGTGTATTTGCTTTAAACGTAATATAGAATTTATCATTCTCTTGATCTCTGCATTTTAGAAGTGATTCCTTCACTGGCAATACTCATCCATATCCAAATCAGAGTCCCCTGACCCTTTAAGATTTATTTTATTTTTGGGGGGTGGGCAGGCAGAGGAAAAGAAGAGAGTCTTAAGTAGACTCTGCACAGGGTTCGATCTCCTGACCCTGACATCATGACCAGAGCAGAAATCAAGAGTCAGTGGCAACCGCCTGTGCCACCCAAGCGCCTCACTGACCCTTTCTCTGTAATCATTCAGTTACTACCGTTTCTTGTTGGGTCCTTAGTACTTGGTAATTGCAACCTTTGTTTAACATCCTCCTTAACACGTCCCATCTTTTTTGACAGCATACACTGAGATTAATCTTCATCAAATACTAATGACTGAAATCCCACTGCTGTGCTTAGTGATCTGAGTGATTAAGTGGCCTTCCTTAAACTGGCTACCGGATTACTCCTTCCAGTGGCTTGGCAGTAGCCACCAGAAGTTTATTTTCCCAAGACTGCAACTATAGCATCTATGTAATAACATAAGCTAATAAAAGGCTAAAACTCCTGGTTTAATATCTAAACCCCAACAGACTGGCATTTAAAGACTCCTACAACTTATCTTTCTGGCCCGTTCTTTTGTTTAGCTCCGGTCTTAAACTTGGAATATCCTTCCTCCTACCCAGATCCCTACCACTCAAAGTCCAACTAAAACACCACCATTTCGGGCACCAGGGTGGCTCAGTCGGTTAAGTGTCTGCCTTCGCCTCATGATCTCAGGGTCCTGGGATTGAGCCCCATGTTGGGATCCCTGCTCAGTGGAGAGCCTGCTTCTCCCTCTCCCCCACCCCTTTCCCCACTCATACTCACTCTCCCTCTCTCTCAAATAAATAAAATCTTAAAAAAGAAAATACCATTTCTATAAAGACTTTTGTCCATTTCAATCTAAGATGATTTCCCATTCTGAACTTTACCACTGATCACCCACCATCAATCTGGCAGTTAATTATGTCTTCTCTCAACTCTTGAGTTATTTCTGTTTTTAAAGTCTTTCTAAGAGGTGCCTAGGTGGCTCCCCTTAGGGTCGGTTAAGCATCCAACTCTTGGTATTGGCTCAGGTCACGATCTCAGGGTCGTGAGATTGAGCCCTGTGTCCGGCTCCACACAGCTGGGAATCTGCTCAAGATTCTCCCTCTCCCTCTGCACACCCCCCCAATACCCTCTCCCCCTATGTGCTCTTTCTCTCAAATAAATAAATGATCTTTAAAAAAATAAAGTCTTTTTAAGTTTGTGTGTTTTTAATACACACATGAATGATTTATCAAGCCAGAAAACAGGGACCATGACTGTTAACACACCTTACCCACAGCAGACACTGCTGACTACCAGGTTGGTAAACACTAATTACATATGCTCCCTCTGCGAGCAGACTGACCTTGAGAAGAGGCAATTCTAAAATTGTCTGACCAGCAGAAAAAAGGAGCATCAGACAACCACTGATCACTAAGCCAAAATCACATTCTACCACCAGAGATTCATTCAGTCAGTTAGTTCTTCTGACATATAGATTGATGTACCCATTCACTCCAATTGGCCTTGGTACTGAATAATTACAAACAGCAGGAAGAGAGAAGGAGAAAAGGGTGTGTCAAGAAAAGGAGTACTTCCCCCAGTAAATATTGGGTCCTCCCCTCTATCATCATTCTTTACTCGCTTAGGCTTCTTTTACTATCCAGGTCTACTATTTACTATCCTTGGTCTACAAAGGAAGCTTCATATGCAAGATTCACAAGGTAAATAATTAATTAACACGTTAGTCTATGTGTATCATAATACACAGGTATAGTCAAAATGGACTAAATATATTTAATAATAGGGGTACATAATTAAAAAAACACTTGGGGACCAGTGGCCTATAAATCTACAATGTTGAAGAGTTTAAAATAAGATTTATAAGCTGATTCTAAAATTTACATAAGAATGCAAAGAGCTGGGGCACCTGGGTGGCTCAGTGGGTTAAAGCCTCTGCCTTTGGCTGGGGTCATGATCCCAGGGTCCTGGGACTGAGCCCCACATCGGGCTCTCTGCTCAGCGGGGAGCCTGCTTCCCCTCCTCTCTCTGCCTGCCTCTCTGCTTACTTGTGATCTCAGTCTCTGTCAAATAAATAAATAAAATCTTTAAAAAAAAAAAAAAAAAGAATGCAAAGAGTAAGAACAGCCAAGGCAATACTGAAGAAAGATGAAGCTTAGAAGATCTGTGCTACCAGTGATCAAAACGTATTATGAAGCTATATTTCAGACAGAGTGGTACTGGTTCAAGGATAGACAAATGGACCACTGGTACAGAAAAGAGCCCAGAAACAGACCCATCCATATACAGCCACCTATCTGGCAAAAGTGATGCTGAGCGCAGTAAGGATGGTCTTTTCAATAAACGGAGCTGCGTCAAATGGATATGGATATCTATGTGCAAAAAAAGGGGGGGGGGCAATCCTTACCGCAGACCAAAAAACCACCACAATTCCCTATAGATCAGAATATGAAAGGTAAATAAATAAAACTTATGGAGAAAAACATACAGAATTACCTTCATGACCTTTGTATGTAGGCAAATATTTCTTCAATGGGACACAAAAATGCTAACTGTTTAACAAAAGACACCAGTGAGAGTGTGAAAGTAAGTTGCAGAGTAGAAGATAATCTGCAATATGTAAGGACTACAAATCACTATGAAAACACAGACAGCCTCATAGAAAAATAAGCAAGATCTTGAATAAGAATTCATACAGGAGGTTATCCAAATGGCTAATAAGCATTAGGAAAGGTATTCAATATCATTATTCATAAGGGAAATGTAATTTAAAGCCACAACGAGATACTACCACAGAGAAAGACTGCTAAAATCAACAAATAATATAATATTCTGGCAAGGACGTGGAACAACTAGATCCTCTCATACGTTACTAATGAGAGAGAAAACACTGATGCAATTGTTTGAGAAAACTGTTCGGTATTATCTATTAAAGATGACCACAAGCATACTCTATGATCCAGCAATTTGACCACTAGATCTATACCCTACAAAATGCACATGAATTTTCTTTAAAAGATGTGTATGGTAATACAACAGTAATATTTTTAACAACAAAAACTAGGTATCACCCAAATATCTGCCCACAGTAACTACTGGGAAGGTAAGGCAGAGTGGAAAAGTGAATGGAAGTGGGTACAAGGGACTTCTGAAGTAGAGTTCCAATAGTGTTTGTGAAGTAACTCAGCCATATGTCTACTTATGATTTGTACACTTTCCCACATGCATGAGTAACTCTAAAAGGACAGCCAAGGCAACAAAAGAGAAGATATAAAAATTTTAATATGATGGGGCACCTGGGTGGCTCAGTGTGTTAAAGCCTCTGCCTTTGGCTCAGGTCATGATCCCAGGGTCCTGGATCGAGCCCCACATTGGGCTCTCTGCTCAGTGGGAAGCCTGCTTCCCTTCCGCTCTCTCTGCCTGCCTCTCTGCCTACTTGTGATCTCTGTCTGTCAAATAAATAAATAAAATCTTTTAAAAAAAAGTTTAATATGCTTTACTTATTACTTCTGTCTCTCTAATTTACTTGGCTTGTTATCTCCTAAAGCAAAGGAAATGCTCATCTTTTCTGAATCAAGTTAGCTGCTTCTTAGAATCATGAGTTCAAATCGTTGCTAATTATTTTTGTTAGAAACAAAAAATTTTGTAACTTCCCTAATAACTTTGTTAGGGTACTGGTTATCATTCCTGAATTTTCTTCCTATCCCCACAAACTTTAAAGATGGACTCCACATTTATGTCAGTGCTCTTCTAATCTTTCAAGACTTTTCTCATCCTTCCTAAGTTTGTAATTCATCATTTGAATTATAGCAAATATCTCAAATTATACTGTCAGGACATTTACTGAAAATAGTAAGTATAGTTAGTCGTAAGTTTATTTCCTGTGAAAATAAAAAACTCTGATTCCACAGTAGTAGGATCTATATTTAAACAAAGTGGTCTTCCATAGGACTAGTAAATTACATCAACAATGCCAGAAGCATATTTTTAGACCTCAAAACAGCAAACAAGTCCTATCAGGAATGACAGGCACAGAGCACACATGATGAATTTACCCTACACCTAAGAGCCCAAGACCTTATTTAAAACCAGCTGAAAAACTTAAAACAATAGCACAACAGATAATTATTACATTTAAGTCTTAGCACTGTTAACTAATATTTAATGTTATTTTTTTTAAAAGGACTCATTTTTGTCAACCTTTTTTTTTTTTAAATGAAAAACTGGCAGGATCTGAGTAGACCATGAAGTTTTGATGTGTGGTTTTGATGTGTGTATGTTTGTGAAAGTATCATTTGTCTTAAGTTTTAACTTTTATATTCTTAACTAATGAATTGTGGAAATCTGTTCTAAAGGATTAAGTGTCCAAAATTTCATTCTCTACTCTTCTCTGTATAACAGACAAAACTGATGTTCTCTAGATAAATTAGGTAAATTCTTCCTGAATAGGAAAAACTCAGTTCAGAGAAACCAGTGTGAGAACCAGAACAGTAGTGGTGAAGGCACATTCTAAGAAAGCCATTCTTGGGGGGGACAGTTCCCAAAATAAACTACTTTGCTCATGTTTGGATCAGCTGGGTTCTTTCAAAATTAATTATCTTTATTTATGCAATCTTTGAATACCAAGGATATAACAGGTAGATATCAGACTATACTAAGACAGAGATGGACCTTGACTACTAACTGCAAGTCAGGGTAAGTACACAGTGAAACATGCATTCAGCTCTCTGAACAACTGAAAGTGAGACTCTTAAGTTCCAAATGTTTTGTTCTTTTCTTACTATTAAAAAGAATGATCCAGAATCTTCTACGTGGTGACTCTCTTTATCTAGTTTTCTAACTATTCTAATATTATGAGGTCATATAATGCTATATTTTTAAAACTGTGATTAGTGAGGGTCATGATATCATTTTTTAGTAGGTTCCATCTAACATTAAGAAAAAAAAGAACAAAAAAAAACTAGAGTGCACTGTACATGAAGGTTAAGTTTTGTTTTGTGAGTATTTTGTTATAAAAATTTATGTATATGTATATATTCTGTGTATCTACACGCTTATCAGTCAGTGATAGAACTATTCTTAATATTCTTGAGTTATGGTCATACCTCAAAAGCCAGAGGTATAGTGGGCTTTATTATATTTTTATTAACTGTTACACATGGAGTCTCAAAAAATTATTCTTTATTCAGAAGTTAGGTGAATCTTTAAGACTAGATACCATGCGAAGACCACTCCGCTTAGCTGAAAGCAATAATTTCTTGTAACAGATCAACAAACTCTGGCAAAATACACTGCCTGGTTGATATTTTAATATATACATGTTGGAAATAAGGATGATGAGACCAAAAGCAGAGCAGTGTTTCTACACATACAGAGCTTTCAGCTGCCTGCGACCTACTGGTTGTATATATGGTAAACCCCTACGACAGCAAACGTCCATTCACAACATGAAATAAAATTAAAGAGGAAATGAAAGTGAATCTAACTTCAATTAGAGTAACTTCCTATAAGGCATAAAGCCCATATCTGAATTTCTCAGGAAATTTATTAGTTGATATAAGGACCCCACTGAACAGATACAATGAATACATTACTGTATTTTCAGAAAGCAAAAGAATATAAACATGGGAAGGTGGATCTTTGAGAGTTAAGTAAGATGTAGTGTCTACATAAGAAGGCAATAAAAGCTTAGAAAATGGTGCTTCCTGTACCAAAAATAAAACTAGCAACAATTTATAACTATAGAAACATAAATTATCAAATGCAGGTGAACCAGTCTGTAGGAATTTAAGCAACTCTTAACCAGCTACAGCAGTATTTCACTAGTAGGAAGTCACCCTGCCACCACTGACCATATTATTACAACAGACTGAATTCTACTCTCCTTTCTGCATTACCAATCTTCTCTCCAGAGTCCAAAAATGCACATAGAGCAATGCTTGAGAAACCAACTAGGAAAACAGAAGGAAGTCATATGGATTCTTCAGCAAACAAGGACAAATACCAGATCCAAACAAAGAACAGCTAGCATTCAGCAGCAATTAACTCTAAGACTAATGACCCATCAAATTTTCTAGAGGACACAAGGAAAATGCCCTCCCTTCTTAACTTTGAGTTCAGGACTGTAATATATAAATATACAAATCTCTTTTCAAAACTCTCCAATGTTACCCATTTCATTCAGAATAAAATCCAAATCCTTGCAAGAACTGATGATGTCCCTTATGATCTGGACCTACATCTATAACCTTATCTCCTGTCACTTTCTCACTCACCTACTCTACAATGGCCAGAACAATTACATGAAAAAGTGTTCAGCATCATTATTTTTCATGGAAATGCAATTTAAAATCACAATGAGATAACATTACAAATGCAACAACATGAACTGACAATATCAGGTACAGGCAAGGATGATGAACAGCAGCAAACTTCTCACATCGCCAGTAGGAGGATAAATTTCTAAAACCACTTTGGAAAAAGGCTTGGCAGTGGCCACTAAATCTAAACACACATACACCTGATGATACAGCAATCTCATTCCTAGATCTGAATCCCAGAGAAAGTAGTGTACATTTATCAAAAGACATGTACAAGAATATGCACTGCACTTTTATTTACAATAGCCCCCAAGTGGAAGCAGCCTCAATATCCACCAACAGCAGTACGGGTCACTAAATTGTGGTGTGTTCGGACAATGGACTATTTCATAGTATTACAAAAGAAACATGCAATGTGGATGAATCTCACAGGCATAATACTAAGGGAAAGGAAGTGGACACAAAAGTGCATGTACTGGATAATTCCATTTACAAGAAGGTCAAAACCGGCAAAAATAATCTATGGTGATAGAACAGTGGTTTTGTTGGTTTATTCTGAAATGGAGGTATTAAATTGGAAGATGCATGAGGGAGATTACTGGGTACTGGAAATGTTCGACACCTTAATCTAGGTATAATCTAGTAGTTACATGAGTGTACCTACGTGGATAAATTCAAAGAGTTGTACATTTAAATTCCATGTACTTTAAAGTAAAGTTATATATAAAATACATATTAAATATACACACATGCACAAACATGTACCATACAGACACACACACACACACACACACACACACACACACACACACACACACCATCTATGAAATGCCAGTAAGTTATTAACTCAGCACACCGCTCCCACTCCTCTAGGAACTTGTGGCTCCATGAATCCATCACTGACTTTATTACTCCTTTTACTGATGCAAAGAGAAGGGAAGTGAGTACTACCACAGATAGCTGATGGTGAAGTAAGTGCTTACCTTTAACAAAGGGCAACTGCAAAGGTTGGGAAAGGAGAGTGGAAAATTAACCCCAAGAAGGAAATCCTTGTTTCTCAGATATCTCTGCTGGCTCTCCCCTTCCGGCTCTCCCCAGGAGCGCAGCTGATGGAGCCTGTAGGAGGCTTTCAGAGACAGGAAAAGAGCTAACCATCTGAAACAGACCACAGCAGACATGCTTATTCAGTGCTCCATGGAGGTTTGAGGATAGTTCAGAGCAGCAAGGAACCTTGTCTTTCATTCATGTGTCTCTTTTGTACATCTTGAGCATTTTAGAAACAGTTCCTCCCTACTTTCAGATGATGCCATTTCACACTTTTCTTCTAAAAATTCCATCTTTGGCATGACTTGGTTTGCTACTATGAAAACTAAAATCCTCCGTAAAGCTCCACTCAATATTAAAGAATATTTAACTCTATCACAAAAATTCTATTATAAAAATATCCTCGTATTAGGGAGATAGCCTTTTCTAACAAGGTCACTATTTATTATTACATAAATACAAAATAATAACGTGTGAAAAATCATTATTCCGAGGGGAAAAAAAAAACCAGAACTAAGTTTCCCAGAATACTTAAGGCAGGTTATGCTGCAATCACTATCAAGTAAAGGACTCACTGGTCATTATCTGCCCTGTAGAAGCAAATATAACATAGAAGACTAACTAGAAATTAAGAAGACTTAAAGACCTTCTGGCAGCATTTGGGGGTTGAACTGAAATAATTTTTATTTAAGGTATATCATGAAGCATCATGCAATTATTAAATGATCGAAAGAAAATTATGATCCCCTAATAAAAATTTTTACTCTTAACAAGAAAAAAATAAGAGGCTTGCTAAGATGATACAATATTAAGTACTTAATTTCACAGCTCAAACTCTCTGTTTATTCCCAACTGCTCTCTCATCAAATTAAGGAAACTTCTCACCTGGCCAAAAGTCCCTGAAGCATGAGGTTTGCCATTTCTGCTGGAGATACATCAATAAAGCGAAGGAAGGAGAAACAGCTTTCTTCATTAACACCTGGAATATCAAAGGACAAAGTTAAACCCAATAGCAAGTGAAGAGATAACAGTCAACTAAAGCTACTGAATTGCTGTCTTTTCATTTAAGAGTGAAAAGATAGCTAAAGGTTTCGACCCAGCAATTATGGTGGAAGACAGGGTGTCCCATTTTTGTACTACAACCTCAAGTGGGAGAGGCAGACCTATGAGATACGGCATACATGGGCCAGAGTAGAGCTGGCTCATTAGCTACCTTTGGGCTTTTTGGATCCTTGGCTAATTGCATTTCTCTTTTTATCATGACAGGAAAAAGAAAACTGTAGAGTTAAAAGATTCTGAAACTTTGCCTTAATACCATGGACAATGCTCAAAGGTGAGCTGCTCCTTTCCCTTAGACTAAGGAGAAGGAACTAAGTCACATTAATGAAAGTCCTGCATTGTCTCTGTCAAGTTTCAAGGGTATAAGACACTCTTAAGAGGCAGGTATAAAATAAAATGGAAGGTCAATGTAATAATATTTTATCGCTTCCTCTTATGGCCACAAATCATAGCATCTACAGACGAAGACAACTAATTTACTTAAAGATTATCAAGACTTTATAAAGATCCAGCATGCAGGCAAAATCATTGCTAGTTGAAAATCATTCAGCAAAATGAGGAGCATTCTGATAAATCCCTGGCATACTTTCCTTCCCCCAAATCAAAACACCCACCTTTTCTGTGAAAGAGAGACTGCTGGATATAATCTGGTGCAAACGGAGAAAGAAGAACCCTTAACCACCTGTAAAATCAGTAAATAAAATAAAATAAATCCAAATATAAATATTGGAAAGTCAACTAGATTAGAGGTCCAAAATTAAATAGAATCCTTTAGATTTTAAATACTTTTAAGAGATCTGTTGCCATATTACCAGGCAGAGATCATGGCATAAATGTCAGACCAATACTAAGTAATTAATATAGATGTAAGAAAGTAATACAAGTTCAAAGTGGTCTTATTTCATTTCAGACAATCACAATTCAACGTTGTACGTTACCATGTACCATATGAAACAAACAGCACAACAGCTGTGGTCTGTTTCCCTCTGCCCATCTAGCTGAGTAATAGTCTGGAGCTATCACAAAGAATTTTTAAAAAAAAATATTTATTTATTTACTTTATGAGACTGACGCGCTACCTACTGCGCTAACGAGGCACCTTTACTTACTTTAGAGAAAGGGTGGGAACAGGGGTAGGGGGAGAGGGGGAAGGAGAGAATCTCCAGCAGACTCCTAGGTGAGTGTAGAACCGGTTCAATCCCATGACCCTGAAGATCACGACCTGAGATCACTTAATAGACTGAACCACCCAGGTGCCCCACATACAAATAATTCTCCCCCCTCAAAGATTTTATTTATTTATTTGACAGAGAAAGAGGCAGCAAGAGTGGGAGAGGGAAAAGCAAGTCTCCTGCTGAGCAGGGAGCCGGATGTGGGGCTGGATCCCAGGAATCAGAACCTGAGCCAAAGGCAGACACTTAACCAACTGAGCGACCTGGGCACCCCCAAGACCAAGAATTCATTCATTCATTCATTCTTTCTTTCTCTTTTACTTTCTTTCTCTCTCTTTCTTATTTATTTATTTATTTATTTATTCATTTATTTATTGGACAGACAGAGATCACAAGCAGGCAGAGAGGCAGGTGGGGGGGGGGAAGCAGGTTCCCCCAGGAGCAGAGAGCTTGATGCGGGGCTCGATCCCAGGAGCACAGGATCATGACCTGAGGCGAAGGCAGACGCTTAACCAACTGAGCCATCCAGATGCCCTTCAACTTCAGTTTCATTAGGCTAAATGTTGTTGATTATTTTGGTAATGCTGCTTATATTGTTTATCTACAGAAGAACTTTCTAAATCCATGATTCTCAAATCTTGATGTGCACAAGAATCCTTTGGGAGCTTGTTAAAAAATTCAAAAGCCAGGGGCACCTGGGTGGCTCAGTGGGTTAAAGCCTCTGCTTTCGGCTCAGGTCATGATCCTAGGGTTCTGGGATCGAGTCCCACGTCGGGCTCTCTGCTCGGCAGGGAGCCTGCTTCCCTCCCTCTCTCTTTGCCTGCCTCTCTGCCTACTTGTGATCTCTGTCTGTCAAATAAATAAATAAAATATTAAAAAAAAAAAATTCAAAAGCCAGAGATATCCTCACTCCCAGGTGTAGAATGGACCTACACACATTTTCTGAATGGAATTGGTCTCTGGCATATTACATTACAACCATTTCACCTTTAACCAAATCTGTCACTGCTGATTCCGGGAGGAAGGTAAATTTGATTAATCTGAAATCCAATCAGTTCTCCCACAAGTGCTATTCCAAGTATAAAGTAAGCTACTGCAAAACAATTTCAGTACTGGAGTAGAGACATACGGTGATCTCTCTTGATACAAGTACATATTTGCACTTACGTGCACATTTCTCAATCAGAAAAGCAACCAGAAGTGGCTAGGGCTATTAATAGCCAGTTAAACCCTTGATACCGTACAGATTTCTATCACAACATCCCTCGATAAATAGGTGTCCACCCTATGCTTAAATACCTCATTGTTAAAAAGAAAACAAAACAAAACAAAAACAAGCAAAAAAAACCACCTCATTGTTGGGGAACTCAAACACTCTCCACTAAACCCCCCAAAGCATTAAGCCACAAAACCCCAAATTACAAAAACACCCTTAGAGTAAACAGGGATTAGTATGTGCTCACCTGTCTCGCGAATGGTTGAAGACCCTGATCTGTCCATGACGGTAGATAAACTTTGAAATCTGGTATGGCTTTAGGGAAATATGAAATGGAGACCAAGTTTCTTGTCGTTCAAATAACTCTGGGTGATTACAAACCTAAGAGGAAGGAAAATAACAAGATACTACTATCACGTGCAGACAACACTCTCGGAAAAATCACAGGGAATCCCAAGCCCTGCATGTTTACTTTTGTGAAAATATACTTTCTCATTTCAACTTTTTTTAACAGCCTTTGTTTATCTGACCAAGGTTAGAGCCTTTTTCTTGAAATGGGTTAATGAGGCAACTCCAAGGCAGCTGACCTAAAATCTTACCTTCCTAAACTGCATGACCAGATTCATGAGGCTGCTGGTGGTGGTCTGTGCTTGCTGGGTAGAGCCCATAGAAGACTGCAATAAATCCTCAATGGAAATTTTGTTCTTTAGTGCCTGATACAGAAGCTTTTGTCGGCTGGTCAGTTGGCAATACATCAGAATCTCAATCTAAAAATCAGAAAGGACATTTATACTTTGAAAACAAGTTTCTAAGAGAATTCAGTATCAGCTTAAGAAACACATGCAAGCCAGATTATAACTGAACAGACAACAGACAGATCTTTAGAAACTCAGTATCTCTATAAACCTGGGATGTGGCTAATTATCCAGAAAAATATTCTTTTCTTGACGCTCTTCTCTGTCACTCACTCTACATGCTGTCCCTGTGAAATCTTTTCCATTTTCAATAGCACCAACTGCTATCCATTGCAGTGACTTTCAAAAATATTTTCCCTAACATTCCCAGCCCCATATTTTCAACTACCCACTATAATTGTACCACTCAAAGTCAGTGGGGGAAAAAAAATCTTTTCCATTAATTTACTCAACTGATTAACAGCATTACCATTCATTCAGTTACCCAAAAAGAAATTTCAACCAGCTCTGATTTTTTCTTTCTCATGCCCATGTTTTATCATTTCCCAAGTCCCTCAAATCCACCTGGAATTTAACCTCTAATAATCATCCTTTCTGACCACTCCCAGAATCTCACCATACCTAATTTAGACTGCTATCTTGTGTGTGTGTGCGGGGGAGTGGGGGGATGTCTTCCTGCCTATAGTCTTTACTGGTTCTAAGAAACGTTTCATAACAAATCTTATAAGGTGATTCCAACTGCTGAAGAACCTTCAATGTACATCACTGCCTACAGTAACACATTAAAAATTCTCCGATAGGCAGAGAAGGGTTTCCATATTCTAATCAACCCTACTGTCCCAGTCTCCTCATCACTAAGACCTCCTATATACCCTAGCAACAATGCTCTGAGTAATGTTTGCTAAACATGTTGCATAAATGCTGCTCTACCTTTTTGTTCATTGCTCTTGTTGCCTAACACCTGCTTCCTTACCATAGTTTCCTAGTAAATGCCAATTCATTATTCCAGACCTAGCTCACATGTTATCTCTGCTTTGACGCCTTCTCTAACCTTCCCTAACAGAACTATTCCCTTATCTGTGTTCCCATTATACTTCACACAATCACTATATCTCTTATGATATAATATTAGTTATATATTCAACTCCCTTCAAAATATGAATGGAACCTGGACACTACATCTTTATATACCAGTGGCTAGCAGGCAAAAAGAGTTTAATAAAGAAATATATTATTTAAAAATAGATTGGATGGGGCTCCTGGGTGGCTCAGTGGGTTAAAGCCTCTGCCTTCAGCTTAGGTCATGATCCCAGGGTCCTGGGATCGAGCCCTGCATTGGGCTCTCTGCTCAGCAGGGAGCCTGCTTCCTCCTCTCTCTTTCTGCCTGCCTCTCTGTCTACTTGTGATCTCTGTCTGTCAAATAAATACATAAAATCTTTAAAAAAAAATAGATTGGAAACAATACTGATGCTTAAGAAATCATAAGGAAAATACTATGCACAGTGATTAAGAACCATACTACATCCTCTGATAACCTCCCTACTCACCACCAAATACAGAAATTTTGACATTGCTACTGTTTTTTAAGCCCTTTCTGATATTAAAGGATTCGTTGTTTTATAAAGTATTTTCCTTCTATAAGGTGTATCTGTGCAATACTGTTGTTTAGTTAAAATTAGCCAGTTTCACAAAACAGGCATCAAGATTTCTTAAAAATAAATAAAACAAAGGTGCAAAGGTACTCCTCACTTGAAAGGTGTCTATCTCCACCACAATCTTTCAAAGAGAGTTACTAATTTCAAAATAATCTAACCTTTTGGCAGTGACAGAGGAGAACCACCTGATATTATCAAGAACCTTGGAAGATGCCTTTTAGGTAGGAGAATTGTGAAAAACAGGTGGAATCTATGGAAGATGGGGGAAAAACTCTGAAGGACTTAGAACTGGGAGGGAAAGCAGAATAAAGGAGAATATGGGGAGGAGTCACAGGAATAAGAAAAAAAACAACAGAAGTCTGGTAAGGATATCTAAAAACAAAAAATTTTTTTTAAATTTAAGATTTTATTTATTTTTATTTTTTTAAAAGATTTTATTTATTCATTTGACAGAGATCATAAGCAGGCAGAGAGGCAGGCAGAGAGAGAGGAAGGGAAGCAGGCTCCCTGCTGAGCAGAGAGCGCGATGCAGGGCTTGATCCCAGGACCCTGAGATCATGACTTGAGCCGAAGGCAGAGGCTTTAACCCACTGAGCCACCCAGGCACCCCTAAGATTTTATTTTTAAGTAACATATAGGCCAAATGTGGGGCTCAAACTCATAACCCCAAGATCAAGAGTTGCATACTCCACTGACTGAGCCAGCCAGGTGCCCCAACAAACCAAAATTACTGGCTTAATATGAGGAAAGATATTAAAACTCAAAGCACATTAAACTTCTAATTCTTAGTGTACAGAAATACAGGAGACCATAGAACATGTTAGACAACACCACAATGATGCAAAATTAGCAAAATCCTACGTGTGGGATACTCTATGGGACAAATTACTCAGTTTCTTCAACAAGGGAAAAAAGTAGGGAGGGACTAAAAGATTTATTAAGACACATATCACCCAGGGGTGCCTGGGTGGCTGAGTGGGTTAATCCTCTGCCTTCAGCTCAGGTCATGATCCCAGGGTCCTGGGATCGAGTCCCTCGTCGGGCTCTGTGCTCAGCGGGGAGCCTGCTTCCCCCTCTCTCTCTGCCTGCCTCTCTGCCTACTTGTGATCTCTCTGTCAAATAAATAAATAAAATCTTAAAAAAAAAAAAAAAAAGACACATATCACCCAAATGCCACGTGTGGATCTTGCTTGGATGGTGATTTCAAAAATCTTTAACAGAGAAAGAGGGGGACAGGGAACAAAAGTTGGAAGGAGAGTGAGGGAAGAGAGAGAATCACACAAAGATAAATGGGGATAGGTAAGAAATGGCTCGATATGTTACAGTATAATGGAATTACTATCTCCTTTAGCAGACGTGAAAATATATGGTTATGTATTTTTTAAAAAGACTAAATCCTTTAAAAAAAGACTAATATTTTAGAGATACAGATGAAAATATCTGTAAATGAAATAAAAGACATCTGGGACTTCCTTCAGAATAATCTAGGGGGATGGGGATGGAAATGACTCAATCACTACTGAAGCTGTACGGTGGTTTACCAGAGGGTTCATTATACTTTTTCCCCTACTTTTGTAATGCCTCAAATTAATGAAAAGTATAAAACAAAAAGAAGAAAAAATAGTACCTGCCTTGGTTGTTTGAGTCATTTTAAGTCTTCTTTGATCCACTCAAGTTTAATGGTTTTCTCTCAAACTAATCACCCTTCAAACTAAACCTTTACCAAGGAATTTTTTTTTGTCCTAGAACCCCAAGGTGATGCCCATGAAGGCTTAAACTAATGAATTATTATTTCCTTACCTTGTCAGACAATTCATTTTCTACATCTTTCTTGATTCTCCTCAGCATAAATGGCTTCAAGATCATGTGTAATCGAGAGAGTTGATCTGAAACGCCAGGAGGCCCCCCCCAACAAATAATACATTATATTGACTTAACACAAACAAAAGAAATATGATGATCATATCTCACTAAATCGTTCTTACAACTTTTGGCTTGATGAACCTCTGAAAGAAGACTAAAACTTAATCTTTTCCTCAAGTAGAAAACCAAGGAGTCTGAATTTTCATAGCACCCACCTGTAGTCTATGGGGCAAAAGCATTTTTCTATCACTTACTCAGACCAACAAGGACCACTTAATTTTTATTAGAATTTACAAGAGTGTTTTAGGATCATTGTATCAGTAACAGAGTTCTCATATAGGTAAATGGACGCTATCTGGGCCTCCCAGTGTTCCTCCAAAATCATTTTTTCTAAGTATGCCAGCAAATTAACAAACTGTAGTGTAAGAAATTAAGACTTTTCTAACAGTTGGTAGATATCAGTTTGTATCAATGTAATAAACACCTCATAAGACTCTTAAAAGAGATTATTCAACAAGGTCAAAAGTACTGGTAAATAAGGTTTAAAATATTCACACTGGAACCAAATCCTAATATAGAAAGAAAATAAAAATGATCCCTCTAATATTTCTGTTTTTATCACAGGATAAGGATAAAATCCTTAACTCATTCCATTAGGAATGAATGAATTAGGAATAAAATTCTGATATGAGTTTTTCAGAATCTACATGGAAAATGAGGATTCTATAAGCCAAAATGTGGTACTTTTTGAACTCTGCCCATTCTGCCTTAGTTAAATAGTAAACAGTACAGCAGTATCACCTGTATTAATCCTTTCGGCTCTTTTAAACACAAACAAAGCAAATAATTACTTTATAAGAGAACCCCCTCCCCCCACAGCTCCAATCCTTCTATGAACACTGGAAGAAAAATTCTTTATATAGAAGAAAATATTCAATTATGTGTTGCCTACACTGATAGATAGAAAGAAACAGAGTTCATAAAAGCACTCACTCTCATCAATGGCAGATTTGTTTTCAGCGTGGCTCTCAATGTCCTTGGAAAACCATTCATTAAATTCCTCATGTGAATCAAATAATGTTGGCATAATGAAATGTAGCAGAGCCCAGAGCTGGAAACAGAAGATATGTGAAATAACTGTAGGTAACAAAATGACAGTGTGTGAGGATATGGTGAGGGTTTGGAGAGAGTGAAAGTTGCAGGTGTGTGTGTGTGTGTGTGTGTCTAGGAACAGGTATAAGTGTTGGCAAATGGGCAAAAAAGAATGAGTGTGTAAGCACGTGCCTCATCAACCAACTCTTATTTTCTAAGATGCTATAGCAAAATGAGATTATTATTCAATTAATTTCCAACTAAAAGTCTAAAAGTACAAGTCCTGCTCATATTTTACAATGCTATAGTTTTAAAGATCTTATATACTGAAAAAATCCATTTCACAACTGAATACAATCTGAAGTAGCATAACTTGCTAATTAATAATGACTCTTAATCAGAGGTTAATAAATTATGGCCTCTGGTACAAAGGCTGCTTTTGTACCAACTACTTTTATAAAGAAAGTTTTAATGGAACATAGCTCCATCTATTCCTTCATGTACTGTCTATGGCTGCTTTCACATGACACTGGCAAGGCTGAGCAGCTGCAATGGCAACTATATGGCCTGTAAAGTCTAAATTATTTACTATCTGGAAAAAAAAATTACTATCTGGCTCTTTACAGAAACTTTTCTGACCCTTGTTCCAGATGATCAATTATCTTTCTAAATAAGGAATTTTAGCTCCTCTCAGTGCCAAAGAACATTACCTTTTCGTTTTGTTATAAAAACATCTCTGCATTAGATGGGTAGCATTCCTAATGTGGCCACTAGTTATTCCACAAATACGAAGGAATACATTAATTTATTTGCCTATGCCAGACAATAAGAAAATAGGAATGATGCCCAAAAACCCCACTTAGGTCAAGCTATGGTTAAATTCTTCCTTTTATGTGTGGATTATAATTTGCACAGAGAAGTAACGTTCCAGGTGGGCATGGGAAAGAATTCTATTCTGTGCTAGAACCATTCTATTTAATGCAGACATAAAACCGAAGTCTTTACTAATGCCTACCTCTGCCATGGTGTTCTGAATTGGGGTCCCAGTTAGCAAAAGCCGATTCCGACACTGGAACTGCAAGAGAATCTTCCAACGAACACTGTTCAGTAAAATGAATTACAAATTCCAAGTTAGCAGTAAATCTTTCTTCACCCTACTAAGACCCTGTATTTCTAAAAACGCTTTCCAAAAAAAAATTCCAAACACCCAGAATCAAGTACTCTACCATGTACACATTGAAAAATACTATTCAACAAAGCCAAGGACAGAAAATGACTCCTGTATACTGAAAACATGGTATCAGGGTTTAGAAAAAATAGCCCTCAAATGGGCAGAGTAGGATCTTTTCTGGCTTAACAAAGTGCTCTACTATCTTTGGTCAGTTTTGTTGACACTAGACTTTTAATTATAAGGTATTTATCTGCAGCAGAAAGCTTTACAATTATTAATCTCTGTGCTTCCAGTGTGAGTATAGAGAGATCAACCGAGAAAGGGAAAGGGTGTGAGAAGAAAATGCAAAATGAGTATATTACTCCCAGTAGTAAATATGTCCTACTTCAAAAGAGTGTAATACGAAGTAATGTCTGTTGGAGGATAGAAAGTACCAACTTGTCACTTAAAATGGATCTCTAAGAATGTCATATGGGCTCACCAAGAGTTAATAAAAATGCACCAAATGCAACATTTAATATCACTGAGCAACACTTTAAAGTCAGGCAATGACTTACTATTCAGTTTGTTACTTTGAAGGTAATAGAGTATTTTAAACATGTAACGTCCAATGAAAAGATCTTGGGGCTCTAATAACCAATCAGGGACTAGCAAAACCTGCACAGAACAGACAGAACCTACAATCTATATAATGTAATATTCTACTTCCTACTAAGACCTCCTGTTCAAAATAATCCCTGAATCAACAGACAGACAAGCCTTCTCCCACAAAAATGTTCCTGGAAGAACAAAACCTATTAAGATGCAATAAATATTGAGTAGAGAAATAGAAGTTAAAAAGAACCCTTGTATTCTGAACATTAATATTTGTATTCTGTGTAAAATGCAAAAGGGAATTCTTGCCTTCTGGTCAGAGACGTGGCCTATGCAAAAACTCTATCATGCCATGTTCTGATCCCTCTTGGACCCTTACTTCCCTGTGTGTATATCGTAAGTATATCCTAAGTCTGTATCCTCTCTCTGTACATCTATATGGTCTCAGTCTAGTTTGTTTTCTACTAATCATGTTACCTGGAGCTACTCTTGAGCGCCTGGGCCTCGTCCAATACCATGTACTGCCACTTGACACGCTGGAAATACTTCACATCCTGCACCACCAGCTGGTAGCTGGTGATGACCACGTGGAAGGGGGCGTCCTGAGTGTAGAGCGTCTTCTGTAAATGTAAGAAGGGAAAAATGAAAAGAGATACCTAATTAACTCACAAGATAATGAGGAATGGATTTTATTTTCTAAGGCTAAGTTGTTTAACAAAGTCCTACTAAAGATGTGCTTCTCCTGCGTGGTAGATGCGCAGTGAATTAAACTGTAACTTTTTAAAGTACTCACCTTAATTACAGATCATGTTAAACACTGGTCTTCAGCTTATTTAAGAGTTCTTACTCAATTCTGGACTTAAGTCCAGGTAAATGTCTATAATGGGAAAAGTGTTGTAGAAGAAAAAAGTACACTTGCCTAGTGTCTAGAAACATATATAAGATTTTATGCTCAAGAAGTTACTCAAATGAAATGGAGAAATGATTACATATGTATGTGTATGTACATGGGCGCATGTGTATATGCAGCAAGCTGAAAGTTACCTGACTCCAGAACCTCCTGATAACTTTTCTATCATGAGGATTTCCCCAATATGGTAGCACCTGGAAAAAGGACCATCATACAGATTATTTCCTACTTATAATCTTGAAAGTATCATCATAAATGTTATTCAGAATGATTTTAAAAGAACCTAAAGAATGAATATACTGCCACTAGTACTCTTCTTGAGGACTGAATTAAAACACACATACAAAACACGCGTGAGAAGGCATCAGAAAGCTACTGTGGCAGAAGAGAATTACAGAATCAAGATCTAGAAAAGAAAGTCCATCCAGAAAGTAAAGTCTGACACCTGGTACGTATCTTTCCTAATGATGTTGATCTTTTCCAAAAGTTCTAGTTGAGAAACTAAGAAATTGAAGAGGTGTTTTTTTTTTTTTTAAAGAGATGCAGGGCCTATGGAACAAAAACTGGAATTCAAGGAGAAAAGATTATCAGATCCACCCACCTTCCTGGCCTTAAGATGGGAATCATAGGATACATACCCATGGGCAGTAAAGGTCAACTACACATAGATGTGCCTTAACAAGTACTGAATCCAGCTTTGAATCATCTCAATTCCTGACAAGATTAAGGTGGGGACTTTGGATTATTAGTGCCCCCACCCCCAACCCAGTACCACCAAATTACTAGAGGCCAAAACCAAACCAAAACAAAACAAATACCACCAACCCAGAACACATATAAATCCTCTCTGGAAGAAGAAGAAAACAGACCCCCAAAATTATCTCTAGAATTTTTCCTATATAATGTTTGGTATATAATAAAAACACAAACAAAACCAACAAAAAGTCCCCAGACATACGGAAAAACTAGACCCCATAACTGAAAACCAACATGAAAAACAGATACAGGAAATAAACCCAGAGGAGACCCAGGCGATGAGAATATCAGAAACAGACTTTCTAAAAAGATGCTAATTGGTTCCTGGAATTAAAAGATAAGCTTGGGAATTTCAGTGGTGTTCCAGAAACTATAAAGTACCAAAGGGTGTATTTTTTAGAACTGAAAAATACAAAAACTAAAACTGAGAATTCAATCATGGTGTAATGACAGATTAGATGCAGCATAGAGAAAATTAGCAAAACAGATGATAGGTCAGAGGGAAATATTTAGGCTAAAGCATGGTGTAACAAAAGAATGCAAAATTCGACACTTTTTCTGTGACGTCTCTAGGTGTGGTTTTCTTTCAAGGTGCTTCTTAGGTCTATAGCTTGATGTTTTTTGTTGCTCTGGAAAATCTCAGTCACAGTGAAGTATAAATATACAGGAAGAAATGAAGATCAATGAAAATAGTGAATAGGTAATATGAATAAATCTAAATAAATTTAAAATGTATAGATAATAATAAAATGCTTTGTGGGATTTAAAAGAGAAAATATATACAAAAACAACAGCATGTGTCTCTCTCAAATAAATAAAATCTCTAAAACAACAGCAGCATGTAAAACAACAGCATTCCTCTTCTACAGAAGAGGAATGTAGTTAAAGTATACTAAAAGCCCCAGGCATGTGGGTGGCTCAGTTGGTTAAGAGTCCAACTCTGATTTCAGCACAAGTCATGATCTCAGGGTTGTGGAGCCTGCTTAGGATTCTCTCTCTCTCTCCTTCCACCCCATCCTGCTCAAGGCTCTCTCACTCTCTTTAAGAGAAAAAAAAAAAAAAAAAAGTATAGTAAAGCCCTTGTACTGTCTGGAAAGCAGTAATAGTATAAATTTATGTTACTTTTTAAAAAGTCAAGGATGCATGTTTCCTTGACTCTTGGATATTCTCCTGGGTATCTACTAAAGAATAAAATGAATGTATAAGTAGCAAGCTAAGAAGGATGAAAGACTAGTAAAATCTAACCAATCCAAAGGACATCAGAAAGGAGAAAAGGAAAGTTATAGTAGTAGAAGGAAAGACGTAGAAAGCAAACAGCAAGGCAGATTTAAATTCCATGTACCAACAACTACATTAAAAGTCAGCATAAACATTATAAACAAAAGGCAAGAAAAAACCTTAACTGTGAACAGAATGGTTAAACATAAAAGAAAGAAAAAGATACCACATAAAAACCAAAGAAAGCTCATCTATTTAATGCCAGAGATAACAGGCATGAGGCAAAAAGTCTTAACAAGAGGAATTTCATAATAATAAAAGGTTTATCAGGAAGATAAAAATAATTATAAATTTGTATACAACTCACAGCCTCAAAATGTAAAGCAAATGGACAAAAGAAAACAGAAATGGGTAAGTCCTTAATTGTAGTAATTTAAAAAAATTTTTTACTTATTTATTTGAAAGAGAGACAAAGAGTACATAAGCAAGGAGAGGAGATCATGATCCCAGCTGAAGTTAGATGTGTAACAGACTGAGCCACCCAGACATTCCTGCGGTAAATTTTAACATACTTCTTTCAATTAGTATTTCGATAGGCAGACAAAAATACCAGTAAAGATACAGAAGAGCTGAAATACACCTGACCTAACCAACACATATACAACGCTACCCTCAACAACTGCATAATACCTACTCTCTGCAGATACAAGACATTTAGAAACACTGACCATATATATGGTGGACCATAAAAGAAAAGTTCAAAAAATTTCAAAGGATTAAAACCATAAAAAGCTTATTTTCCTATCACAGTAGATTTAAGCTGTAACTTAGTAACAAGATACCTAGAAAATCTTCTTTGTTTCAAAATTAAGAACCACATTTACTTATTTATTTTAAGTAGGCCCTACACCCAATATGGGGCTTGAACTCACAGCCTTGAGATCAAGAGTCATATAGTCTACTCACTGAGCCAGACAAGTGCCTCAAGAACCACTTTTTTTTTTTTTTTAAGATTTTATTTATTTACTTGACAGAGTGTGCACGCACACTAGCAAGGGGAGCGGCAGGCAGAGGGAAAAGCAGGGAGCTAAGCAGGGAGCTGAGCAGGGAGACTGATGTGGGGCTCGATCCCAGGATCCCAGGACCATGATCTGAGCCAATGGCAGATGTTTAACCAACTGAGCCACCCAGGCACCCCAAGAACCACTCTTAAATAAGCCATGAATCAAACAGGAACTTGAAATAGAAGCCAGAAATTATTTTGAATTAAAGAATAATGCAGGGCGCCTGGTTGGCTCAGTGGGTTAAAACCTCTGCCTTTGGCTCCGGTCAAGATCCCAGGGTCCTGGGACCAAGCCCCACGTCAGGCTCTCTGCTCAGTGGGGAGCCTGCTTCCTCCTCTCTCTGCCTGCCTCTGCCTACTTGTGATCTGTCTGTCAAATAATGCAAGTGTGGCACATCAAACCTTTGGATGGCTATAGTCATGCATAGAAAGCAATTAATACCCTTAAAAACACTTACTAGAAAAAGCTGAAAATCAATAACTAAGCTCCATCCTGAGATGTTAGAGAAAGAAAAAGTGCACAAGAAAGTAGACAATAATAATAAAAGAACAGAAATGAATAAAACAGAAAACACACAAAATAGCCAATTTCAGGAATGAAAACGGAACATTAACTATAGAAAAAATATAAACCAAATGTATTACTCTTAAGGAAAAAGGAAGTCAGAGACATCGGTCATACTAGAATCATAAAACAAATGTTACTCAGATATCTGCCAAATAAAATGAACTTTCAGATGTTATCATCACAGACTTAAATATCTTTTGAATGCAAACTAAACTAACTATAAATCTGAGCAGAGTCTACATTTAACCATGCTCCCCAGAGAAGAGAACACATTTCTGACAATCTAAAGGAGTAATGGCAATAGAAACAATGAATCAATAGAGCAGAGGTCATCAAATCTTTTCTGTAAACAGGCAAATGATAACCATTTTCAGCTTTGCAGGCAATATGATCTCTGTCACAACTACTCAACTCTGCTGTTGTAGCGAGAACGCAAGCACAAATAACAAACAGGAGAGCGCGGTTGTGTTTCAACATATACATATTTAAATTTCATATACCATTTGTTATGAAATATTATTCTTTTTAAATCAATAGTTTAAAAACACAAAAACTATTTTTAGCTTGCAAGCTGGACAAAAAAACAGGTGGTAGATTCCTCAATAAGTTAAATACAGAATGACTTAGCAATTCCACTCTAAGTACACATGAAAAGAAATGAAATGAAAACAGGACACAGGACAGGTGTTCAAATGATAACTTGTACATGAATGTTCATAACAGTACTATTAACAAGAGCCAAAAGGTGGAAACAACCCAAATACCCGTGAGAGATAAATGGATAAACAAAATATAGAATGTCTAGATAATGAAAATATTATCATAAAAAGAAATAACATGTTGACACACATGCTGCAACATGAAAATATTACACTATATGAAAAGAAGCCAGATATAAAAGGCAACCTATTATACAATTCCAGTTAGATGAAATATCCAGAATAAGCAAATCCAGAGAAGCAGACTTGTGGTAGCCAGGGGCTGGAGGGAAAGGGGAATGGGGAGTGACTGCTTAATGGGGAAGAGGTTTTTGTTTAGGATGATGAAAAAATTCTACAACCAGATAGTACTGATCACTGCACTACACTGTAAATGTAGTTAATACTAGTAAACTGTACACTTTAAATTGGTACATTTTAAACATTCCATGTATGTCTGTGGGTTGTTTTGCTTCTTTTTGTTTTTTGTTTTCAAGTAATCTCTGCACCCAATGTGGGACTCAAACTCACGACCCTGAAATCTAGTTGGATGCTCTACTGACTGAGCCGTCCAGGTGCCCTCCCTCTGTATGTGTATTTCATCACAATAAAAAACCAAAACAAAACAACTAGGACAAATGAAAGTGGCAACTGGAATAGGACCACATCCTATTCCATGGCCATATTTTACTGACACTTAGAATATCCAAAGCTCAACATGCAAATGAGCACTCAGTTCCAGGCACAGGCACAAAATCAAAGGAGAGGTATCAATGACTCAAGCAGTAATGCACTGCCATCTAATGGTCAGTGCAGTTAATATTGAAAACACAACTTGTTTGCTGGAAAATTTTAAGACTTAATTTTTCAACTTCCCGATTGTTTAACATATGCTGGAAAAGAAAACTGAATGAATGAATGAATGAAATGAATAAATGCAGAAAAAATATGGCAGCTCCATATACCAAATGGCAAACTCTAGAGAAAATACTCAACAAATTGCCTTAGAATCTCATCTTAAAAATTTAAAAATAAGTCAGCAAAGTTAAAAGCTATATACCTAATGTGTGCCTTGTAAACAGTTTTTAAATCTACAATTCAGCCACAAAGATGGGGCCATAGCCACAAAGGTATCCCAAAGTGGAATATCTCAGATGTGTCCTTATTCCTTAAAAAACATAAGCGAGAAAACATCTGACTCCCCACCTCCACCCTATCCTGTGCCCTTTAAACTGCATGGAACCCATGAATTAAGGAGACCCCAAATCAGAGAGGCCCTAATAGTAACTCTTGATAAAGAATCTCCATAAAATCTTCCTCATCGTGCAGCTTTATCATCATTACTTTAGGGACAGAACTCATTTAACTGATTTTACCATTTTTACTTGCAAACAACATAATAAATCATACCCATTCTTTCTTATATCTCAATAACTTTCCACAATTAAACCCTGTTTAATAAATCTTTTCCACATCTTACCCAACTTAGTGCAACATACTTCCCTTCTGACCTCAATCTCACTTCTTTTCCTCTGAATTAGTTAAAATCAACTTTATTATCTACCTTAGACATTATAATCCCGACTAGGACTAAAGATCTGACTTTAGAGTATCAAGAAAATGAATTATTTATAAATATATGGGGGGGAAGGCAATGCCGTAATTTACAGGATATGTGCCCTGATGATATGATTAGCCAAATATCTGTTAAACCAATAAGGTAGATATTTTCTACTATGGCAGTTTGACCAAGAGTATCAATCCATCGGGCTAATGCAGCAAATAATTCAAACTGGACTTTGGCTTTCTCACTTATGAAACAAAAGGACATAATATGCTTATTGTTACTGTCAGTAACATGTTTTGTTTTTTTTTTTAAAGATTTTATTTATTTATTTGACAGACAGAGATCATAAGTAGGCAGAGAGACAGGCAGAGAGAGAGGGGGAAGCAGACTCCCTGTTAAGCAGAGAGCCTGATGCAGGGCTTGACCCCAGGATCCTGAGATCACGACCTGAGCCAAAGGCAAAGGCTTATTATTTTAAACCCACTGAGCCACCCAGGTGCCCCAGTAACATTTTTTTAAAGATTTTATGTATTTATTTGAGAGAGAGAGAACGCAAATGGGGAATAGCAGAGGAAGACGGAGAAGGCTCCCCATTAAGTGGGGAGCCTGACATGGGGCTCAATCCCAGGACCCCAGAATCAACACCTGAGGTGAAGGCAGACACTTAGCCAACTGAGCCAGCCAGGCACCCCAGTAACTTTTTTTTTTTTTAAAGGTATTATTTATTTTAGAGAGAGAGCACGCATATGCATGAGAGAGAGAGTGTGTCGAGGGGAGGGGTAAAGGGAGAGGGAGAATCTCAAGCACACTTGTTGCTTAGCATGAAGCCCAGGATCCTAAGATTATGACCTGAGCCAAAATCAAGAGCTGGATACCTAACTAACTGACCCACCCCACTCATCAGAAAGTTTTAAAGAGAATGTATCTAAAGTATTTTAGAAAAAATGCAAGAAATTAAAAACTCTTAGAGCAATTAAATAAGGCAGCAAAAAAAAGTCAGAAAGTTTATTTTAAAGAGCAATAGAAATTTTTGTTGGGTTGATTTTTACCTTAAATCTAGGAACAAATCTCGTAAACTCCTGGTGCCAATTGTTAAGTGTAGAAGCAGGTGAAATTATTAAGAAAGGTCCCCAGATATTCTCTCTCTGAAAGACAAAAATTGGGTCAGCTAACTGCAGGAAAACTGGAGATATTTAGTTCAAAATTATAATCAGTGACAAGAGCAGTTTACGAATGATACACTGTAACAAGAGAAATGGTGCCTAGTTCCCACATCTGCATACTCAGCAATAATATCCTATGTTAATAATACAGACATGGAACTGGCTCAGAAAAACTTTGAGAAAAAATACCAAGCAATTACTCACACCTCCACCACTTATAGGTCCTAATTTCTATCATTCACAATGCACTTATCATACCCTGACTTGTTTGTATTGCTTCCCTTATACGAGACACTCCTAACAATTTTACTATTACTGGAACTTTGCTTTTTTCAAAATGCTTCTATGTACATTTTCTCATTTAATTCTCAGAGAATTCCTATAAAGTAGATATTATCCCCACTCTGCAGAAGTAGAAACTAAACCTCAGAGAATTAAAGTGAAGTCAGAGCAAAACAGACCAGATAAAGTGCCCAAGTTTACATTGTTTATAGTCAATACAGAGTTCAAATGTGAACCTGGGTCTTCTGGTCCAAATAACTACAATGTCTTTGTCACTATATGAATGGCTCCGGGCAGGGGACGGGGGGGGGGGCAATATGTCAAACCATACATTCTCAGTAACTATTTTAGTCTTGAAAACCAAAATGCTTCACCACACTGTGTCACCCTGTAATGACTTTGAAGGCAAGGAGTTAGGTCCTACTGTCCTCATATGCTACAAAGTGTAGCACAGTGCTTGGTAATGGCTGATTCTCACCCCAAAATCTAGAGTGGGGAAGACAGACTACATCTACCCACCTCAGCTAGATGGGCCAGGAGGGCAATACTCTGCACTGTTTTACCAAGGCCCATTTCATCTGCAAGAATGCCATTAATGCCCTGGGGGGAAAAAAAAACACAGTCAATAATCTCTCATATTCCATCACACAGAATTCAACCTACTGTCCCAAAGAACTAATCAAATTATCAGACTTAACTTAGACAAAAGTGACTAAAAATACCATTTCAGCACTACTATGCACAGCTGTAATGATTCCTTTTGCCAACTCCATAGCTACAACTAAGAATCATGGTATCTGAGGTGAAGACGCCAAAGCCAGTTATTCAGCTAATTTAACCCAGGCCAAAAAACAATCAGGTTTACCAAGACCTAAGACGAACATGATACAAATATCCTCCAATAAAATTTCAGGTTAAAAATTTAAAGACATCTTTCTGACTCTTGTCAGAGGATAAAACTTTTCAAAGGGATGAAATTTAAAACTTTGTCTTGTGTTCATCTCACAATACACAGAACCAATGACTTTAGGAAAACATGTGACGAAAGAGAGTGGGTATGGCATAGTTCTAAAATTCACCTGTTCATAGAGATTTGCCAACCAATTCATGCCTTTCAGCTGATAGCCTTTTAATTTGCCATTAAAAATTGTAGGCTGTGGAATATCTTCCCCAGCCCGGATAGATGGGTTTGCCAGGCTGTAACTCTCCCCAAACCCAGTGCCAGACTTGTTTGCTGCCCGAAGGGCAGCTGCTCGACTTTCTTTCGCATCTTCATCAAATGACCTTGTCTGGAAAGTAAGAACACATTTGAAGAAACATATGAGGGAAAAAATGAAATTCAAATAAAGTTCATAATGATAATATATCTACTTTGTGATAACTGGAACAAAATCTCTGATATTATTTAATATATTATGTATAAAGCACAATATGCGAGGGGCATCTAGATTATTAATTCTTTTTTTTTATTCTTTTAATAGTTATTTATTTATTTGTGTGAGAGAAAGAGAGAGCGCGCGCGCGCGTGCGTGCACATGAGCGCGTGCATGAGAGGGGAGAGGGTCAGAGGGAGAAGCAGACTCCCTGTGGAGCTGGGAGCCTGATGCGGGATTCGATCCCAGGACTCCAGGATCATGACCTCAGCTGAAGGCAGTGGCTTTACCAACTGAGCCACCCAGGTGGCCTCTTTTTTCTTTTAATTCTTAAATAATCTTTAATTCTTAAATAATTCTATAAAAAGTGAAGCGGCTGCCTTCAGCTCAGGTCATGATCTTGGGGTCCTGGGATAGAGCCCTACCCTGGGCTCCCTGCTCAGCCAGGAGTCGGCTCCTCCCTCTTCCCCTCCTCCTGGCCATGTTCTCTCTCTCTCTCTCAAAACAACAACAACAAAACAAAAAAACCCCCACAATATATGAAATATTACTAATATTTTTGCTAATTTACTAATATAAACTAATTTAACAATTATATTAAGAACATGCTTTGCATGAGTAGACATATTACATGACTATAAACCATATTACAGGACTACTTGCTCCATCAAGGCATGTGTTAAAATTTGTTTAGCTGGGTTTGGTGCAAAGAAAGTCAAGTTTATCCTGACTTGGAAGCTGTTACATGGGGATCCTATGCAATATATTCCTTCCTTTCTTTACTTACTTTAATTTAATCTAACTGCAGTTTCCTTCTGATTTCATGAAATATCACTACTTCAAGAATTAGCCAGTTATTACTAAGGTGAAAGAAAGTCCTAACATACCAGTATTCTTAGATCAATGATATAGCTCTCTTAATAAGCACCAATGTGGTTTATTCTACTAAATAACTATGATGCGCTTCACACTACATTACCATGATTACTAAGATGACAAAAAAATAGGTAAACTGTCCAAGCTTCAATCAACACACTCCTAAAGCTTAGACAAGTGAATGCTCATTCTCCATCCTTCCTCGTTTATTCCTACTGCTCTAAATAGAGACACAGCCTGCACCCAACACACTCACATATATACACAACTGCCAATGCTTTTTATTGAAACTATGAATAAGACTAAAGGAAGACCACTCAACTGAAACGTTGTAGGTTATTTCCGGAGCCCCTTACAGTTTCTTTTCATTTTTAAGACTTACCCGAGCTTGATGAATATGATAAGCATTTTCAGCATTCTTCAGGGCCTGGGCTTTGAAATGGTTACTATCTGAAAAGGAAAACTTAGAGATTATCACATGTCATTAACTGATCTCCTTCAAAGATGCAACTCATACCAACATTGTCAATCCCTAATTCCCCCAATTTACTCATCCCTAAGAATGAGAGAGTAGAAAGGTTCAAATTACATGACAGAGGTAAGGACTTAGGAGTGGCTATGAAGGCAGAGGGCTGACATGGTCTCCAGTTGCCAAAGCCAGCTCACAGAAACCAACAGGAGACTGAGCTCATCTCCCAATCCTGAATTCCTTGCACAAAACAAAGAAAAGCAAAACAAAAGGGACTCAAAATTGTGACAGATTTTTGCTGGGTGAAACTATTCCCAAAGAAGAAATCCAGACATGTATGAACCCCAAGGTCCTTGCAAGTACACTTATTCTTTTTTCTGAGCTCAATGTCATCTTGATCACTATTCTCTATGAAATTCCCCTCAAATTTCACCCCAATCCCTCCCTCCCCTCCTTGTGGTCACCAAAAGACCATAACTGAGGGGTGACTGGGTGGCTCAGTCGGTTAAGCATCTGCCTTTGGCTCAGGTCATGATCTCAGGGTCCTGGGATTGAGGCTCACATTGGGTTCCCTATTCATAGGAAGCCTGCTTTTCCCTCTCTTCCCCACTTGTGCTTTCTCTCGTTCTCTCTCTCAATAAATAAAATCTTTTTTTTTTTTTTTTAAGATTTATTTATTTATTTATTTAACAGACAGAGATCACAAGTAGGCAGAGAGAGAGGGAGGAAGCAGGCTCCTCGCTGAGCAGAGAGCCCGATGCGGGGCTCGATCCCAGGACCCTGGGACCATGACCTGAGCTGAAGGCAGAGGCTTAACCCACTGAGACACCCAGGCGCCCCTCAATAAATAAAATCTTAAAAATAGCACAACTGCACAGTCTTTTTCTTATGCTGAACTTGTATCATCAAGAATCTTATTATGTGACAGATAACTTTCTCTGCTGAGACATGTTCACTGAATTCTTCTGGTAAAATACCCTCCATTTCTACTAACAAATCAAAACATATAAAATATTCCCAAACTTATAAGATCATACAAACATACACTTTCCTTTTCAAATTCTTTAATAAAGTTATTTTGTATGTCTGTTTTATTCATACTTTCCCTACTCCATGCAATAAATTCCCCTTTACTAATCATTACCTACCAATCAATACAAAACATACAAGAACTAATCATGTGTATAACCTTAGGTATAAAAAAATGGAGGGTAGTACCCACTTCCTCTACTTCCTAATTCAGGACTCACCATAATCCTCCTGTGTGATATTAACTACCACCCCTCCACCAATGTCAATTTGTCTTTGGGTAGAACTGTCTTCCAGTTTCCTTAGGATTTCTTCCTGAATTCCATCATGACCCATGTCTCGTTTGCGACTCATGAAATGGGCATACAATTCTGTCTGGGTGATTAGGAAGTTCAGTTTTCGCTGTTGCCTCTTGGCCTAAAGGAGAAGAAAGTTATTTTCACTAAACAGACTCAAATCATCAATCATATACAAAAGGTGATCAACAGAATTCACCATATCTATATATAGTTTGCATATAATTCTTTTACAAATTCTCTACCTTTAGAAAGGTAGTTAACTGCTAATGCACAATTTTATTATAATCAAGTCAGTGGTACTAAAAGCAAAGAACAACCTTTAGTTATATCTAACAATAACATGGGTTTTGCTCTCATTTACAATATGAAATCTTTTCTTCATTAGGCTTCTGTCTAAAATGCTTATTTCTTTACTGTATTACTTTCCTAGAGTGGCACTGAGACACCAACTAAACTCAACCAATGCATTTTTACCCCACAACCTGGATGTAGATATATGTGTATAGTTTTAATACCTTAAAAAATGTAAACATGTGAAAAAATCTTCTTCATCACTCAAAGTCAAAATAAGTGACTAGGAGCTACGAATTTTTCTGGAAGTCAATGCAGGAGAAGTCAATCAAAGGAAGAAAACGCTCCAAAAACAGCATATAGTTTATCTGTGATAATATGAATATAGATCAAACACACACACACACACACAAACACACACACAGTCACTGCTTTACATTAACTATTTTATAATAAAATTCATATGAGGTACAGTGGATTTATCCTTGATCCAAGACCTCCCCCCAAATGAAAAACAAAAACGTAACAAGGGAAGTCAACCAAGAAAGGAGACCAGTCCTAAAGTATGCTACATAAAACTATGCTCTCTCTTTAAGATTTTATAGTACTTGAGCCAGATTCAAATGAGTAGGAAATCTGAAAGACAGTTTAACAGAAAACGGAGTTATTTTCATAATGGAAACAGGTGTTTATGTTTAGTGTGTTAGCAAAGCTAACGTTCTATCAAGGAAACCTCTCTAAACTAAAACAAGCATTATCTCCTTTAACCTTAAAAAAATCAACTACTACGTGTTCAAATGAACACAGTGAACTAAAAGAAATATAAAAGTTTCATCACAAAGAGCTTTATTTCAACACACTGGAGAAAGACATGAAGGAAACTCATTGGTTAACTATCAACAAAAATGAGAGACTGTCTCACAAACCTAGACTAGAAGTCTGGCTGCTTGTAAAACTTCAGGATCTGTGACTAACTCTCAAATGCCTCTAAATTCAGTAAGTATTCCGGATAGCATCAAATGTTTCCTAACACACTAATATGTTTGTCTTGCATGCGAAGATAAATGTTACCCGGGGGAAATAAGTGAAATGGGCAAAATCCATATTGGTCCTCAAAGGCATGATAAAGGACGAAAGATGAAGAGCTCAGCAATGGCCACGGCTCTGCTCTGACAGGAGTACTACCCATACTTGAAAGAAAACATTAACCAATCCCCTGATTCTCTTCCTCTAGACCTCAACTTTCCTTCCACACGTCCCAACTGGTTTGCCCATGGCAACACAATGATTTTTGTTTTCCTACTCTCTCCTCTTGCTTCCCTGAACAATCTACCCGCCTACATCAGCTGACATCAAGCTTAGAAGAGTACTGGCTGTAAGTTAAACCAGTGAAACAGGTGGGGGATGGGTCTCAAAACTGGACTAGTTGTCTATTGTTCCTATCTGGCCCTAAATTTGGCAGCCAGCCCTGCTCTTCCAACAAGGAAGAAACTGCAGCCAGTACCTGGAACCAAGCCAAGATAAGCTATAAGCGGTTTTCTTTTTCTTTCGTTTGTCCCTCTTTTTCCTTTTTTTAGTCCTCCAGAAATATACAGAGGAATAAGGCTACAAAGAACAGAAAAACTTGGCATAGAAAAAGAGAGGTGAAGGCCAGAAAGAGGGCCTTACTGAAAGGATAAAAACAGAATCGCTTTATCAAACTAAAGTTACTATCCTCAAAATTATGTCTTAAAATGTTTTTTCAATGAACTCATTGATTAACTTTTAATTTATGTGGTACATACCAACCTCTCAATATGGCTGCAGCAATCAGGGTTTCAAAATTTTATACTACTGTCATACCTCCCGCATTTCCTCATCCAACTTCCGCTGCTCCAAGGCCTCCTTCTCTGCACGCTTGCGGTGTTCCTTCTCCACCTTCTCATACTTCTTCCAGTACAGAAGCATCTCCTTGGTGAGGCGGCGGGCACGAGGCAAGGTCTCTTTACAGTTCTTCTGGGCCTGCAAGGCAGCTCGACGTACCTCCTTCATGCACTGGTGGGCAAGCTGCAGATGACAATAACAGTCTCACAAAGGAGAAGACCCTAAACCAGGGCCAGCTCTCCCTGAGCTCTAATTCCTCAGTCTTGTCAGTGCACACAATCTTCCAATGGCCACATCTCTTTCTCCCCCAGAATGATTAATGTCCCCATATGGTACTGTGACCCAAACCCTGGGGTAATACATGGTAGGGGAAATCTATACACACACTGCCTTAGAAGATGGGGAAAAAAAACAATGATCTGAGATGTGCTGGGAAATTACAAAGTATTATTACACATATTAAGAGTAATAGCTACTAATGCCTATTATATGCTAGACTCCACTCTAGGCCTAACATATATTAAACTAATTCATTCTTCACAAAAACTCTATGAAGTTGGTAGTAACGATATACTCATTTTACAGATAAGTAAATCGATGATGAGTAACCAGCACAGGAAGCAGAATAACATTACCTCATCTGATCTCACAGCTTTCAAAGGAGTTGTGCTACTTCCCTCTAAAGGAAGGTACTGATATTAACATCATCATTTCTTAAAGAGACTGAGCACAGGAAGTTTCCATGATCTCCCTAAGGAATCAGAGCAGGCTATGGTCTCATCCAAAAAGGTTTAAATACCAGAAATGTGAGGAAGAGCAATTGTATTTTTAAAATAAATTGAGAACATTTAGAAATTCTCTTAGGTACTCCCAGATTCATTATCAATAGATCACAAGACACAAAAGCAGCAAACATAAATATGTTCCAGGATAACATAAAATGGGAAACAGAAAACTATAATTTACCTTTCGGCTATTGGTGAGAAACAGGTTACGAGCTGAAGCTTTCTGCTTGTTGGCCTAAAATATTTAAAAACAATTATTTCATTTAGGAGTCCTTTTGAAATAAGATTATGTAGACTGACACTGTCTTTTATTCAACTCCTCAAGGGTTAAAAAAAAATAAAGTCATCCTAATGCACTAACTCAGAACCACACACAAAACTACTAAAGCAGTATTAAGAATACTGCCTGGGGCTGCCTTAAATAGAGTCTTCTGCATCCTCTGGAAAGAATTTAAGTTATACTTAAGGCTTGAAGTGGACTAGGAAAATATAACATACCCAACATACACCATCCTGACTAAAACACACTGCTTTCCAGAGCCAATCTGCAAAGAAGGTGAGACAGTAGCCACTCACACACAGAAACTGCTAGGAGAAAGGTAAACTAGCTTCCCAGTTTGTGATTCTATCCTCCAACCAAGATAAACCTACTGCTACCATTAATTTCTCCCAACACTTAAGCTTCATCTTCTCAAACAAAAAATTCCAAGGCAGACCTAACACAAGATGACTCAGAAGCCAACAAGCCAGTCACCAACTGCTTATTTTGTTTTCCAATTCAGTTAAAACAAAAACCTCAGTAAAGAAACCTGATTTCCTAAGATGAGCCACTTGACATGGGAGAAGACACAGCATAGGCACAGCTGGGTCACTCTCTGTTAAAGCACTCTGCCCCTAATTCTGAACAAACAGTGGGTTTGAAGTTATAGACAGCCCAAATGCCATTTCTATAAAATTCCCACTTCAGACTGCTTAGGAGAATTTTTAGTCCTTTTATCAAAAACATTCTTTTACTAATGCTTAAGCAGCTACTGCCATGTTAAAGACAAAAATCTCAAATATTTCTGTTGAATTCCTGATCAGAAGTGCATCATTTAAAAAAATATGTTTTTATTTATTTTTTAAAGTAATCTCTATACCCAATGTGAGGCTTGAACTCACGATCCTGAGATTGAGAGTCATGTGCTCTATGCACTGAGCCAGCCAGGAGTCCTGGAAAAGCATCATTTTGAAGCCTCTTCACCAGATAAAACAGGGTTTTCCCATAAATCCTCCCATCAAGAATGTTCCTGTCTAAAGTTTCTCTCTAAAAATACTAACTGGTTTGGGAAGAAAGGCAATAATAATAATAATAATAATAATGAGGAATCTCATGAACCCAAATCCCAAAACACTATACATAGTAACAGGGGTATGCTATTCAAAAATTAAAATGTCATGAAAGAACACTGTGTCAGATTTAAGAGAGATTAAAGAGATGTGACAAATAAATGAAACACGGAGTCCTAGATTGGATTCTGGATTGAATCAAGAAAAAAAAGTCCTATAAAGGACATTACAGAGACAACTGATGAGATATCTGAATATGGTCTGTGGACCAGATAACAATTTTTATAACTGCACTGTTGTTCTGTATGAGAGAATGTCCTTTTTCTTAAGAAATACATATTGAACTATTACAAAGAAGTTCAGTACAAAGTGTCAAAATGACCCTCAAAATGGGGGAGGAAAAAAAAGTATGCATTTATATAACAAAAATTTGAAAAACCAAAGGAGGGGCGCCTGGGTGGCTCAGTGGGTTAAAGCCTCTGCCTTCAGCTCAGGTCATGATTTCAGGGTCCTGGGATCGAGCTCCGTGTTGGGCTCTCTGCTCAGCAGGTAGCCTGCTTCCCCCTCTCTCTCTGCCTGCCTCTCTGCCTACTTATGATCTCAATCTCTCTGTCAAATAAATAAATAAAATCTTAAAAAAAAAAAAGGAAAAAAAAAGGAAACAAAGCAAACAATTGCTAAATATGAGTGAAAGTTACATGGCAGTTCCTTGCATCATTCTTGCCATATTATTTTAAAACTTTGTTTTGAACTAATTTTAGATTTACAGAAAAGTTGCAAAAAATAATAGTTTCCTTACATCCCTCCTGCTGCTTTCCCTAGTTTTAGCATCTTATGTAACTAGAAAACAATTACTAAGAAAGGAAAATAAAACTGGTAAAATATTAATTAAATTACACGTCTTATTTGAATGTCAACAATTTTTTCCACTAAAATCCTCTTCCTGTTGCAGCATCCTGTAACAGGATCCCATGTATTTAGTTGCTTTTCTTAGTCTCTTCCTGTATGTTACATTTCTTCAATCTTTCTCTTATCTCCTCAATACTTTAGAAAGGCACCCATCAGTTACTCTATAGAATGTGCCAAAATTTGTGGTTTTCTCGTATTTTCTCATGATTGGAATGGTATTATGCATTCTGGCAAGAATACCACCGAAATGATGTGTTCTCCATGCATCACATCAAATTCACAAGGTCAAAATTTCTATTACTAGTGACTACTTAGATCATGTGGGCAAGGTAGATTCTGCCAATTTTCACCACAATAGCTACTATCTTTCTTTCTGTGCTTATATGTACGCTGAGTAGGTGCTTTTGGTTTGTGCAAATTGTGTCTCCTTTAACCTTCATCCTCTAATTTCAGTCTTCATCAATGGATCCAGTCTGCAACAATTATCACTGTGGTATTTGTGTAATGAGGGTTCTCTACTTCCTTCCTTCTGCGCTCATTAACTGGAATTCTACTGCAAGGAAGAGCTATTCCTTCTACATTACTTATTTGTTAATTTATTTAAAAGAATATTGACTCAAAGGTATTTCTTTTAATCTATATGTTAAAATTCAGTATTATCTTTTCTTTTTCTTTTTTTAAGTAAGCTCCATGCCCAGCATGGAGCCCAATCCAGGACTTGAACTCAAAACCCCAGATTGAGACCTTATCTGAAATCAAGAGTGGATGCTTAACCAACTAAGCCACCCAGGCACCCCAGGATTATTATTACCAAGGTTTGGTGTTCACTTATTCCAACTTTGACACGAGGAGCTCCTTTAGGTTACTCTTGCGTTCTTCTGACAATCCCCCACACTCAACTTTCTTCAAGCACTTCCTTACTTTCTGACACTCCAAGAAGTTTAAGGCTCATCTTACATTTTCCCTGCCAAGTTCTGGAATAAACTACTTCCCCAAGGAGCTCTAGTTCCTTTTTATTAGAGAATAAAGGTGTTTGGAAATCAAGACCTGGGCACAAGATACCCTCATTATTACCAGGGTGTCACTGTTTCTAGGCACTCCCAGCGAACAGATAGAAAATAAATACATATGCAAACTAACCTATGCATACAAACACAACTACATTTCTGTACACATCTATCTGTATACATATCAAAACCCATGAATTTCAAAGGCTTCACGTTAGCGTTTCCAACAGTATGACAAACTGGCTGTCAACCACGACATATTTGTTCAATTCTAGTATGCATTTAAAGTAGTTCTAAAATTACTCATCCACTTCTCTCCTAAGAAACACTTACTATATCAATTATAGTATTCATGTATAGTTCTTTTTGTCTTCAGCCTTACATATCCAACCAAAATACTGACTTCCTCAGTTACTTCAATGAGCCTTTTTCTTTCCCCACTCCCTGCAACTTGATTCTATTATTCATTTCTAATGCAGGTAAGCATTTGTTTCTGTCTTTATTACACTTTGCCCACAGAGCCCTTCAATCTCATTCTTCACCCACATTCTGGTTGGTTTTAATGGTTTTATTATAGGGGCATGTAGGGGACATACAAAACATCACTAGGATCCTGAAAGTCCTACATATAAAAACATGTACTTGAAGACACCCCCTCATCCCTGCTAACTGTCCATTCCCCTCTTTCTTTCTACATTTTCTCCACCTGCTCCCTATAAGAAATCAACACTTTGGTTTCTGGTTTATCCTTCCTGAATTTCTTTTGCATGAATGAGGATTTGTGTATTTTCTTGTATTCTTATTTTGCTTACATGAAAGGTAAATACTATAGATACCTATTTTTGTTTGCTTTTCTCACTTAACAGCACATCCTAGAAATTACTCCCTATCGTCTCAGAAACATTGTCCTCATTATTTCTTTTTAACTATAATAACCCACTATGTAGATCTATCACTTTTATGCCTTTTTTCTTTCATGGAGCATATTTTTGAAATGCATCCATGTCATGTAGATCTTGTACCTGTCTCATATGGGAATCATTGCAAATCATTATAACATGGGACCTCGTGTCTGGCTTATTTCTCTAAGTTCTTTGCAGAGATGAAGAACCAAGAGAATTACCAGTGAAGCTTGTGGAAAGAAGTTAAGGATCCCTAATGGGACAAAGGGAGTAGATGTTAGGATCTTGGCAGCAGCCAAAATGGACTATTTTGTGGCCAACAGAATGGTCTGGGAGAGCCTTAAAATTGAAGCATAGCTGAGTTGGAAGGAATGTATCCGATGACCTGTATGAAGCAGAGAAGCAGGGTAGGCACCATCAAGGGATGCTGGAGGGGCATCCAGGTTTCTTGGAAGAGCTGGTCTTGACTTCTACCCCAGCTAATTGCTGCTGTTTTGTTTTCTTGAGTTTTGCTCTATGGTTCTTGAACCAATCCTACAGTCCTGTGGGATCTATCTCCAGTTTTGAGGCCATTTCTTTCTAAAGGCTGGGAGCAGGGTATAGATTCTTATTGAACAAGAACTCCAAATCTGCCCACTGTTTCTCAGTGAAAACTGTGAAATTCATTCATTCCTTTGTGAATGCTTCTGGTGATTTCCTTTAAACTTGCATTTGCTGCTGTAGGCTCAGAAGTTCCAAGTGCGGCTGGTGATAACTAAAATCCCTCTCTCACAAAGTTACTTTAGGAAGGTCTCCTGCACCTGACATCCTGAGATCTTGCTGTGTTCCCATGCTCTGGTCCTGTGTCAAAAGTGTCCCTTCATTTCTTAAGAGTTTATTAATTAAAGATAACAGCCCTTTGACTGTGATGTATAATGTAAATAATGTTTCCCACTTTGTCAGTTGTCTTTTGTCATGAAAAAATTTATTTGTATTTAGTCTAATTTACCAATTTTTTTTTCATTGCCTCTGGGTTACACATAGAAACTTTTCCTACGCTGAGGTTAAACAGCAATGTAATAGCTTTCTTCTAGTCTTTGTATGGTTTCATTTTTTACATTGAGAGCCCAAATACATTTGGAGTATATGTGTGAGAAACATCTAGTTTTATCTTTTCCCAAATGGCTATCTAGTTGTTCCAACATGATTTATTAAAAAGTGCATTAGTCTACTCTACTGTTCTATTTGCCTATTCATGTGCCAGTAATACGTTGTTTAAATTATAGAGGTTTATAGTATATATTTTAATGTTTGATGGTGCTTTTTCAGTGTTTCTCTAGCAATTCTTTTTTATGGTTTTTTCTTTCTTCTTCTTCTTTTTTTTTAAGATTTTATTTATTTACTTGACAGAGAGAGATCACAAGTAGAGAGACTGGCAGAGAGAGAGGAGGAAGCAGGCTCCCTACTGAGCAGAGGGCCCAATGCAGGGCTGGATCCCAGGACCCTGAGATCATGACCTGAGCCGAAGGCAGAGGCTTAACCCACTGAGCCACCCAGATGCCCCCTTCTTTTTATTAACATATAATGTATTATTTGTTTCAGGGGTACAGGTCTGTGAATCATCAGTCTTACACAACTCGCAGTCCTCACCACAGCACACACCCTCCCCAATGTCCATCACCAAGGCATCCCATCCCTCCCAACCTACTCCACTCCAGCAACCCTCAGTTTGTTTCCTGAGATTAAGAGTCTCCTACTGTCTCCCTCTCTTCTCCAGCAATTCTTACACACACACCTTTCCCTTGAGGTTAGTATCAACTTTTCTAAATTCAGAAAATATCCTCTTCATTTTTCTACTAGGATTGCACACAATTTATAAGGCAATTAAGTAAAATGCAAACAACTGATGAGTAACTGAGTAAAGTTACTTGCACATTTCCTGAAACTTTCAAATTTGAAATTGTATCAAAATGTTATCAAACCCAAACAAATTAAAAGAGCAAAAAGAATCTTATACATCTTTTTCTTGCATCATTTACATTTTTTCCAATGCCTGTGGTTATTCAGTAATATCCAAATATTTACAGATTCTCTAAGAAACATAAGTCTACCATTTCATTTTAATTTCCTCTATTACTATCTATCAATTTGCTGTCAAATCTCTACTACTATAAAGTAAAAAAACTGCTTTCCTTTCTCAAAGAGGTTTCCCTCCATTTTTTGGATAACGAACATCATACAACAACTGTCTTGTGAATTCTGATCAAAATCTAGAAAAATGGTTGATTGCCAAGAGTACTCTTCAACACGATCTTAATTCAAGAGATCAGTTTCTTTTCTGAACACTGTGAAGGTATCTAGCTCTCACAGCTCCTCTTTAGAGGGCAGGGAGACAAAATATTCTTCCATCTCCTATGCTGGAGGCACCCACGTACCTTTGGTAGTTCCTTTTTCACAATGCTGAGCCATACTTTCCTGCGACGAGCATTAAGCTGCTCAATGGATAAGTGCTTCTTCTTAGTGCCAGGAGGTGGTGCATCATGAGAGAACTTGGCAAAGACTTTGGTCTGGTGGTGGTGGCAACGAGGAGATTCTTCAGAGGAAAGTTCTTCATCCCTTCGCCTTTTTTTCTTTACCTTTTTCAACTTGGCTGCAAAGGAAACAGATACTGAGCACCCTGCATTTCTGCCCTTCCACAGAAGACAGCCACAAACAACCTCATCACTTTAAGACAGTTCAAGGTTCTTTCCTCATTCCACTTGAGGCTGGCAATGTTTATCTCTTTATCAATTCAGGCCCATGAATATTCCAAGAGGAAGATCTTGCTACCTTGGGAAAGAACACTGGATACTCCCTATGTTTACATGAAAGAAAACACCGAATAAAATCTAAAAACTGAATTTCTGTTGAACCCAACAACAGGAAAGGAGATTTCAAAGTACCATAAGCTCAAGTAATGGCCAAGAGGAAGGAAACATTTCTACTTGGCGGCAATGTAAGGAGATTAAAGAGAAATAACAAAGAAAGAAAACAATGCGCTGATAGGACATTACAACCTGTGAAGAGAAAATCATACACAGAATAAAAAACTAATTTGGGGGTGAGAGTGTGGAGGGTAAGAAAATAGAGATAAACTAGCGGATGTGGGAGAAAGGGAAGAAGGCTAAAAAGAATTTCTGAGTAGAGTTCATACCTTCAGGGGCAAAAATCTGCCTTGTACAGATAGTTTAAAACTTTCCCTTCCTACTTCCTTCCTGATTTCCAGATGCTTAGAGCTCAGTAAGGGAGGAAAACACACTTCCTGGCAAACATGCAAACAAACACTGCACAAGATTATCAAGAGGTGATCTATTTAAAAGTTCCACATACAGCAACAATCATGACTTATTCCTAACACTTCAGGTTGCTCTTCATACTTCCCTGTGTGTAACCAACTTCTTCCCCTCCCAGAACAGTTTCAACATTTGGAAGAGTATGTAGAAGAAAAAAGGGATAAACTAACTGGCTTAAACCTCTGGCTAGGAATCCACAGTTCTTATGTCTTTTTAATTCTAGAAAAGATCATAAACCAAATATGAAATAAGGTTAACAATGCTTATTACTTAGGGGAAGACTAGGGTTTTCCAGATAAAGCAAGTTTCTACCACATGGATCACGTTCAAGGTCCAAATGTACTACCAGGCTACACACAACCCTGATACTAAGAATGAGTAAATATGGAAGACAGGGCAGTATGCTCACCTTTAAGTTTCTTTTCCTCCTTGAATTTCTTTTTTTTGGGTCCAAGTAGGTGCCGTTGTTGCTCATAGAAAGGGTCATATGTGGACAGCAGGCCTGCACTGTAGTACTGGTATTGCTGCAACTGAAGCAAAGACAGGGAGGCTTACAGGGGCAGGTCTGAGTTCTAAGCCAGCCTTCACATCATCTTCACTACAAAAACTTGAGCTGGAGAAAAACCAGAGCTCCTAAATATGGTGTTCTTCCCACAAAAAGACCCATAAAGATTTAGTACCTCAAAATGAACTATTTCCTTACTTCAAAACAAAATGGGTTCATCAGCTACATACATGGCAAGTTGCTGAAAATAACTTAAGAAAGGAAAACACTTCATGCTTCTGAATTTCCACCAGAATATTTGCTTGGAAGTGACACATATTTGAGAGATGCAATTAACTGCAGAAGGGGCTCCGCATGAAATTCATCAACAAGAAATAAACCATATTTCTATTACCAATAAGTCCTCCGATTTGGTAAGGTTTTGACACCTGTTATTCTGGCTTTTGGTCTATCTGGATCAGAGAGTCACTAGCTACCCCAATTCTCCTATCTTTCAAGCCTTTTCACTCTTTATATATCCCACTGATAGAGGCTGACAATATTATGGATAATGCCTACGCTGCCAGAATTCTAACATATGAATAATCAATTGTTTTTTCTGTCCAGGGAGAGATTCTTTCAAACACTGCTTTTAAGTTGACCCCCAAGGCGCACATTAATTTTGTCTCACTTATTACCAATGGATAAATATGAATATAAGTGTAAACAGTCCATTCCTTAATCTCTTTCCCAGATTCCAGCCAGTCCAAGAACTGAAACCAGGACAGAAGAGTGACATGGAGCACTATCGCAAGGTCCCCTGTCAATGGTCAAAATTAAATGAGCATTCTTTGAACTATAGGAGTTAAAATCTATGAACTTTCCCATATATATGTTTTACTTCTATTTAAAAAAGACCAGGCAGGGGCGCCTGGGTGGCTCAGTGGGTTAAAGCCTCTGCCTTCGGCTCGGGTCATGATCTCGGGGTCCTGGGATCGAGCCCCGCATCGGGCTCTCTGCTCGGCGGGGAGCCTGCTTCCTCCTCTCTCTCTGCCTGCTTCTCTGCCTACTTGTGATCTCTCTGTCTGTCAAATAAATAAATAAAAAAAAAAAAATAAAAATAAAAAAGACCAGGTATTGCAATCCCTACCAAAATACCAATGCATTTTTTCAAAGAACTAAAAGAAATAGTACTAAGATTTGTACACAACCACAAAAGACCCCAAGTAGCCAAAGCAATCTTGAGAAAGAAAAACAAAGTTGGAAGTATCACAATTCCAGGTTTCAAGATACACCACAAAGCTGTAGTGATCAAACCAGTAGAGTGAATGCACAGAAAGGGACACAGTGATCAGTGGAACAGAACAGAGAACCCAGAGATAAGAGGCACCTGGCTAGCTCAGTTGGTAGACCATGCAACCTGTGATCTCAGTGTTATGAGTGCAAGCCCCATGTTGGACATAGAGCATACTTTAAAAAAAAAATTTTTCCCCCAACAACACAGAATAGAGAACTCAGAAATAAATCCATGCTTATATAGCCAACTAATCTGTTATCAGAGGAGGCAAGAATATAAAATGAGGAAAAGACAGTCTGTTCAATAAATGGTGCTGGGAAAACTGGACAGCCACATGCACAGGAATGAAACTGAACCACTTCTTACCACTACGAACAAAAATAAACTCAAAATGGATTAAAAACTTAAATTTGAGACCTAAAACCATAAAAACCTTAGAAAAGAACAGAGCCAGTAATTTCTGACATCAGCCATGGCAACATCTTTCTAGATATGTCTCGTAAGGCAAAGGAAACAAAAGCAAAAATAAACGATCAGACTACTTCAAAATAAAAAGCTTTTGCACGGTGAAAGAAACCATCAGCAAAACAAAAAGGCAATCCACCGAATGGGAGAAGATATTTGCAAATTATATATCCAATAAGGGGTTAATATCTAAAATATGTGAAGAACTTCTACAACTCAACACCAAAAAACAAACAATATGATTAAAAAAACAGGCAAAGGACCTAAATAGACATTTTCCTGAAAAAAGACATACAGATGGCCAACAGACATATGGAAAGATGCTCAACACCACTAATCAGGAAACTGCAAATCAGCTACGACATATCATCTTACACCTGTCAGAATGGCTAGTATCAAAAACACAAGAAAGAGGTGTTGGTGAGGATGTAGAGAAAAAGGAATCCTCATGCACTGCTGGTGGGAATGCAAATTACTACAGACACTCTCAAAAACAGTATGGAGGTTCCTCAAAAACCTAAAAGTGGAAATATCATATCCAATAATTCCACTACTGGGTATTTACCCAAAGAAAATTAAAAAACTAATTTAAAGAGATACGTGTGGGCGCCTGGGTGGCTCAGTCAGTTAGGCGACTGCCTTCGGCTCAGGTCATGATCCCAGGGTTCTGGGATGGAACCCCACAGCAGGCTCCTTGCTCAGCAGGGGAGCCTGCTTCTCTCTCTGCCTCCCGTTCCCCTTGCTTGTGCTCTGACAAATAAATAAATAAAATGTTAAAAAAAAAAAAAAAAAAAAAAGAAGGGGCGCCTGGGTGGCTCAGTGGGTTGAGCCTCTGCCTTCAGCTCGGGTCATGGTCTCAGGGTCCTGGGATCGAGCCCCACATCAGGCTCCCTCCTCAGCGGGGAGCCTGCTTCTCCCTCTCCCTCTGCCAGCTGCTCTGCCTACTTCTCCACTCTCTCACTCTGTCAAATAAATAAATAAAAATATTAAAAAAAAAAAAAGAAGAGAAAGAGAGAGAGAGAGATACATGCACTCACGTTTACTGCAGCATTATTTACAAGAGCCAAGACACAGAAGCAACCTAAGTGTCCACTGTTTGGTGAACGGATAAAAATGTGGCACGCGTGCATGCACATACACACACACGTATGCATGTATATGAGATCCTGCTATTTGTGACAACCTGGATAGACCTATAGGGTAATATAAGTCAGATTGATGTAAGTCAGTGATATAAGTCAGATTGAAAAATACAAATACCACATGATTTCACTCATATGCAGAATCTAAAAAACAAACAGCAAAATCAGACCTGAAGAGAGAACAAACTGATGGTTGTCAAGAGGGAAGGAGGGTGATGGGGGTTGGGCAAAACGGGAGAAAGGGAGTGGGAAATACAGGTTTCCAGTTATGGAATGAGTAAATTGTGGGAATAAAAGGCCCAGTGCAAGGAATACAGTCAATGATATAACAATAGTGTTGTATGGTGACAAATGGTAGCTACACTTTTGAGCATAATATAATGTACAGAGATGTTAAATCAGTTATGTTGCGTAAGTGAAACTAATATTTTATGTCAACTACACTAAAAAAAAAAAAGACCAAATATTTCAAGCACCAAATGCCTAGCACCGTACTTGAAGAAGGAACTTAAGTAGAAGGAACTGAAGTCAAAGCAGTCAGATACCTTACTACTTATCATTTCTGCAGGTTTATAAACTTCACCACATATACAAACCTATATAACTATATTGGTATAGATATACAGATATGTTTTTTCCCCCTAGAGAGAGAGAGCTCCAGGTGTGGAGGCGGGGTGTGAGAGGGGGACAGAGGGAGAGGAAGAGACAAAATCTTAAACAGGCTCCATGCCCAGTGCAGAGCCTGACCCGGGGCTCAATCTCATAACCCTGTGTTCATGACCTGAGCCAAAAATCAAGAGTCAGATGCTTAACAGACTGAGCCAGCCAGGCGCCCCTAACCTTTAGCATATTATTCAAAGCTTTCTGAACTAGCTTTGGATGTTAACCAATTGTTACAAAGTTTTTAGGTCTTCAAATATGCTATTACTCTTCATGTTCAAAGCACCACACTTCCAACAAAAATCAGAAGGCTTTGGTAACAGTATTCAAGTAGTTGTCACTAAAAACCATCGCCAATCTAATATTAGTAAGAAGAGTTTTTTTCAAGATTGGGACACTTCCAAAGAGCAAGTGCATTAAAAAAGGAACCCCTAGAATTTAAAATTGTGCAGCCACTTTGGAAAACAGCGTGGCAGTTCCTCAAAAAGGATAAGCACAGAGTTATGATATGACCCAGTGATTCCTCTTCTAGGTATATACAAAAGAAAAATGAAAACAAATATGCACACCAAAAACTTGTACACAAATCAACATGGCAGCATTACCTGTAACAGCCAAAAAATGAAAACAACTCACTATTCATAGCTATCATTTCTAAAAGCCCCCAAATAGAAACAATCCAATTAATTCATTAAGTGATACATGGATAGTAAAATGCAGTATGCCTGCACAATGCCATATTATTTTGCAATAAGAAGGAATGAAGTACTGATACAAGCTACAATATGAATGAACCTTGAAAACATGTTAAGTGAGAAGATGGACATAAAGTACCACATGTTGTTCCATTTACATGAAATGTCTAGAACAGGCACATTTATAGCACTAAGTGGCTTCCTAGGGCTGAGGGAAATGGGAGAAAATGAAAGACAAGAGCTAAGTGGAGTGGGGTTTCTTTTTGGAGAAAATATTTCAGAATCATGTAGTGGTGACAGTTACACATCTCTATGACTATACTAAAAACCACCGAAATGTGCACTTTCAAAGGCTATTTTTGGTATGTGAACTATATTTCAATAAAGCTTGTATTAGAATCACCACCACCACCATCTAAAGGTAAAATGATGTGTCTTCAATGAATGTTAAAAACAGGCTAAATTAAGTACACAGCACAAAGGTCTGAGATTTCCACTGAAACTCTCTCTTACCTCCTTATCTTTGCTATACTTATTCTGGTGAAGTTTCTTATACTTGTGCAGCCGCAACATGTTATGAAGTTCTTCTCTGCTGAGGTGGAGTTCTTCCTCCTCTTCTTCTTCTTCATTGTCTTCACTCTGAGAATCTGCCTCACTGGACTCATCACTTAGCAGAATGCTCTGCAAACGGAAGGAAATGGGAATGGAATTTGTCACTATGGGGCAAATCCTTCTATAACCCAAGCATCTTTTCCCAACACAAGAATAAAAACAGCTGGAAGACAGTAACTTCAGTTTTCCCAACTGATGCAGAAAAGAAAAGGATACCAACTGAACCTAGTGGGCATGAATTCAAGAGCGCTAACATATGGAAATGTTATAAACAGCAACAAAGCTGGATTTCACTAAGTACTTACAACTCTATGTAGGATATTTTAGTTGTCAAATACCAAGGCAAAAAACTAAAAAAACAAAAAAATAAAAACACACAAATAACCCACAACCTTTGAGTTTAAAGCAAGCCAGCCATGATAGCCAATACAGAAACAACCCAAAAAATCATGAACTAATTTCGTTATTATCCAGATAATGAAATATTACTTAGCCATAAAAAGGAATGGAGTACTGATATGTGCCACATGAATGAACCTTGAAAACTATGTTAAGCGAAAGAAGCCAGGCACAAAAGGTCACATATTATATAATTCCATTTATATGAAAAATCCAGAATAGGCAAATCCGTAGGGAAAGAAAACAGATTAGTGGCTGCCAGGGGCAATAGGAAGTGACTGCTAATAACCACAGAGTTTCTTTCTGGAGTGATGAAAATGTTCTGGAATTAGTGGTGATGGCTGTACAGAACTTTACTATAATACACACTTTAAAAGGGTTTTACGGCATGTGAATGGTATCTCAATTTTTAAGAATGTGATGGCTAACAAAGATTTCTGCATTGCCAACAGCTTAAAGCCTCACTGATATGAACCAAATTAGGCCTTTATCCATAAACCTTTTAAAGGATCTCATGATTATAATGAAAGAGCACCTTTAAATTACTTTGAGCGTGGCCTTTTACAATAAGCCTTTTAAAGGACCTCATGATTACAGTGAAAAAATGCCTTTAAATTACTTTGAGCTCCTTCACAAGAAAGCAATAAAGAAATAATTCGTTTCAACAGAAGAAATGCCACCCTTAATTCAGCTGGGCCAATGACAGTAATCTTGAAAGAGTGTAAACAAGAGTCTACCATTTCATCGCCTATAAACACTCACAGAAAATATAGAAACACTCTATATTGCCTAAAAATACACACAGAAATTTACCAGGATAAAATACAAATTCTTTAACATGGTGTACAGGGCCCTACACAATCAGGCTCTCTAACCTCATCTTCTACCATTCCCTCTTTCATTGTGCTCCGGCTATACTAGCCTTCTTTCTCCCCCAAACACACTGAGTTGCTTCCTTTCTCAGGAATTTTACAGTTATGTTCCTTTTGGTTGAAATGCTCTTTTCTTTTCTTTTTTTAAAAGATTTTATTTATTTATTTGACAGAGATCACAAGTAGGCAGAGAGAAAGAGGGGGAAGCAGCTCCCCGCCAAGAAGAGAGCCCAATGGTGGGGCCTGATCCCAAGACCCTGAGATCATGACCTGAGCCGAAGGCAGAGGCTTAACCCTCTGAGCCACCCAGGTGCCCCGAAATGCTCTTTTCTTAAACATTCACATAGCTTTGACCATTCAGAAATCAGATGAAATGTTACCTCTTTAAAGAAGCCATTTTATTTATTTGTTTACAGACTTACTCACTGTCTCCCCCCATTTGAATGTAAGCTCTACAGTGCAAGAACCCTGTCTGTGTATAATAGTATCTGGCAGGTAGGATGTACTCAGTCAACATCCCAACAACTCAAGAACTAATGAAAAAGACATTAATAATCCTGATTACAATGTGAGCCAGGGAGGGCAAGGATCTCAATTTTTTTTACTCCTTGCTCTGCACAGTGCTTTATAATAAAAAATGTTTGCTAAAATGAACTTCATTGAGGCCTCTAGATTTTCTCTATAATCTCTTCAAAAAAATCACACCCACAGAAGACTCATGTCTAGAGAAATCTCTGCTAATGTGTCAGAATGAGTCAATAACTTTCCCTTCTATTTGTAATTTTAGTAGGTTATTTGAATTATAAACATTTGCCTTATCTCTTACCTTTAGCCACTTTCTGCTTTTCTTCAACTTAGAGAAGTTATATAAATTCCCTTTGTCAGATTTTGATTCTGTGTAAAGAAACATAAAGAACAACAAAAATGAAAGGAAGACTGCCCCAAAAGAACTGATAGTCCAAACAGGGATCTCACATCACACTGACCTGACTGCAGAACTCCGTTTAGCGAGTATGTGTTTAACATTCCAGAATTGCCTGCTCCAGAAGTTTCTCCAAGCAATGAATTTGGAGGTTCTTCCTTAACTTGAATTAAGGGATCCCCAGACTGGGGCAATAAAGGATTACTGTCATCCAGTCCATCTTCACTCTCATCACTATAAATTGAAGAATAAATCTACAATCACAGCTGACCCACCAAAATACTGTAATTTATGGTTAGCAGATAGAAGAACTTGATCCTTTAAAAAAGATGACTGTGTTCTATTTGAAAGAAGGAAGAAAAAATATCAAACATACCAAAAATCAAAAAATTTAACTTTAACCCTAAAACCAGAAATAATGGGAATCAGAAGGTGGTCAAACATTATATTGGGAATATGTAATCACATACCTAGAAATGTTCCTGTTGAAGATGGCTGATGTTTGTCGCAAGAAATGGTCCAACCGGAGGGCCCTCTCCAAGTACTGAAGATAGAGGGGCTTTGCCAGCTCAGTGCAGCCGCCATCGTCCCCGGCACCCAACTCCGAGGCCATAGAACAAATCTGTCTTCATGCACAAGGCTCTCCGACTTCTCGGCTGCAGAATGAGATTAAGCAGTGAAAGACAGAATACTACTTATTCTCCTTTTATTTGGCCTGCTTGCTATCAATGTGAAGAGAAATCAGACCTTCTAAAACACAAGACAAGAAGACAGCAGTCTGTAGAAAGATCATAATAAAGTTCTTATTAGGCACTTTTTCCTAATGCAAGGGCAGAAGTTAAAAGAATGAGGAGAACCATGAAAATATGGAAATACTGTCATATGTCACAACAAAAAATTGTATTATACTTTTTTGAAAGAGTACCTTAAAATTTACACCCACTTACCTTTTGTCCTACAATGAACAATTATTCACAATTACCTAAATCTACACCACGAGCTCTCCTGTACACCTCCTAGAGGAACACTTGCTCTCAGTTCTCAGCATCACCTTCCAAAGAGCGGCTTCCTTTTTCTTTTTGTATTTACAATTTGTATATATGAATGAGATATTCCATTTACAAGGCAACAGAGATATTGTGAGAGTATTTTACACACTTGCAAACATTCTGTAAAGTGTAAAATACAGAAATGATTTTGAAAACTGAAACAAAGAGAGTGTAAGTAAGAGTGAGAAACAAAGCTACATAGCTTCAGTTATTTTCTTTGCTACCTTATGGTGTTAAAGGAAATCATTAACACCTTTGAGTTATCTTCTCTTTTTACCATAGTTTTTAAAAGTTTCCTATATAATATAATCTTTCTTCTGAAGGATATGTTAAAAATTCTCCTCCAGTTATCTACAGAGTGAACATAATCTCCCCAGGAGGCTTCCTTTCCTTTTTCAGAAATTAACAAGCTAATTCTTAAATTTATATGAAAATGCAAAGAAATCAAAACAGCCAAAATAATTTTAAAAAAGAAGAGCGTTCAGGGTGCCTGGATGGCTCAGTTGGTTAAGTGTCTGCCTTCAGCTCAGGTCATGATCTCAGGGTCCTGGGATCAAGCCTGGAGTCAGGCTTCCCGCTCAGCAGGGAGCCTGTTTCTCTCTCTCCCTTTGACCCCTACTCATGCTCTCTCTCTCTCAAATAAATAAATAAAATCCTAAAAAAAAAAAAAAAAAAAGAAGAGAGTTGAAAAACTTACACTTTCTGATTTCATTTATTTTTTGAAAAGATTTGAGAGTCAGAGTGAGCAAGAGAGAGAGAACACAAACAGGGGAGAGGCAGAGAAGAGAGGGAGAAGCAGGCTCCCCATTGAGCAGGGAGCCTGATGTGGGGCTCCTTCCAAGGACTTCAGAATCATGGCCTGAGCTAATAGCAGACATTTAATCAATTGAGCCATCCAGGTGCCCTCACTTTTTAATTTTAAATCATATTATAAAGCCACAGTAATCAGGTCAGTGTGATAGTGCCATAAGGATAACCACAAAAACCAACAGAACAGACTTGAGAATTCAGAAATAAAACCTTACAGGGGCACCTGGCTGGCTCAGTTGGAAGAGCATATGACTCTTGATCTCATAGTCTTGAATTCAAGTCCCACAGTGGGCATACAGCTGACTTCAAAAAAAGAAAAAGAAAAAAAAAAAAGAATAGCTGGGCTTTAAAAAACAACAACAAAAAAAACAACCATGCCTGGCAGATTAATTAGTTAAACATCTGACACCTGGATTTCAGCTCAGGTCATGATTTCAAGTCATCAGATCAAGCCCCATGTCAGACTCTGTGTTCAGGGCAGTCTGCTTGAGATTCTCTCTCTCCCTCTCTCCCTCTGGCCCCCAACCCCCACCCCTGCTTGTGCTTGCATGCTCTCACTCAAAAATAAATAAATAAATATTTAAAAATAAACAAAGAAAAAACTCTTACACTTAATGGTCAATTTTCAATAAACGTGCCAAGGCAATTCAAAGGAAGAAAAGACAATCTGTTCAATAAATTGTGTTGGACAACTTGATATCCACATACAAAAAGATTAATTTATACTTAAAGAAAAAAACCTTACCTCACACTATGGATAAAAGTTAACTCGAAATGGACGCAGGGACTTAAGTGTAAAACCCCAAACTGCAAAACTTCTCTAAGAAACCATAGGGGAAAAATCTTCATGATCTTGGTTAAGCAGAAAGTCTTTGGATATGGCATTGAAAGCATAATCCATTAAAAAAAAACAACTGAGAAAAAAAAAAAAAAAAACAACTGAGAAATTAGGCCATGAAAATTTTAAACTTTTGTACTTTAAGCAATATCATGAAAAAGATGAAAACAAGCCACAGACTAGAAGAAAATATCTGCAAGTTGTATAACTGTATATCTGACTGTATATCTGATAAAGGACTTGTATACAAATATCTAATTATAAAATAAAAAAAGTCATGGAGATGAGAAGTATAACATAGAGAAAATAGTCAATAATAACATAACAGTAACAGAAGGTGACTATGCTGAGTAGGGAACACTGAGTAATGCACAGAAGTGTCAAATCATTATGTTGTATACCTGAAACTAATAAAACATTGTATATCAACTATACTTCAATTAATATTTAAAAAAAATACTAGGGGCGCCTGGGTGTCTCAGTCAGTTAAGCATCTGCCTTCAGTTCAATCATGATCTCAGGGTCCTGGGATCAAGCCCCATATCGGGCTCCCAGCTCAACAATGAGTCTGCTTCTCCCTCTCCCTCTGTGCCTCCTTCCCACTCCAGCTTGCACTCTCTCTCAAATAAATACATACAATCTTTAAAAAAATAATAATAATAAAAATAAAATTATATCCAACTTTTCTATCTATCCTCTAAAAATGACTTGCCTTCTCTACTTCAGAGAATCTTTTAGGGATAAAATTAAGTATATGTGAAAGGGCTTTGTAAGAAATCCCAGAGTTATTTTCAAACAGTGTATGCTCACATATTCAGAGTTGGGAGGGGTCATAGAGATTATCTAGTCCAACTAGGTCATACTGCAGATGAACAAACTAAAAACCAGGGCGCCTGGGTGGCAGGTGGCTCAGTTGGTTAAGCGACTACCTTCAGCTCAGGTCATGATCCTGGAGTCCTAGGACTGAGTACGGCATAGGGCTCCCTGCTCAGCACAAGTCTGCTTCTCCCTCCTCCCCTCTCTTGTGCTCAGTCTCTCTCACTCCCTCTCAAATAAATAAATAAAATGTTTAAAAAATTTTTTAAAACCCTAAAAACCAGAAAAATTAAATAACTTGTTCATATTCCCTGAGCTTTTACAGAGCCAGGTTTCTTAGTTCCCAAACTGGTGCTTTTTCAATCTCAGCAAACTGTATCCCTAGACAGGTGCTACCTTTTAAGTTGCTCAAGTTTATGCTCTGATGTTGTGAAGAACACAATCCCAAGAGCCAAATATTTTTATTTTAATTTTTATTTTATTTTTAAAAGATTTTATTTATTTGACAGAGAGATATCACAAGTAGGAAGAGAGGCAGGCAGAGAGAGAGGGGAGGAAGCAGGCTCCCCACCAAGCAGAGAGCCTGATGCGGGGCTCGATCTCAGGACCCTGAGATCATCACCTGAGCCGAAGGCAGAGGCTTAAACCACTGAGCCACCCAGGTGCCCCGAGCCCATTATTTTTAAAGCACCAATTCTGCAGAGTAAAGATCACTTAGAATTTTATTTGCATTTTTTGAAATATCTGTCTAGAAACCATTTTTCCTCATTGAGGTGCAGGGTTTTATAAAAGCATCAACTAAGATCTATGTTAAACTGAACAGATTAGTCCTTAGTTCAAGGTCAATAAATGGCTAATATAAGCTGTCAGTAATCACTGTTTAACTGATTTCCTTACAAAGACACTAAAACAGAATAACATGTTAATAGTGGAACAGTCCTGCCTAAAGTTCAATTCAATATTGATGTAAAAATTTAGTCCTGGAATTATTGAAGAGGATACTGGCATAATTTTTAGGTTAAATAGGCAACACATTAATTTGTTTATAGTGTTATGTGCTAGAAGAAAACCCTTTTCGGGACACCTGGGTGGCTCAGTTGATTAAGTAGCTAAACTGTTTTGTTGTTGTTTTTATGGCAGAAAGAGACACAGAGGGGCACCTGTGTGGCTCAGTGGGTTAAAGCCTCTGCCTTCGGCTCAGGGTCCTAGGATCGAGGCCCGCATCGGGCTCTCTGTTCAGCAGGGAGCTTCCTCCTCTCTCTCTGCCTGCTTCTCTGCTTACTTGTGATCTCTGTCTGTCAAATAAATAAATAAAATCTTAAAAAAAAAAACAAAAAAAGAAAGAAGGAGACACAGAGAGAGAGGGAACACAAGCAGGGGGAGCAAGAGGGAGAAGCAGGCTTCCCACTGAGCAGGGAGCCCAATGTGGGCCTTGATCCCAAGACCCTGGGATCGAGCCCCTCATCGGGTTCCCTGATCAGCAGGGAGCCTCTCTCTCCCATTCTCCCTGCTTGTGTTCCCACTCTTGCTGTCTCTCTGTCAAAAAAATAAATAAAATCTTTAAAAAAAAAGGGGGGCAAAATAATCCAAACATTTATCAACTGGTGAATGGATAATACGACATATACCCACAAAAAATATTATCAGCAATAACAAGTAATAAACAGTTGATACATGCAACAACAAGGTTAGGTCTGAAAAACATTATGCTAAGTTAAAAAACAAAAAAAAAAGCCAGGTACAAAAGACCTCATATTATATGATTCCATTTATATGAAATATCCGGAAAAAGAAATCTATAGTCAAGAAGTAGATTAGTGGGGCGCCTGGGTGGCTCAGTGGGTTAAGCCTCAGCCTTCGGCTCAGGTCATGATCCTAGGCTCCTGGCATGGAGCCCCACATCAGGCTCTCTGCTCAGCAGGGAGCCTGCTTCTCCCTCTCTCTCTGTCTGCCTCTCTGCCTACTTCTGTCTACTTGTGATTTCTCTCTTTCTCTGTGTCAAATAAATAAATAAATAATCTTTTAAAAGAAAGAAAGAAAGAAAGAAAGAAAGAAAGAAAGAAAGAAAGAAAGAAGGAAGTAGATTAGTGGTTGGCTGGATGTATAGAGGGGACCTGATTGTAAAAGGATATGAGACATCTCTTTTAGGAAAGTTGGAAATGTTCTAAATACACTCTGTATTGATGGTTGTATGAGTCTGTAAGTTTGTTTAAAAATCACTGAATTAGGGGCGCCTGGGTAGCTCAGTAGGTTAAAGCCTCTGCCTTCGGCTTGGGTCATGATCCCAGGGTCATGGGATCAAGTCCCGCATCGGGCTCTCTGTTCAGCAGGGAGCCTGCTTCCTCCTCTCTCTGCCTGCCTCTCTGCCTACCTGTGATCTCTGTCAAATAAATAAATAAAATTAAAAAAAAATCACTGAATTATACATACAAATGAGGTAAATTTCATGAATTTAAAATAGCAGTCTTTAGTAACAGTTAAAGAGAAAAGAATGTAAAAGATTTTTTTTTTTTTTTTTTTTTTTTTTTTTTTTTTAATTTGACAGAGAGAGGGATCACAAGTAGACAGGCAGGCAGAGAGAGAGAGGAGGAAGCAGGCTCCCCGCTGAGCAGAGAGCCCAATGCGGGGCTCGATCCCAGGACCCTGAGATCATGACCCGAGCTGAAGGCAGAGGCTTAACCCACTGAGCCACCCAGGCGCCCCGTAAAAGATTTTTTTTAAGACTTCGACAGGTTCTACTTTTCAGTGTAAGACCTAACATGCACCCATTCCAAAAGATTTCAAAGAAACACAGTTTTGAAAATACAGCAAAATTCTCTGAGAGTACACATAATTCATCTGAATATACATACATATAAATTAAAGCATATAAAATTGCTGCTTGGCTCCCTCCTAAATGTTTCACTCAAAAATAACTGATCTTGGGTACCTGGGCGGCTCAGTCAGTTGGGTGTCTGCCTTCAGCTCAGGTCAGGATCCCAGAGGCCTGATCCAGCTCTGCATCAAGACCCTGGGATGGAGCCCCTCATCGGGCTCCCTTCTCAGAAGGAAGCCTACTTTTCCTTTTCCCACTCCCCCTGCTGTGTTCCCTCTCACGCTATCTCAGTCAAATAAATAAAATCTTAAAAAAATAAAAAATAATTGATCTCATGTACTTATTTTGGCTGATAATGAAAATGGTCCTAATTAAGAAGGTATGAAGACATAACTACAAAGTAATACTGAGTGATTAAATGAAAAACTAGTTTCAAAAAACAATTCCTCAATAACTAAGCTGTATATGAACATGAACCCAGAACCAATTTGTCCAGGAAAGATCACAGTTATTTCTACAGTCTTAACAATGCTCAATATGTGCCCCCATGTGACTCCAGTACGCATCAATCCTGCAGTCTGATTCTTCCAGAATCACTTTGTAGCATATCACCACTGATGTCTGAAATGGCAAGCATGATGTACTCCCTTATTTCTATAAGGCTAAAGAGAGGAGGTTACTTCAAGTATGAAGTTTCTGACATAGCTCCACAAGTAGTCTTATGATGATACCTGGAGAATAAAGGAATATATACATTTTTAAAGATTTTTTTAAAAGATTTTATTTATTGACAGAGATCACAAGTAGGCAGAGAGGCAGGCAGAGAGAGCGGGGGAAGCAGGCTCCCCGCTGAGCAGAGAGCCCAACACGGGGCTCGATCCCAGGACCCTGAGATCACGACCTGAGCTAAAGGCAGAGGCTTAACCCACTGAGCCACCCAGGCGCCCCATAAAGGAATATTTTAATGAAGTGTTCAATTAGATTCCTTTCACTGTGGTAAAATATACATAAAATTTACCATTTCAATCATTTCAAGTGTACAGTTCAGTGGCATTAAGCACATTCACATAGTCACGCCAACCACCCATCACCACCATCCTCAATTATTTTTTTAATCACCTTTAAAACTGGTGGCTTCTCTATCCAACCCAGTTGCCTTGGCCAGTCTGTTAAAAACTGCTTCTCTGGGGGCGCCTGGGTGGCTCAGTGGGTTAAGCCGCTGCCTTCAGCTCAGGTCATGATCTCAGGGTCCTGGGATCGAGTCCCACATCGGGCTCTCTGCTCAGCAGGGAGCCTGCTTCCCTCTCTCCCTTTCTCTCTGCCTGCCTCTCTATCTACTCTGATCTCTCTCTGTCAAATAAATAAATAAAATCTTTAAAAAAAAAAAAAACTGCTTCTCTGGGGCACTGACTGGCTTCATGAGTAGAGCACAAGACTCTTGATCTCAGAGTTGTTGGGTATAGAGTTTACTTAAAATCTCTACATGTTGGGTGTAGAGATTACTTAAAACTAAAATCTTAACAACAACAAAAAGCTGAAAAACTGATTTCTCTAATAACCTGTACTTTCATCTCCTACATTTGTCTTTCTCTCATTCTCCACAAGGAAACGACAGGGCTGTGCTAATCTGACCCACCAGCTGTTATCCAACTTCAACAGAGCACATGACTTTCTCAAAAACTCTTTTACCCACCTCTTATTAATAGTTTCTCATTCTCTACAAAGATTATTTCAAACAATTCTCCCTCCTCCTCAAAAATCTGAACTCATTCCCCCTCATCTTGAAGGGCTTGAGGAGGAGCAAATCTCCCCATTCTTTTCTATTCTACTGTAGTTCCCTCTTTTTTCCTCTTACTCTTCATGGTATTTGAGTCACAAATACAAGTAGATTTTTATCACTCTACATTTTCAACTCTTCCATCAAGGTGATTCTACATCCTGGTGCAAAGACAGGACTATTTCATTATGTCATCAACTGTGGGCCAGCCCCACACAGTCACATTTTAAAATACATAAGTTATATATGAATTATTTTATTTTTTTCCCCAATATATTACAATTGGGGCACATACTGCTTTTTAAATTTAAATATACATATAAGTGTATACATATTTATGTATAAAATATTACCTCTAGGGGCGCCTGGGTGGCTCAGTGGGTCAAAGCCTCTGCCTCTGGCTCAGGTCATGATCCCAGGGTCCTGGGATCGAGCCCCACATCGGGCTCTCTGCCCGGCAGGGAGCCTGCTTCCTCCTCTCTCTCTGCCTGCCTCTCTGCTTACTTGTGATCTCTGTCTGTCAAATAAATAAATAAAATCTTTAAAAAAAAAGTACTTAATAAAAAATATATTACCTATAGATTTCATTTCGGGATAGAAAACACTATAAAATATCTTTTTAAAAAAGGGAGAATTGGGGGCACCTGGGTGGCTCAGATGGTTAAGTGTCTTCCTTCAGTGTAGGTTGTGATCTCCAGGTCTTGGGATCAAGCTCCCCATTGGGTTTCCTGCTCAGGGGAAAGTCTGCTTCTCCCTTTCCCTCTGCTCCTCCCCTGTTCAAGCTCTCTTTCTCTCTCTCTCCAATGAATAAACAAAGTCTTAAAAAATAATAATAATAATAATAATAAAGGGAGAGTTGGGTCTGAAAAGGCTGAGAGAACCACTTTGTCTGATAAAGCACTATTTACCAAAATGTACAAACACAAGTCAAAATTGTTGACTGACACTTGCTTCTGGATACTCTCCATGTCTTTGACAACTTCTTGGACTATTTCTTCTTTACCTCCTTCATGGAACTTTCTTTATTCTAAATGTGGAGTCCACCAAAATTCTGTCATCCATCCTTACCCCTTAGTAAACCTCATCTCCTACCAACTTGGATTAATACCGCTGTATGGCGGACCTTCTGGCCTCCACTTAACAAAGTATATAATCTATATTTCTAGATGCTTGTTGGATATTCCACCCATGACATACAACTGATCGCTTCAAACGCAAAACCTCTCATCTGCCCCTATAGCAGCTAGTTCATCTATCTTTCCTATTTATACAACAGTTGTTATTCAGACTCAAAATCTATGAATCAGTTTTTACATTCTTCTCTACTTCTCTCTTTACACCTAACCAGTCTCAATGTCTAGTTAATTCTTTTTTAGGGATGATGTCTAGAAGCTGTCCTTCTCTTATCATTAATGTTTTCACTTAGGTTCTTGTCATCTCATCCCTAGACTACCGCTTCCTCATTTGGCTTCCCACCTCTAGGTTCTTCTCACTTCAATCCATCCTTGTAGCTACTGTCAGATCAGTATTCCCAAAACATCACTCTGATTATGTTGTTATCCCTTAACTGCTTTCCAATTTGCTTCCAAAATTCAATAAAGTCTAAATTCCTCTGCCTGGGGGAAAAAAATTCCTCTGCCTGAAATTCAAAGACCTTTATCATCTGGCTCCAAGTTACCTTTCCAATTTAATCTTTTACTATCTCCCTACACTCCAAACAAATTAAGAATACCCTGAATATGTTTCTTAACTTCCTGTCAGACCCGTCCTAATCTTCGAGTGAAGAGCTCTTTAACATTCATCTGACCACAGGGTCACAGCCAATTTCAAAGGATGGAAGGACTATTAATATATGTGTTAGAGCAATTCACCACTGATTAGCCTGGTCCATACACTGAACTCTAGCTCTTTAAATCCAGTTATCCTCAACTGGACTTTGATCATACTTCAGTGTTCCTGATTACAGTTTGATACCCATGGCAAAGTGTCTGCTTCTGAATCACACTCACACACATTATATTTTCCTACCTGTGTCCACGTGTGATCCTGGACTGATTGCTTTGCACTCTCTAGTTACAGCTATGTCTTTATGGAAGCTATCTTGCCCTTGCCCTATGAATAATGTTTCTGCAGGAAGTCTTACCAAGTTAAACCAAAATCCTTCAAAGACAAAATGAAACACCTCATTCCAGGAAATACTTTTAGATTATTCCCAGTAAGACTATTCTCTCTCTTCTCTTATACATGGTTATTTATAGAAAGTCTGGCACCTACATGATCTTACAGTCTACTTATTGTATACATGCATGCCTTATCTTCTTTACTAACTACATTATTTGAGCAGAGTCCCTATATCTCATGAATCTACTTGGTTCTGATATTTACAAATGACCATATTTTTTTGTAAAGATTTTATTTATTTATTTGACAGACAGAGATCACAAGTAGGCAGAGAGGCAGGCAGGGGGGGGGGAGCAGGCTCCCTGCTGAAGCAGAGAGCCCGATGCAGGACTTGATCCTAGGACCCTGGGATCATGACCTGAGCCGAAAGCAGAGGCTTTAACCCACTGAACCACCCAGGTGCCCTACTAATGACCATATTAATTTGCTTTTTTATGCATAGTGTCAAAGGTCATGGCTACAGAACTCTAGTTCTAATGCTACATCCTACATAAAGACAATCTATGGTCCAGGACCATAAATAGGGCTCTACTTCTATACTGGATACATGATTTGGGGATGAAAGAAAAAATGAAAAGATACTAAACTCAGGTAACACAAAGTCAAGCAGAATGGGTTCAATTATTCATTATCCATACTTACTGAACAAGAGAGTGCATGTACTGAAAATCTTTAGGGCAATCCTACATAAAAACTGTCTATCAGACAAGCTTTAGATAAATACTGGGAGGTAAGAGGAGATCCAAGTGTTACTTCTAGATAAGAATCTGAACACACCTGCACCAACTGCCAATTCTTACCCAAGGATAGGATTTTCATCTTACTCCAAATGAAAAGCCTAATAAAAATAATTAAAATTACTTGGAGAGAAAGCCACCCTATCTCTGGATGGAGTTAAGCTAGGAAGTACTGTTCAAATGGTAGCCTAATCTAACAGTTTTTGGCTTGGTTTAAAAAAAAATTTTTTTTTTAATTTTTAAATAGAGAGGGATGACTTTTAATATTTTTTCCTGTAACAGCAATGGTAAGAAGGTATAATGACCACCTCATAATGTACTAGAATTACAATGATGGCCATTAACAAGTATTTGTCCTAAAACCTACACATTTAAATTTTCTATACTTAACTCTATTTTCATCTCTGATTTCTCTTTATAGACACTGCCCAAAATTGTTTTCATACCAACCATTTATAGAAGCATTTCCCAAAGTTTACTTCTCTGAATACTAGATCAAGATATTAGCAAATGTCCATTAATATTAAAAAATATTAAAGGCCATTAACATTAGGCCTAAGAATTTGTAGTCTTCAATATGCTAATGTACTCAGAGTCTCTCTCCAAGAGGAATCCAGACTTATCTGACCATTTTTTGGGCAAAGTACCTACCAAAATAGCTCAGAGAAGACCAGATGGGGCTATCAATGATTCAGTCAAATACCTAAAAAGAGTTCAATTATATATACCTTTAAGAAATAATTCTTAGGGGTGCCTGGGTGGCTCAGTGGGTTAAAGCCTCTGCCTTCAGCTCGGGTCATGATCCCGGGGTCCTGGGATCGAGCCCCGCATCGGGCTCTCTGCTCTGCGGGGAGCCTGCTTGCCTTCCTCTCTCTCTGCCTACCTCTCTGCCTACTTGTGATCTCTGTCTGTCAAATGAATAAATGGAATCTTTAAAAAAAAAAAAAAAAAAAAGAAATAATTCTTAAACTTACCGAGACTAATACAGAAAAGGCCGAATGAAGGTATAGCTCTTACAAAACAAACTACATAGCTTTTTTTAAAATGCACTTAAAAAAAAAAAGATTTTATTTATTTATTTGGGCGGGGAGAGTGAGCATAAACAGGGGGGAGGGGCCGGGGTAGAGGGAAAAGCAGGCTCCCTGCTGAGCAGAGAGCCAATGCAGGGCTAGATCCCAGCACCCCAGACATGAGTCCAAGGCTTAACTGACTGAGCCACCCAGGTGCCCCCCAACTACATAGCTTGAAAGCATTTGCAGGACTAAAGATAGCCTGTAGGAGGTTATGGGCTCTAGGCTTATACAAAAGGCTATAAACATTAAAGGAACAAAATAACTGAATTTCTCACCTCTGCTCTCCTGTAACTCACTCTGTAGCCCAAACCCGTTATGACTGAATGTGATCTACTGAATCAGATCAACAGGTTACACTGATAATTTGCAGGACTATAGCACAAATAGCAGGACCAGGCCAAATAAATGCACTTCGTATTCTAATACATGGAAATAAGACCAAAGAGAATTGAACTGTAAATTTTCACATGAACACCAAAGTAACATTTCATTCCCTCAGCCACTCAATTGCTGAACTCTTAAGCACAGTGCAGACAGGTATTTCCTTCAGAGGATTCAGTTTAATAGAGGAGGTAAGACTCAAATAACAATAAAAAGCACACTTGGGAAGTCACTTAAAAGACAGAAAGATAAAGTGCCCTGGGAATTCAGGAAAAAATGAATATTTATGAGTCTATGTTAAATGTCATATAACAAATCAGTCAATCCTACAATCTACATTAGTTATAAATATCTACATCTTTGATGAGGAAACAGCAGGTGGAAGATCCTTTTATGTATTTGTGACCCAAAGAACAGAAAACATGTAGTCTGATGACCATATAAAATTTAATGTTTCCAACTTCCCACCAAAAAAAAAAAAAAGAAAAAGGAAAAAAACCCAAGCCAAATGGCTCCACTGGTGAATTTTATCAAACATTTAAAGTAGAATTAATACCAATCCTTCACAAACTTCCTGATCACAGGAGAAAGAACAACTGCCACATCATTCTTTGTGGCTGGCATTACCCTGATTCCAAAGCCACCCAAAGACATCACAAGAAAACTACAGGCTAATATCCTTACGGAAACAAAAATCCTCAATAAAATATTAACAACTAAATCCAGCAACATACAAAAAGATTTACACGCCATTAACAAGCAGAATTTATCCTAGGAATGGAAGGTTTATAGAACATCTGCAAATCAATCAACGTACTATAGTACATTAACAGAACAAAGGATGAAAACTACTTGAGCACATCTCAATTAATACAGAAAAAACGACCTGACAGAAGGCAGTACCATTTCAAAATAAAAGCGCTCAACAAACTAGAAGTAGAAGGGAACTCCCTCAATTTGATAGAGTGATTACAAAACACTCAAAACATCTTCCAATGGTGAAAGATAGAATGCTACCCCCCTTAAAATGAGGAATAAGATAAGGTTGTCTACTTTTATAACTCATATTCAAAACTGTACTTAAAGTTCTAACCACAGCAACCAGGAAAACAAAACAAAACAAATTAAAATAAACATCACCCAAATTGGAAAGAAGTAAAACTATTATTTATAGATTCTTATAGACAGATAATCCTAAGGAATGCACTAAAAAATTATAGTAACTAACAAACAAGTTCAGTAATCTTGCAGATTATAGGACCAATGTTCAAAAATCAATAATATTTCTATATACTACCAATGAACAATCTGAAAATGAAAATAATTCCATTTACATCAACATCAAAAGGAATAAAATATGAAAAAGGAAGGAAGGAAGGAAAAGAAAGGGAGGGAAGGAGGGATACGAACTCTGGAATAAATTTAATCAAAGAACTGCAAGACTTGTATATATATACTGAAAACAAGACATTATTGAAAAAAATTAAAGAACTACACAAATGAGAAAACATTCTATGGTTCTTGGATCAAATGATTTAATATTCTGAAGATGGTAATGATATATAGAATAAATGTAACACCTATCATAACTAAAGCTGGCTTTTTTGCAGTAATGGACAAGCTAATCCTAAAAATTCGTTTAGAAAGGCAAGGGCCATAAGAGAGCCAAAACAATCTTGACAATGAAGAATAAAGCTGGAGGACTCAAACTCCCACTTTCAAAACTTATTACATAGCTGCAGCAGTTAAGATGTGTGCTAGGACATAAGGCTAGACATATAGATCAATGGAACAGAATTCAGAGTCCAAACAATAAACCCTTACCTTTAGAGTCAACCCATTACCAACAAGCCTGTCAAGATAATTCAATGGTGAATGAACAGCCTTTTCAGTAACTGGTACTGTGACAATTAGATAGTCACATGCAAAAAAATGAACTTGGATCTCTTCTTTATACACAAAAATTAACCCTAAAGAGATCACAGACATAAATTTAAGAGCTAAAACTATAAAACCTGTATTAGAAAACAGAGGTAAGTCTTCATGACCTCAAATAAGGTAATGGTTTCTCAGATATCATACCACTTACAAAACAACAAAAGGTAAAATAGATATATTAGACTTCATCAAAATTAACTTTAGTGCTATAAGCAAAGCTATCAAGAAACTGAAATTCAACAATTGGGGAAAGATTTCCAAATCATGTATCTGATAAGGGACTGATATCCCAAATGTATTTTTTAAAAACTCTTGAAACTCAGTAATAAAATGGCAAAGAACCTTATTTTTAAATCGCCAAAGAATGTGAATAAACATTTCTCCAGAGGAGATATACCAATGGCTAATAAGCACATGAAAAGAAGCTTTAACATCATTAGTCACAGGGAAATGTAAATCACACACACAGTGAGATAATACTTAGCACCTACTAGTATGGATTTTAAGAAAGATCAAAACAGCTGACAAGGATGTGGAGAAACTGGAATCCTCCTATACTGCAGGAGGCAATGTAAAATGGTGTAGCTATTTTGGAAAAGTCCAGCAGTTCCTCAAAAGGTTAAACATAAAGTTACCATATGTAACTTCTGGGTATACCCAACACAAATGGAAACATAAGTCCACAATAAAACTTAGACATGAATCTTCATAGCAACATTCACAATAGCCAAAAGGTGGAAACAACCTACATGTCCATCAAGTGACAAATGGATAAAATACGATATATCCACCTAATGGAATATTTCTTGGCAACTGAATGGGAACGAAATACTGATTGATGTTATGACATGGATGAACCCTGAAAACATTATGCTACATAAATAAGCTACTCAACCAAGGCCTCATATTTTAAGATACCATTTATAAGAAATAACCAGAAAGGGGTGCCTGGATGGCTCAGCAGGTTAAGCCTCTGCCTTCGGCTCAAGTCATTATCCCAGGGTTCTGGGATCGAGCCCCATATCGGGCTCTGTGCTCTTCCCCCCACCCCACCTGCCTCTCTGCCTACTTGTGATCTCTCTCTCTGTCAAATAAATAAATAAAATCTTTTTAAAATAAATAAATAAATTACCAGAAAAAGGCAACTCCGGAGATCAGTGGTTGCATGGGGGAGAGGGGTTGCAGACTGTGGCACTACAGCAGTGGCAGCATGGGAAGTAACCGCTAATGGGTAGGGGTTCCTTTTGGGCTGGTGTAAATGTTTTAAACTTAAACTGGCTGGCGTAACTCTATGACTATAACTAAAGACATGAATATATTAAAACCATACATACTTTATTTATATTTCATTTTTTTATTTGAGAGAGAGCGAGCAAGCACAAGCGGGGGTGGGGGGTTGGCAGTGAGGGGGGGTGGCAGTCAGTGGGAGAGGGAGAAGCAGGCTCCCCTGTTGAGCAGGCCTCAGAGGCCAGGTAGGTGGGCCTAGATCCCTAGACCCTGGGATCAGGACCTGAGCCAAGGACAGACACTTAAGGGACTGAGCCACCAGGCGCCCCACCCATATATAATCTATGTGGGTGAATTTTACAGACTGGGAATAACATCTCAATAAACATGTTAAAAATGTATTATTTCTGCACAGGACAAAATAATACAGATAAAAACTAAATGATAAATTGTGAAAAAAATTTACAACAGTTTACCAATTTAAATGTCATACAGAGGGTTCTTATAAAATTTTGAGTAATTTAAGACCTCTAAGAACACAGAACCCATCCAAAAATTTTGTTTAAAGAGACTGTTACTATTATGCTAAATGACTGAATTTAAATAAAAAAGTGAAAAGTGACAGTTATGCTAATTAACAGAATTAAAATTTTTTTTAATTTAAAAAATTTTGTTACTATTATCCCATTTGTGGATGAGGAACCATGTTATTTACACATTTTAAGTAACTTTTATTTAATAGGGATTGTGGATTTGAATATAGATAATCTGAACCCCAAACCCTCATCATTTTTTTTTTAAGATTTTATTTATTCATCTTTAGAGAAAGCAAGAGAGATCACAAACGGAGAGGCAGAGGGAGAAGCTGAATTGCCACTCAGTGGAGAGCCCGATGCGGGGCTCAATCCCAGGACCATGTACTGCATGTAATTTTTTCAAATGAAAAATTATGAAGGTTGGGGTACCTAGGTGGCTCAGTCATTAAACATCTGCCTTCAGATCACGGGGACCGAGCCCAGCATCGGTATCCCTGCTCAGTGGAAGTCGGCTTCTCCTGTTCCCACTTCCCCTGTTTGTGTTCCCTCTCTAGCTGGCTGTCTGTTAAATAGATAAAAATCTCCAAAAAAAAAAGAAAAGAAAAAAGAAAAATTATGACGATTTTTAAATTGAGGGGTGCCTCAGTGGCTCAGTGGGTTATTCCTCTGCCTTTGGCTCAGGTCATGATCCTAGGGTCCTGCGATCGAGCCCCACATCAGGCTCTCTGTTTGGCAGGGAGCCTGCTTCCCCCCCCTCTCTGCCTGCCTCTCTGCCTACTTGTGACCTCTATCAAATAAATAAATAAAATCTTAAAAAGAAAAAAAGATTTTTAACTTATATGTTGAAACAAATACTAATACATAGTTTGATGAGTTTTGACATATGCATACATAAACCTAATTAATATCCCTATCAAGATACGTAAGAATAGCAAATTACCCCAGAAAGTTCTCTCAGGCTTCCATTTCCACCCAGTCAACTGCTCCAACCCTCGAGGCAATCACTATTCTGATTTCCAGCACCACAAATGAACTAATTTCTAGTATGCTCTAGAAATTTAGAAAAAGGGAATCATATTGCACATATGCTTTTGTTTGGATTCTTTTTCTTTTTTTTTTAAGATTTTATTTTTTTATTTGACAGAGAGAGAGAGAGAGAGACAGCAAGAGAGGGAACACAAGCAGAAGGAGTACGAGAAGGAGAAACAGGCTTCCAGCAGGGAGCCGGATGCGGGGCTCGATCCCAGGACCCTGGAATCAGGAACTGAGCCGAAGGCAGACGCTTAATGACTGAGCCACCCAGACACCCCCTGGATTCTTGTCTGAGATTCATCCATGTTACTGCATACATCAGGAATTCACTACTTTTTGTTGCTGAATCAGATTCCATCATAAGAATGAATATAACCACAGTTTATTTGTTCACCTATTGATGGATATTTGGGTTTTCAATTCACTTTGGGTAAATTCCTGGTAATGGAACTGCTAGGCCATAGAAAGATACACGTTTAACCTTATACCACAAACCACCAAACAATTTCCCAAAAACGGTTCTAATATTTTACATTCCCACCAACAATGAAAAACAGTTCTAGTTGCTTCTCAACTTTGCCAACACCTGGCGTTACAACGGTGTCTCATTGGGATTCTAATTTGTACAACCCTGATGACTGATGACCTTTTCACATGCTTATTGGCCATTTATATAAATTCCCTTATGAAATATCTGTTAAAGTGTTGTTTTTTTTTTTACCACATTTGAAAAAGCTGTAATCTTGTTACAATTGAGCTACAGAAGTCTTTTTTATAGATATAATTCGTTTGTCAGACATATGTGTTACTATTATTACATGTTCATGGACTGGAATATTATTATTAAGATGTTAATTCTCTCCTATATATCCTCTCTTATCTACAGATTTCAAATCCAGTCCCAGAAGGGTTCTTTGAAGAAACTGACATGCTCAGCCTAAAATTTATATGGAAGAGCAAAATAGTTCAAACAAGTCTGAAAAAGATGAGCGAAACTGGGAGTTCACACTATCTGATTACAAGACTTGATAAAAGTTACAGTAATTGAGATGGTATACTGCACTGGCCTAAGGACAGACAAACCAATGGTACAAAACAGAGTCCAGAAAAAAGACCCACACTTAACATGGTCACATTGATTCTTTTTTAATTTTTTTTAAAGGTTTTATTTATTTGACAGAGAGAGACACAGCAAGAGAGGGAACATAAGCAGGAGGAGTGGGAGAGGGAAAAGCAGGCTTCCTGCTGAGCAGGGAGCCCAATGTGGGGCTTGATCCCAGGACCCTGCGATCACAACCAGAACAGAAAGCAGATGCTTAACAACTGAGCCACCCAGGCGCCCCCAGTCACACTGATTCTTGAGAAACAATCTAACAGGGAAAGAAAAATTTTTCCAAGACATGGTGTTGAAACAACTGGAAACCCATATCTGGGGACTTGGGGGAGTGAACATCAAACTCCTACCATATACAAAAATAGGGGCGCCTGGGTGGCTCAGTGCGTTAAAGCCTCTGCCTTCAGCTCAGGTCATGATCTCAGGGTCCTGGGATCGAGCCCCGTGTCGAGCTCTCTGCTCAGCAGGGAGCCTGCTTCCTCCTCTCTCTCTGCCTGCCTCTCTGCCTACTTGTGACCTACCATATACAAAAATGAATGTATACCATATACAAAAATGAAATGAAAGATTAACCACAGACTATGTGGTTAATGTAAAGCTAAAATGATAGCGCTTCTAAAAGAAAACATTTAGAACATATCCTTGTCAGCTGGAGTAGGTAAAAATTTCTTAGGACACAGGGGCTCAGGTGGCTCAGATGGTTTAGCGTCTCACTCTTGGTTTCAGCTCAGGTCACAATCAAGTTCATGAGATGAAGCCCTGTGCTGGAATCCACCCTCAACCTGAGAGTCTGCTGGGAATTTTCTCTCTGCCTCTCCCTCTGCTCTTGTTCTCTCTCTCCAAAAAAATAAATAACTAAAATCTTTAAAAAAAGAATTTCTTAGGGCACAGAAGGGCTAACCATAAGAGAAAATACTGATAAACTGCCTTAATGAAAACTGTATGTCTATATAATGTCTATATAAAATGTCTACATAGGGCGCCTGGGTGGCTCAGTGGGTTAAGCCTCTGCCTTCAGCTCAGGTCATGATCTCAGGGTCCTGGGATCAAGTCCCGCATCGGGCTCTCTGCTCCGCAGGGAGCCTGCTTCCTCCTCTCTCTCTCTCTCTGCCTGCCTCTCTGCCTACTTGTGATCTCTGTCAAATAAATAAATAAAGTATTTTTTTAAAAATGTCTATATAAAAAATTGTTAATCACTTTTTGCTTGGTTTTATTCTTTATCAGTTTGCAAGGATATTAAAAAAAAAAACAGTCTGGGGGCACCTGGGTGGCTCAGTGGGTTAAGCCTCTGCTTTCGACTCAGGTCATATCTCAGGGTCCTGAGATCGAGCCACACATTGGGCTCTCTGCTCAGCAGGGAGCCTGCTTCCCCTTCTCCCTCTCCACCTGCATCTCTGCCTACTTGTTATCTCTCTCTGTCAAATAAATAAATAAAATCTTAAAAAAATAAATCAGTCTGCAGAGGGCAATGCAAATAATACGTAATCAAGCTAAATGGCCCCATTTGTAACTCTATACCGAATAAAGGTACAGATTTCCTCTAACACAAATTTCATAACTTTATCAGGATTCTCATGGAAGTCTGAGGAGTTCCAAGGCCACCAGATTTACTCCAAAAGATTCTGGTATACTTTCTCTTTTGTAGCTCAAATTAGGATTCAACTTCCAGCCATGGCCTTTAAAAGTTAATTTTTTGTGCTGTTCCAGTACCAGTCTAAGGTAGACACTAAAAGCTCGCACAATATCTGCTGTGCGTAACTAGTATTCTTACTGATAAACAAGAGTGTCTTCCCTAACTCTCAAGTATTTTACAGAAAGTAAGAATTCAGTGTATGCTAAAAGTAGCAAACTAAGTAACCCTCTTTCTCTTAGTTGTATCTATATCACTGTGATTGTTCTTAAACCTAGGTCTTTCTACGTTATCTTCTTATCTGCTGTTTGGGAAATAAGGAATCATCTGCAATACCAGAAGCAGCTGGAAGTCTTGGTACCAGAATACTTCCCTTTGGTTTCACAGTGTGGATGCCTATACTAAGTCACAAAGTCTATGAAAACTGTTTTTCTTTGGTTTCCTTTTTTAAAAAATCTCAATTAAAATGGACTAAATTAGCAAAATATCAAAAAATACAGGGGGAAAAACACATACTCAAAAAGAAAACATAATTCTGCACAGTATAAATACTGGTAAGAAACTTAATGAAATTCTCATTTAAATCATCTTTTCTCTAACTAGTAAAATTTGTATGAATCCATTAAGTTGAAATAAAGGTTACAAGTGACTATTTTGCCAAAATGAAATTATTAAAATATCTTCCAGCAATTCTATAAAAAATAATTGGAAAAAGAAGTTTTTCATGAATATTTTGAGAAAGAGTAACAGTTATTAGGTTTCACAGGGCATTCATTTCCTGCTCACCACATTACACAATTTAACAAAAAATAAGCTCATTGGGTTAGCTGAAAAACATTCCTGCATTCACTAAAATATTTTAGTGAAATCTTTCAGTTAATCTTAACCATTAAAAAAGCTTCCAAAGCCAGCCTCAGTTGAGAACAAAAACTTTAGTATAGCAAGATGGGAGGGGAAGATAAGGGACCAACACCGAGGGCACACTAGTGTGAGGGGCTTTTCTGTCCTAAGTGCTTTCATAATAATACTAGCCCATTTAATCATTACAATAATTCAAATCTTCTCATTTTAGTTATAAGCTGAAGAATTTGCCCAAGCCAGAATTAGCACTCAGATGTATTGTTGGTGACACCAAATTCCCAATCCTTTACCACCAGACTGCTGTAACAAAAACAAAGCCGCCTCCTGACTTGGATGACCACACCTCCTAGTTGGTTTGCCCAAGACCTTTTAAGTTCATGATCCTAAGCACAATTACTAATAGTCCCTCATCCTTCACTTTGAAAAGTACCACAGTTGAACAATAAATTTTTGGTCCACCTAGCACATGGCAAATAAGAAGTAAATAAATCACAAAACGCTCTTTAAATAAAACCCTAGTTGAACCAAAACTTTCCTTTCAGACCACAGAATATTCACTAAAAGGTTACTATATACCAGACACTGATTGAGGAAAAGACCTTGTCCTCAAGGAACAAAGGCAGACAAAAACAATCTGCTCAAAGGCATCACTATAATAGCTTGGGTACTGCCTAGCAAATTAACAAGCCCAGAGATTACCCTAAACACAAAGTTTCAGAAATAACAACACCTGCATTTTAAACAGAATGAGGAACTCCTGGCTAAAAAAGGAAAGCCTTTTCATAAATTTCAAAAATGGCAAAGTATTTTGGCCTACCTCAAAGGCATATTGTGAGGAAGAAAAAAATGCTTATCCACATTTCCCTGTGTTAGTAGTCTTCATTAATGACACTAGACTATTATACCAAAATGAAATGTTACAAAAAAAAAAAAAATCAATTACAATGCATGTGCTCTCCTCTAGGAAAGTATCATTTCAACTTCCTAGAAGAGTATCTTCATCAATATATGGAACAAAAACATCTTATCTGAATAATAAAAGAAGTATCTTTACTATCTTTACAAGTGCCTCTACGGAGTTCTATGGTATACACTACAGACAGAACCTTTGGTCAAACAAGTTTAATCCTTATTTATTAAGCACTTAGGGTTTATTTATTACCAAATCAAAAATCCGAAAGGGAAGAACTGTTTCCTGAGGTATCTAATGGACCTTTCCACATGGTAACTTAAAAAAAAATGTTTGTTTTTTTAAAGTTATGCTATGTTAGAGGTCCCTAGGTTCTATTTTCGTAAGTCTTGCAGTGAAAAGCACCCATTTAATAACAATTTATCAAATTAAAAATTTGAAAACAGCTATAGATCTCTTACTGAAGAACCAGTTATTTCAACAAATTTCATAGCTAGATCCATGAAAACGCTTTTCCAGGGAATGAGACAGCTAAGAAAAAGATACTCCCATAGAAAAGAGAAATTAAAGGACTGAACTCAGCAGCCCAGAAAACGTGAGCAACTCATTTCATTCCTCAGCAAAGCGAAGATAATATTAGCTTGCTGAATAGTTACTTGTGAAAAAGAGAGATGCCTCACAAAGTACTCGGAAATTTTAGCTATCAGTTCCATACAGTTAATCCTCCATTATTATATGAGTGATGGTGAAAGGTTATTACTAAGAATAAAAAGTAAGAGGTATCCATAAACAGCCAATATTCCAAAAATCACTTTTATATTTAGTTTTCATATACTAAAAGTCAGTTTCATTTTGAAAGTGAAGACACCAACAGAGAAGTCGTCTTGAACTGTGTTCTCCAAAGAAGCCTGAGAAATCAAAGTTCAGGTAATTCATGCTAGGGACAAACCATCTGTAAATAAGCACAGGTTGAATTGTATACTAAAGGGATCTTGCTTTTCATTCATTAGATATTTCAGTTACTTAAGTGTGTTATGAGTTTATTAACACTAAATGTATTTACTCTCACTCTCTTCATTATACAGTCTATACAGTCAATTAGAACAAGGATGTGTACATCAAACTACCCTCAATGAACACCTGTTAAATTGAAGTTAGACTTTTTCCTCTATTCAAGAAGTTTGGGGTATAGGGAGGGAGACTCCATTACAAACAATTCCAAGTGGGATTCTTAATTTTTTATCTTGTTTTATCAAATATACTGTAATAAGGAGGCTATATACACATTCTATTGAAAGCTATGTGCCAGGGATGCCTGGATGGCTCAGTCCGCTAAGTGTCTACCTTCGGCTCAGGTCATGATCCCAGGGTCCCGGGATTGAGTCTGCATCAGGCTCCCTGCTCAGTGGGGAGTCTGCTTCTCCCTCTCCCTCTACCCCACGCCTGCTCATGCTCTCTCTCTCAATAAATAAAATCTTTTTAAAAAAGCTATGTGCCAAAAAAAAAAAAAAAGCTATGTGCCAAATATTTTATATGCATATGTACTTTATATATACATTAACTCATTTAATCCTTTTATGACATAGGCACTACTTTTTTTTTTTTTTTTTAAGATTTTATTTACTTATTTGACAGAGACAGAGATCATGACCTGAGCCGAAGGCAGAGGTTTAACCCACTGAGCCACTCAGGCACCCCTGACATAGGCACTATTATAACCTTCATTTTAGAGATAAAGAAAGTGAGCTTAAGGAACTTGCCCAAGGTCACACAGCCAGAAGTGTCAGAGCCAGGTCTGAAATCCAAGCTGAAATCCAAGAAGTCTGACTCCAAAGTCCCATATGCTTAAACTCCAGTATTGTCTGAACGATCTCAAGCAAACCAGTGGCTCCCAATGACATAAAACTAAGTTATTGCACCATTCCATACAATATATTCATTTATTCAAGAACTTAGAGCATTTTAGACTCAACAATATTGATTTTATATTATGGGTTATAATCCAATGCTGCTCAGTTTATTTTGCTGTTGAAATCATTCCAGCCGCTGAGAGCTCTTTCAGCTGGCTCCTAGGCTCCTCTGACATATCTTTCTCATTACAGGGCTGGGTGGTGGTGGTGGTGGTGGTGGTGGTGGTGGTAGGTGGTTGTTGTTAGAGCACTTCCTTACTTTCTGGCACTACAAGATGTTCCAGGCTCATCTTGTAGATTTCCTGCCCGGTCCTAGACTCAGCCATTTCTCCAAGGAGCTCTTGTCCCTTGTATTAGAAACTAACATCTGGGTTCTAGGTGTTGCTCCTGGGTTTCTTTAAATCTCAGCTGATACAGCACAGTGTGTGGGTATAATCCCACGAATGTATACAGGTATATAAGCATTTCGATATGTAACCATCTGTACTAAGCTAAACATGAGTTTATGCTCATGTTCCCAACTCCAATCTATCACCACTTGAATCATTCTAGCTTCTCCCCTTGCTTATCTGTAAATCCAGACCCTAACAGTGAGAAGTCTGTCTCTTAACCATCTATTTACTAATTGTTCACTTGCACTACACACACGTAACAGTATCAAAATTAATCTGCACCTTCATGGGATATAACTTTATCAATTAGAATACAATGCTTATATGAAATTCCTTGTCTTAGATTCCACTCATTTCCAAGGTTACTTAGTTCAACACATCCCTTCTTCCCTTTTCAGTAAGGTTATTTCATACATTTCTAATACAATTAGATTCTCTTGTCACAGCCTGCATTCTTCCCTGGGACCTCTTTACCTCCTAAATGACGTTTAATTTGCACAAAGGTAAAGTTTACTTTGTGCTGTAAAGACCTATGGGTTTTGAAAAATTCATAATGTCATATCCACCATTAGGGTATCCAGTAGAATAGTTTTATCAAGCAGTATTTTAACTAAATTACATGGTACTAGGAGCACCTGGTGGGCTTGGCCTGTAGAAAATGTAACTCCTGATCTCAGGGTCGTGGGTTGGAGCGTACTTAAAAAAATTGTAATAAATTACAAGGTACTACAGTCCTCTATGGAAGCAATGCGGTTGGGTAGAGAAGCTGAAGTCAAGAGCTGTGAATTTAATGCTATTCACAAGCCACAGATAGACTCTAGGACTATCGGCTATTCTGTCACGGTCCCAAGAGCCTCACTGTAAAATGAATGGGTTCAATTAGACAATTATATATATACACCATTCATTAAACAGTGTATCAGGGATGGTGCTAACCATTTAACACAGATTACCTTACTCCTAACAACTATATGAAGTAGATACTATTATCTCCATTTAAAAGATGACACTAAGGGGGTGCCTGAGTGGCTCAGTTGGTTAAGTGTCTGCCTTCAACCAGGGTCATGATCTCTGGGTCCTGGGACTGAGCCCTTCATCAGGTTTCCTGATCAACAGGAGTCTGCTTCCTTCTCTCTCCCCCCCCCCGCCCTCCCCACCACTTGTTCTCTCTCTCAAATAAATAAATAAAATCTCAAGGGAAAAAAAAAAATGACATTAAGTCTTCATACTAACTCGCAGAAGATTACCTAGCCAGGGAGTTATAAAGACTCTAGAGCAGGAGTCAGGACAATATGGCCTGCATGTCAAATCCACCCCACCACCGATTGTTGTATTCTTGATAGGTAAGAATGGTTTTTACATTTTTTTTTAAAAAGATTTTTCTTGTTGGGACGCCTGGGTGGCTCAGTTGGTTAAGCGGCTGCCTTCGGCTCAGGTCATGATCCCAGCGTCCTGGGATCGAGTCCCATATCGGGCTCCTTGCTCGGCGGGGAGCCTGCTTCTCCCTCTGCCTCTGCCTGCCACTCTGTCTGCCTGTGCTCGCTCGCTCTCTCTAACAAATAAATAAATTTAAAAAAAAATTTTTAAAAAAAAAGATTTTTCTTGTTTATTTATTTGACAGACAGAGTTCACAAGAAGGCAGAGAGGCAGGCGGGGGGGGGGGGAGCAGGCTCCCCGCTGAGCAGAGAGCCCGATAGGGGATTCGATCCCAGGACTCCAGGATCATGACCTGAGCCGAAGGCAGAGGCTCAACCCACTGAGCCACCCAGGCGCCCCTGGTTTTTACATTTTTAAATAAAGGGGGGGAATCATATTTCATGACACATGAAAACTACATGAAATTTAAAAAAAAATTTTTTTAGATTTTATTTATTTGACAGACAGAGATCACAAGTAGGCAGAGAAGCAGGCAGAGAGAGGAGGCAGGCGCCCTGCTGAGCAGAAAGCCCAATGCAGGGCTCAATCCCAAGACCCAGGGATCATGACCCAAGCCGAAGGCAGAAGCTTTAACCCACCGAGCCACCCAGGTGCCCCTGAAATTAAGATTTTAGTGCCCATAAATAAAGTTTTGTTGGAACACAGCCCCACTCATTCACTTATATATTGACTATGGCTATTTTCTCATTGTAGAAGGGCAGAGTTGAGAGGCTGCCACAGGGAAGGTATGACCAGCAAAACATAGATTTATTATTTGACCACTTACAGGAAAACATTTCCTAGCCCTGCCCTAGAGCCTGGGTCTACTACTACATTCTAAGAATGACCCTAAAAAGAGCAAACTATTACTAACATTAGAATAACATCCAAGACAGAAACATTTTAGACACTGAACTAAAACGCTTAAAGTTGCCATACCACCTCTTTAAGTTATAATCTCAACTAAAAAGATATTTCTATTGATATCTAATAGTATTCATTACATCAACACAAAGGTTAATGCATTGCAACTATTTTCTTTATTGATATATTTTCCCATCCTTATCTAAGAAAAAGATCTGAGATATTTTCTATTCAAAAAGGTCCTGATTTCAATACTTTATAAACTAAAACTTTAGATTAAACTAATTAAACTGCCAAAATAAAATGGTACTCTTAATTATAGCTAACACCTGTTGAGAGCACTATGTGCCAGAGACCATTCTAAGCAATTACTCATTTATGCCCTCATTTCTCACAATTATCCTCTATGAAGTAGGTACAATTATTCTCCTAATTTAATAAATGAAGAAACTGAAGCTTAAATAGCTTTCCAAAGGTTTGAAAGTTAGTAAGAGGGAGAGTTAAAATTCAAACCCAGGTAACCTGGCTCTAAGATCTAAAAAAGGCTCAGCTTTAATACACTGCCACTGGATTACAATGCTTCTGTTTTAAAAAGGCAGATTAGGTCCTTTAAACAAATGAAAACAATGTCTCAATAAATTTTTTTAAAGAAGACTAGAAGTATGGTGACTAACATTACACACACACACACACACACACACACACACACAAAGACTAAAAACTAAGTGCCATTGGATGTCCAGTCCATTAAGTGTTTCAGTCCATTTAGTGTCTGCCTCCGGTTCAGGTCATGATCCTAGAGTCCTTGGATTGAGTTCCACATCCCCACAATGGGCTCCTTGCTCAGTGGGGAGCCTGCTGCTCCCCTGCTTGTGCTCTCTCACACATGTTCTCTGACAAATAAATAAATAACCCCCCCAAAACAAACAAACAAACAAAAAAAACAGGGGTGCCTGGGTAGCTCAGTAGGATAAGCCTCTGCCTTCGGCTCAGGTCATGATCTCAGAGTTCTGGGATCGAGCCCCGCATCGAGCCCTGCATTGGGATCTCTGCTCAGCAGGGAGCCTGCTTCCCCCCTCTGCCTTCTTGTGATCTCTCTCTGTCAAATAAATAAATAAAATTTTTAAAAACAAACAAGCAAACAAAAAACAAAATAAAACTAAGTACCACTAATTTATATCAGCAACTCAAAAGAATCTTTAGGTTCATACTTCTCTATGGCACCTAGAGTTTTCATAACCATGGGTTTATCTTTGCAGAGCCCCTCAGTACTTTCCATACATACACCTGGATTAATTCAGTTGTACATCCCCGGAGTCTACCCCACAGTCCCTTGAGTGGGGCAGATGCTCAACAAACTGTTGTTGGAAGGGTCAAAAAGCACTCATTAGGTGGGGCGCCTGAGTGGCTCAGTGGATTAAGCCTCTGCCTTCGGCTCAGGTCATGATCTCGGGGTCCTGGGATCGAGCCCCACATCTGGCTCTCTGCTCAGCGGGGAGCCTGCTTCCCCCTGTCTCTCTGACTACTTGTGATCTCTCTGTCTGTCTCTCTCTCTCTGCACCAAATAAATAAATAAAATCTTTAAAAAAAAAAAGCACTCATTAGGTGTTCAATAAATATTTATTGAATGAACAAAATAAGGAGTTTCATAAACCATTAGGTACAAGCATCATTAAATAGTTTGTTGACCTGAAATGAACTAGGACTGGATCGCAAAAGTTCTGGCTTTGTAACCCTTACATTGTGCGTGGTTTGTTCTTGAGCCTTAACCACCTTCTGTGCTAGTAAGTTTCATAAACAAACCACTCATTATACACCTGTCAAACAATATTCATCTTTCAAGCTAGTTCTAATTTTCCAGGATTATAATTCATGTTTTTCCTAATCCCATTTAATTTAATCAGTCCATCCCAGTCTTCATCATTCCATCATTGAGTCAAATTTCTTTATCTTCACATTGAAAGACTTACCACTGCCTTCATCATTTATACTGCCATTTTCTGGAAACTTCCCTCCTGCTTAATTTATTCTTCCTTGAGGTGCAATAATTGGAATCCATTCTATAGTCTAAGAGTGGATGTATTGCGGTTTTGTACCAAGATAATGTAGTCCATTTTTGTATTTTCTTTTTCATACCTCTCCAGGGAATGACTAACATTTTGTTGACTTTCGGGCAACACTCAGGCAACATTCTCAGGAATAAAGTGACCCGAACATTCTTTTTACCATACTGATGTTCATGAGCCATTTTTCTGTTCGTGCACAAAAATATGAAAGATTCACCCACAGTTTATTCTACTGAGGTACTAACTTCTTACACAGAAGAGCTAGCTATCACATAAAAACCTGAAGGTACTTTATTTGTTCTTTTACAAGAAGTAAGAACAGTTTTAGTACCATTACCAAAAGACAAGCTCTGTACTTGAATATCCTGAGTAGATCCTATATGCCATATAGGTTGTTCCTTCCTACCATGTAACAAATAGTTTCCCTTCTCCCAAATCAAAACTAAATGTATGTCATGGCCTTGAATGTGTTTATTTCCTCAAAGACAAAAATAAACCAACATTCGTCAATATGCTGTTTTATAGTTATAGTAAATATGTCATTTTATTTCAGAAGTGAAAATCATTATCTCTATTTTACATGTAAGAGAATTGAAACTCAAAAAAGTTGAGTAGCTTGGGGAACCTGGGTGGCTTAGTCAGTTAAGCATCCGACTCCATGCTCAGCAAGGAGTCTGCTTGAAGATTCCTTTTCCTTCTACCCTTCCCCTCACTCACATTCCCAAGTGCATGCTCTCTAAAATAAATAAATAAAGCTTCAAAAAAAAAAAGGTTTAGTTGCTTACCCAGTGGGTAAGTGGGACTCAAACCCAAATCTTTTCTAGCCTAAAAACAATGTCTTTCCATTACACTACCAGGTTCCCCCTTAGCTAAACTACCCCTTGCTCTTTCAGTAAGTCAACCTCATGTTACTGTGAACATGAATTTAAGAGTCAATAATTCTACTTCTTGTTAAAAAAACCACTGGTTCAGGGTGTCTGGGTGGCTCAGTGGATTGAGCCTCTGCCTTCGGCTCAGGTCATGATCTCAGGGTCCTGGGATCTAGCCCCGCATCCGGCTCTCTGCTCAGCAGGGAGCCTGCTTCCCCCTCTTTCTCTGCCTGCTGCTCTGCCTACTTGGGAAATCTCTCTGTCAAATAGATAAATAAAATATTTTAAAAAAAGAAAACAAAACAAAACACTGGTTAGCCCATATGAAATCACTTAGCTATGTGTCCATAAACTTGGATGGAAAAAAATTTTCAGCCTTATTTTCACTAACCCATAACTGAAATTAGCATTTCCTTCAATTCTGAATGTAGGCAGCACAGCACGATATTAGACTTTCACTGGTTATTTAATTCAGTAATAAAAAGGAAATTTCTTACATCATAAATTGTTTTCTAAATATGTGAACTATATTTTATACATTTAAATGTCATATTCTGAAAAGGCATTCATAGGTTTCTTTAGACTGCAAAGGAGTCCAGGGCACATAAAAAACATTAGGAACCCTGCTCTATAGGGTTGCCTGGCTGGCTCAAGTTGGTAGAGCATGTGACCCTTGATCTCAGGGCTTGGGAGTTCAAGCCCCACACTGGGTGTGGAGCCTATTTTAAAAAAGAGAAAAAGAAAAAAGAATCCTGCTTTATAGACCATCGCACAGGCTATCAATCCTTGGTGGTGAAGGTTTATAAAAGCATGTCACAGTTGATTTACTGTCTTTTAGGACATTAAAAATATGGATAGCATTTAGCCCCAAAGGTTTTTTTTTTTTTGTATCTAACTTGTCAACTATTTACTATTACTAATCTCCTGGTGAAATCCTAACTCCAAAGATGATGGTATTAGGTGGGAATAGAGCCGTCATGATTAGGACTAGTGTCCATAAGTGTTTAGTAAGTATTAGCAACTATGCTCTTCTCATCCTCTGCATGCTACAGCCTATCATATCAAAATGCTTAGGCTTTTTTTTTTTTTAAAGATTTTATTTATTTATTTAATGGGGGGGAACACAAGCAAGGGGAGTGGGAGAGGGAGAAGCAGGCTCCCCGCTGAGCAGGAAGCTGATGCAGGACTTCATCCCAGGACCCTGAGATCAAGACCCGGGCTAAACGCAGATGCTTAATGACTGAGCCCAGGTGCCCCCCAGAATGCTTAAGATTCAACTTTAAAACTTGTCATCAACTTCACTTATCTTCCCACACAAATTCAAAGTATCATAATAACTATCCTGTTCCAACCTCTTGAAAATTCACTGTGTCCCAGCATTTATATTTTGTGTGAACTTGTATGTTGACATGTTAAATCCCCAAACCAGTTTCAATCTTCTGGAGGGCAGAGAGGTGTCTATTATTCCCCCCCACCCCCCACCAGCCCTATGTCTACACAAGTAATAGCACTCAAAAGCTGTTATGATACCATTCCTTGGTAGTACTATGACAAATTCTTATTAAATAAAGTTATAACACCATACTTTATGGTCTGTTGTTTATACTTAATCACATTTCCACCCTGACATACTCAAAACGTTTTTATTAGTCATAAAATTTTCTAATGACATTTGTGCTCTTTACAGTTATTTCCTATTTAAAAGACACAGATCTTTAAAAATTAGTTTGGATTCTTCTGAAACAAAATAAAGAGGAAAAGAACACAGTAAACTAAAATAACAGAATTTAACCCTAAAAACACAAATTCATTTTATTATCTAGTAAGCATGTGAATTCTACCACATATAATAATCTCAAATTGCTGATTTAAAGGAAGAGTTTGAAAATTTCAAGCATAAAACACAAAGGTAATGGAATATTATTTGGCAACAAAAGGGAACGAAGTCCTGACACATGCTACTACAAAGATGAACCTTGAGAGCATGTTAAGTGAAAGAAGCCACTCACAAAAAGACACATTATTTTAGGATGCCCTTTGTATGCAATACCTGGAATAGGCAAATCTACAAAGACAGAAAATAGATTAGTGGTTGCTAGGGGCCAGGAGAAGGGCTGATGGGGGAGTGACTGCTAAGGGTGCTTCTTTTTGGAGTGATGAATTACATAGTGGTGAAAGCTGTACAACTATGAGTATATGAAATATCACAGAACTGTATACTTCAAAAGGGTGAGTCTTTTGGAATGTGAATTATATTGCAATAAAGTTGTTACTTATAAATAAATAAAATGCAGCCACTAGCAAACCACAATCAAAGTCTCCCTGGAAAAGGAAATCATGAAAGTCACTGATTGGAAAAGTAAGCTGGTCACCTGTGATTTCAGAGAACTCAACCTACTAATTTCATCTCCAAATCCTAGCAACAAGTACTCCAACATGAAACTAGACAGTGTATGAATCAAACGATTTGGCCACAGTTGGCTGTAAACTAAAATAGTGAGTGCCTTCTTGGGCTCTATCACTCCTAAACTGTAGGGGGCTTCCACCCTAGCTGATTACGGAAGTAGTAGTTTTCATCAGCAAGCTCAAGAAGTAATGTCAGAATAGGATGACACTTGCCTGGACGTTCTACAAAAGTCTGAAAGACCACAGTGGGTGTCCCCTACACACTCCTAAGTATGTGCACGTGTTAGGCTGTCCCCACATAACACCAACAAGCAGCAAGCACCATTTACCCATATCCCAACTTGCTTCTCATAAACTGACATACTATCAAGCTCTCAGATCTCATTTGCTTAAGAGGACAAATAAAGCCCTCAAAGGGCTCCCACTCGAGCTCAACCAGCCCCCGCCCCGACCCACCCCACCCCCAAACCCACACACGTGTTAGCCCGACACCGCCCCACCGGGTCCCACGTGCACCTGGTCTAACACACTCCCCACGTGTGGGCGCCCCCACGGGCTTCCTCGGCTATCTGAGGTCACCGCGTGACCCCGAGTCTCTAGAGGTATGAGAGGGGAAAGGACGAGGCCCAAGTCCCTGAGGTCCCAACCCTACGGGGAGTGTCCACACCCATCCTCCCCACTAACCCCAACAAATCCAAGGGCCGGGGGCGACGGCCCCTTTAAGACGCGGCCCAGTCGTCGCCTGCAGAGAGGGGCGCAACGGGGCCTACACAACCCCCCCCCCCGTTCGCCCGCCCACGTCTAGTCGCCTCACCTCGGGCCGCCGGGCCCCGCCGCCGCGGCGGCGGCGGAGGGGGGGCGGGGTGCGGGCGGGGTCCGAAGGGGGGGGTCGCCCCGCCGACGGTGGAGCCGCGGTTCGCTCTCTGAGGCCGGGGGACGGTGACTGCGTTGGGCGTGAACGCTCCTAGCTCGCTCCCTCGGCGGCTCCTGGGACCCCAAGATGGCGGCGGCGCTGAGGCGGCTGCGGGCGCTGGGCCGGCGGCGGCGGCGGCCACTTTCACTCACTGAGAGGAGCGGAGCAGGGACACGGGGAGCCATGGCGGGGGGGAGGAGAGGCGCCATAGCCAGGCCAGAACAATCGAGCCGCTACTCAGCTAGCTTATCCCCGCCCCGCCCACGCTCACAGATCGTCGCCAGCCCGTGGCCTCCCGCAGTGCCGCTGCCGTCGGCCTCGTGCAGCTCGCACCCCGCAGCTGCCGCCTGACGCCCAGTGCGGACTGGGGTTCGGGGGGAGACCCTGATCCATGCCATCTGAGTGCAGATTGGTCGGGGCTGGGACTGGCGAAGATTGCCGAAAGGCGGCGGGGAGGAGGAGGAGGATGTCATCGCTAGAGTGAGCAAGCAGATCTCGCGGGAGCAAATGTCGCGAGACCTCTCCAGTCCTGCAACCGCCAGAGAAAGGTTACTTTCCCCGGAAGTAACGTCAATCGAAACGGCCCGGGATCCTGGGAATGTTCGTTTCTGCAGGCAGGTGGTGGGAGGGTGCTAGTCGTTAGTTTATTCCCTCACTTGAGGGAAAGGTTAGGCTCGGGTATATTTTATCCTGTTTGTGGCCACTTTGGGCGGGATTGTAGATCTTTGGGAAAGTGCCTGCCATGTAGAGCCGCTCATTCAGTACAGTAAGTTTGGGGCTCCCCTTTACAGCTTAGGGGCCAAGACCACGATGCTGTGGCATAGTTAGGCAAATGCCTAAGTGAAAGCTTCAGGATTCAAGGACTTGGAAACACACAGACCTGTCTACGGAAGTGTCTTCCTGGTTCTCTGTTCTCACACCCACCCGTCCCATTGAGCCTGATTTGTCTGTGCCAACTCCACAGTTGAAGCCCCTCCCCCGCCCGCTACCCACATTTACTAAAATTAGTGAGATTCAGTTACCAGGATTTGTGATTAGAAGTACCTAGTGTAAATCCTAACTGAAGATAAGGATTAGAATTTAAGTTAACTGTGCTACAGTGTTTCAATTCCCTCACATTTAATGCTTTAATTCATTTCCATCTGGCCCTTAGCATATAAGCAGAACGGCGTTTCCATAAGGTCATTCACACTCTTCTTGTGCTAAATTTTCTGCACTTCCGAAAGTTAATTTTGCTTAAAGGTGAAAATACAGATAGTACCCTTTGTGGAAAAACGAAGAGGCTGTAAGAAAACACACAAGTATCTGTTCGTTGTGGGCGGTAGAGGAGAATAAACTAGAAATTAAAGTGATTGGTGTATTATAGGAGAAGGGTGGGAATAGGGGAGGAATGGGAACCAGGTTAATGGGATTGAGGACAGTGTGACACATATTGTCGTATAGGACTTTTTGAACCATAGTTACGTTTCATATACCCCCAAAAATAAACACCTAAAACCAACTAGGATAGTATTTAAGTAACAATGAGCTGACTGTAGCATAGACAAAAAGGAAAAGAAGAAAGGGAATAATGTCAGTAAGCCCTTAGAGGGACCAAGACGTAGAATCTTTTAAAGTTCAGGTATAGGGGCGCCTGGGTGGCTCACTCCGTTAAGCATCTGCCTTCAGCTCAGGTCATGATGCTGAGGTGTGCTCCGCAGGGAGCCTGCTTCTCCCTCTCCCTTTGCTGCTCCCCCAACTTGTGCTCTCTTGCTCTCTCTGTCAAATAAATAAAATCTTTTAAAAAATAAAGTTCATGTGTAGGTTGACTCTTGTAATTTCTTTTCTATTGCTGTGCTAACAAATTACCACAAATACAGTGGCTTAAAATTACACAAACTTATTATCTTAAGTTCTATAGATCAGAAGACTGAAATAGGTCCCAAACTGGGCTAAAATCAAGGTGTTGGCAGGGCTGCCTTACTTCCTAGAGACTCTGTGGAAGAATTTTTTTCCTTTTCCAGCTTCCAGAGGCTGCTCACATTCTTTGGCTTCCAGTTCCAGACCTCCCATCTGCAAAGCTAGGAATAAGAGGTTGGATCCTTCTCACATCATATCCAGCCAACTCTTACCTTTTCAGGATACTTGTGATTATATCAGGCACAGCCAGATAATCCAAAATACTCTATTTTAAAATCAACTGATTAGTAACTTACATCCACCTGCAACCTTAATTCCCCTTTGCAATATAACCTAACATTCAAAGGTTCTACTGGACATCCTTGGGGAGAGGACATTATTCTGCTCCCTGCATATGTCCTAAAACTTCTGAAGTATAACTCCTATGTGTTTATCTGTGATTTTCATACTAAACTCTAGCTTTTTCCAATGTCTAATACAGTCTTACGTTTTTTTAACAGTTATTTTTTTCCTTAGGAATAACTACACCCAACATGGGGCTCAAACTCACGGCCCCAAGATCAAGAGTCACCTGCTCTTCTGAGCCAGTCTGGCACTCCTATAGTCTTAGATTCTTGATTGAAAGTGTGTACATTCTTTGTCTCAGAGATTTAGTACATCATATAAAATTTAATCCATGATTTCTTGGTAATTTGGATTTTTTAAACTTTCTTATTTAAATTCAATTAACAATTATTGGTTTTGGAGGTACAAGTCAGTAATTCATCAGTCTTATATAATACCCTGTGCTCATTACATCACATGCCATCCCTAATGTTCATCACCCAGTTACCCTGATCCCTCCACCCCTCCCCCCTCCAGCAACCCTCAGTTTGTTTCCTATGATCAAGAAGCTCTTACGGTTTGTTTCCCTCTCTGGTTTCCTCTTGTTTTATTTTTCCTCTTCCCGTATGATCCTCTGCTTTGTTTTTTAAATTCCACATATGGGGGCACCTGGGTGGCTCAGTGGGTTAAAGCCTCTGCCTTCGGCTCAGGTCATGATCCCAGGGTCCTGGGATGGAACCCTGCATTGGGCTCTCTGCTCAGCAGGGAGTCTGCTTCTCACTCTCTCTCTGCCTGCTGCTCTGCCTACTTGTGATCTCTATCAAATAAATAAATAAAATCTTTAAAAAAAAATTCCACGTATGAGTGAGATCATGTGATAATTGTTTTTCACCATTGACTTATTTCACTTAGCGGAATACCCTCTAGTTCCATCCATATCTTGCAGATGGCAAGATTTCAATTTTTTGATGGCTTTGTAATATCCATTCATATATATATATATATGTATATATATGGATAAAGAAAATGTGATAGATATAGATATATAGATATATCAATATATCTATATATATAGATAGAAGATGTGATATATCTATCTATCTATATAGATAGATAGATAGATAGATAGATATAGATAGATAGATAGATAGATATATCACATCTTCTTTATCCATACATCTGTCGATTGCATCTGGGCTTTTCCAGAAATATCTTGATTTTATATTACAGTTCATTTTAACATTTTGTTTCTATCCAAATGGAGGAATCTCTTTGGTTTTAATGTTCTTCACAATCATTCAATATGCAGTATTTAATTTTATTACGGTAATGTTTAAAATGCATTAGAAAATAAAATGAACAGAATATTTTTTAACTTTTTTAAAAATTTTATTTTTCTATTTGACACAGAGAGAGAGAGATCACAAGTAGGCAGAGAGGGAGGCAGAGAGAGGGGGTAAGAAGAGGGGGTAAGAAGCAGGCTCCCTACCGAGCAGAGAGCCCGATGCGGGGCTCGATCCCAGGACTCCAGGATCATGACCTGAGCCGAAGGCAGAGGCTTTAACTCACTGAGCCACCCAGGTGCCCTTAAATTTGTTTTTAATTAAGTAGTCTCCATGCCCAATGTGGGGCTTGAACTCATGACTCTGAGATCAAGAGTTGCCTGCTGCTCTACTGACTTACCCAGCCAGGCACTCCAAAACATAGAGAATATTTTTTAATGATCATTTTCAGGAAACTTTGTACAGTTGACTTAGGACATATATTTTATTTCCAATAATAAAGCAATAAACAGGGGTGCCTGGGTGGCTCAGTGGGTTAAAGCCTCTGCCTTTGGCTCAGGTCATGATCTCAGGGTCTCGGGCTCTCTGCTCAGCGGGGAGCCTGCTTCCTCCTCTCTCTTTGCTGACTCTCTGCCTACTTGTGATCTCTGTCTTTCAAATAAATAAACAAAATCTTTTTTAAAAAATTAAGCAATAAACAAAAATAAAAACCACAATGTGTGGGTTTGGGGGAGAGACACAAACTGAGAATACTAAGGAATCATCTGTATTACAAATGAGTAACCTAGCCACTCTGCAGAGGAGAGGGAAGAAAAGAACTCACCTAAATAATCAAGGTAGATAGTATATTGACTGGATACCTACGAATAAGACCAAATGTACTATACAGAAATGCTGTCGTCTGCCTACTAAGTATTTTTCACAGGGGTGTGGGAGATAGATTAGCAATTTGAAACAAATGTGTATGCTAGAATTAAACAAATATATTGTAGATCATGAGCTGAGTTTGTCAGTGTTGAAGAAAAATGTTATTAACTAAGGAAAAAGGGTGAAGCTAAAACAAAGCCTGTGGTGTTGGATTGCAATCTGAGGTACCAGTATAAGCTTATGGTCTTTAATATATGTACAGGTACAGAAGTATAGATTGCTGTGTATGTGTGGATTAATATAAATATATTGCAAACAAATCTATGTATTTCCTAGTTCTGTCTGCTGAGAGTATCTACAAGCAATGAGGATATACAGTACACAGATACTGATTTCTTACCACCATTCTCCAATAAAAAGCATAAGGAGAACCTTGAAGAAATGATTCCTTCAAGCTGAGCCTGGATTATCTTGTGATGTTAGAAAACAATACTCAAAAAAAAAAAAAAGAAAAGAAAAGAAAACAATACTCAACAAAGGACATCCCAAACCACAGGAGCCAAACTGAAAGAACTAACAGCCAAAAGAGAAAATACGTAATAATTGTGTTGCTTTATGACCCATAGATATTTATTTTTACTAGTCCCTTGTCTATCCTGATATAATAATTAGTTATTTAAATGAATGAGGGAGAAGAGACAGCTATTTATTTATTTATTTATTCATTGATTCATTGATTCATTCATTCATTAATCTATACGCCCAAACTGGGGCCAGAGCTCCCAACCCTAAGATCAAGAGTCGAATGCTCTTCCAATTGAGCTGGCCAGGTGCCCCAAGATAGCTCTTTCTTAGAGTAGAATCCCATTTAGTCAATGTAGAAGGTAAGAGGCATAACAAAAATCATGTTTAAGCAAATACCACAGTAATAATTGTTGCAGACAAAATCCACTGATGGATGTGAAATTAGTGGGTGGAAATTCAATGATCTATATAGATTCAAAGTGTCTCACCCAAAATATATTTTAGCACAAAAAAGAAAGGTAGTGGGGTGCCTGGTGGCTCAGTGGGTTAAACCTCTGCCTTCAGCTCAGGTCATGATCTCAGAGTCCTGGGTTAGAGCCCCACATCAGGCTGTCTGCTCTGCGGGGAGCCTGCTTCCCCCTCTCTCTCCGCTGGCCTCGCTGCCTACTTGTGGTCTCTGTCAAATAAATAAATAAAATCTTTTTAAAAAAAAAAAGTAACTTTACAGTCGTGAAACTTGGCAGAACCACCTCAACCAAGTGATCAAGGTAAACATCAGTAATAAGACATACAGTATGCTGGGGGAATTTCCTATATATATTCAGGAAGCTTCTGATACCCAAGGAGCTGAACTGGAGCAGTGGGTTACAACAGATAGCCACTAGCCGAACCATTGGATTGTAGAGGGGGACAATAGATTTCCAAAAACATGGGGGTGCTCCTTTGGGTCGCCAAAAATGTAAAAGTGTCAAATGGAAAAAGAAAACCATAAAGGTGCTAGAAAAAAATGCTGATTAATTTTTTTGACCCTGGAGTGAAGAATCCCTGTTAAGCCTGTCATAAAAGGATGACACAAAGAAGTCATTAAAAAGGCTGATAAATATAGATAATATAGCCCAACCTAAAAATCACCATAAGACACATAAAGAAGCCAATTTCTTGGGGTGGCTGGGTGGCTCAGTGGGTTAAGTCTCTGCCTTTGGCTCAGGTCATGATCTCAGGGTCCTGGGATGAAGCCCCGCATTGGGCTCTCTGCTCAGCGGGGAGCCTGCTTCTCCCTCTCTCGCTGCCTGCCTCTCTGCCTACTTGTGATCTCTGTCTGTTGAATAAATAAAATATTTATTTATTTATTTATTTTTAAGATTTTATTTATTTATTTGACAGAGAGAGAGCTCACAAGTAGGCAGAGAGGCAGGCAGAGAGAGAGGAGAAAGCAAACTCCCTGCTGAGCAGAGAGCCCGATGCGGGGCTTGATCCCAGGACCCTGAGATCATGACCTGAGCAGAAGGCAGAGGCTTTAACCCACTGAGCCACCCCGGTGCCCCAATAAATAAAATCTTCTAAAAAAAAAAGTCAATTTCTTTACTATACAAGGAACACTTATATATCAGATTTTTTAAAGTAACGGCCTAATAGGAAAAGAGGCAAGGAAGAAAAAACACAATTCATTCATTTGTTCAGTGTTCACTGAATGCTTAAAATATGCAAGGCCTGTTTCTAGACATTGGAAATGTGGCTTTGCAAAAAAACAGCAAAGAGGGGCACCTGCCTGGTTCAGTCCATAGAGCATGCAACTCTCAATCTCAGGGTCATGAGTTCAAGCCCCATCTTGGATATAGAGCCTACTTAAAAACACACAGACATAATTTAAAAAGCAGTAATTTTAAAAAATAGACATAATTTGAAAAGCAGTAATTTAAAAAAATAGTAAAGAAAAAGAAAAAACAAATATCAGTTAATACGTATATGAAAAGATTCTCAACTTCACTTATAAATACTTTTTTTAAAAATGGAAATACTACTCTTTAAAGATTTTATTTATTCATCTGAGAGAGAGAGGGAGTGAGAGTGTGCAAGCAGGGAGGGACAGAGAGAAAGAATCTGAAGCAGATTCCACACTGAGCACCAAGCCCGACATGGGACTCGATCTCATGACGTGGAGATCCTGACAGGAGCAGAAAACCAAGAGTTGAATGCTTGACTGACTGAGCCACCCAGGCACCCTCTTATGAGCCTTTAAAGCTTTCTGGTTCCTACATGTGTGAAGTTACAGGAAGACATTTTGGTTTTTCTACAGAGACACCTTCTTCTTGGCTTAAGTGATCAAAACTAATTCTAGCTTTGTATTTTTATTCTTCACTCAGCAAACATCTACTGAGCTAACTGCTTTATGTCACACAATGTGCTCGATAAGGGGAACATTAGATTAAATTATCACAGCAGAACATGACCCGTGCAATAGAAGAAGTTTGTACTAAGTACTTGGGAAGGAGAGGAGACATGAGTAACTGCCAACAGACTTCTCAGAAGACTTTTCAGAGGAGATAATTAAGCCAGTTCATGACAGGAGAAGAGTACTTTTCTGCCATGGGTTTGCCACTTAGTAAACAAATGGGAAATGAAAAGAACCACATCAACATCAAAGTCATCAGAGAGGTAAGTTTACATAGGGGCACCACCTCTTAAATTATAAATTACAAATGGAGGAAGGGAACCACTGAAAGTTGGAAAAGAGGCTGCTAATATGAAGCCACTGGGTGTAGAAATTGAAGGCCGAGCATGAACATGACACCGTCTTCAATATCTCCCTCGTGAAATTTGAGAACTTCTACTCCCGATCACAAGATCCTCACAGAGAACATCATTGCAGCAACATAGCAGGCTGACATTGCTGTTCTGATTATTGCTGCTGGTAAAATACCAAGCTGGGATCTCAAGGGATAGGCAGACTGGTGAGCTTGGAATACCAGTCTGTATTTTTCTCTGCTTTTAATGTCCCTTTCACATTTTCATACCAGGATAATGTTGGCCTCACAAAATGATTTGGAAGTATCTTCTTTATTCTATGAAAGAATTTGTGTGATTATTTTTAAGGCCTTACTTGTTAGAGATATACTGAAATATTTACAGGAGAAATTATATGATATCTAGGATTTTTTAAAGGATTTTAGTTATTAGAGAGCACAGCAGGGGGAGCAGCAGAGAGAGAGGGAGAAGCAGACTCCCCGCTGAGCAGGGACCCCCCCCATGTGGGGCTTGATCCCAAGACCCTGGGATCATGACCTGAGCCGAAAGCAGATGCTTAACTGATTGAGCCACCCAGGCACCCCTAGGATTTGTTTTAAAATGCTTCAGAAAAAGGGGCTCCTGGGTGGCTCAGTGGGTTAAGCATCTGACTTTTGATTTTGGCTCAAGTCATGATCTCAGGGTCGAGGTAGGGAGCCCCGAGTTGGAACTCCTTGTCCTCAGCATGGAGTCTGCTTGGGATTCTCTTTCTTCCTCTCCCTCTGCTCCTTCATGCCATGCTCACTCTCCACACCATCTCTAAAATAAATAAATAAATAATATCTTTTTTAAAATGCTTCAGGGTGCCTGGGTGGCTCAGTGGGTTAAGCCCCTGGCTTCAGCTCAGGTCATGATCTCAGAGTCCTGGGATCGAGCCCTGTCTTGGACTCTCTGCTCAGCAAGGAGCCTGCTCCCCTGCCTGCCTGCGTCTCTGCCTACTTGTGATCCCTGTCTGTCAAATAAATAAATAAAATCTTTTAAAAAATAAAAATAAAACAAATTTTAAAATGCTTCAGAAAAAAAAGAATAGATAAAAGAAGAATGTAGAATGTTAATAATTCTGCAAGTATAATTATGGGTACCTGGGGGGTTTATTCTACTATTTTACATACCTTTAAATATGTTAGACATTTTCTGTAAGAAAATGTTTTTTAAAAAGGGAAAATATTCTGTCTAGTATATTGCAGCACACTCTAATTATAATACTAACTGGTCTTAGAAACTCAGTCTTCAGTCAACCACAGTGATAAAAATGAACCCACCCATATCCCAAAGAAAAAGACATAAGGATTGTCAACTTGACTAGCTGGATGTGGAGGCAGTTCTAGACTTTAAACCATGTTTGTTTCCATTACAAGTCCTTACAGGTGACCTACTATACTTTGATCCAGGGGATGTTAGAGTTTAACTCTGGCACCTTATCCCCATCACAACCAGAAATGCTAGTAGATCTAGGTTTCTTTAGCCAGTTTTCTTCCTATAGTTATTGGCCTCAACAATTTTATATTTTCTCTTCTGGCTGTAGAGTGGCTCAACAGAATTCATTTTGTTAATACCATCAATCAGGTGTTTCACACCTAATATGTAAGCCAGAAGATAGTTGGAGTATTAGAGTTGTCCCCAAATATACACACAGAGCCTTTTGGAAAAGTCAGGGAGGATTGGGGCGTATGCATGGCTCAGTGGGTTAAGCCTTTGCCTTCAGCTCTGGTCATGATCTCAAGGTCCTGGGATCGAGCCCCCCATCAGGCTCTCTGCTCAGCGGGAAGCCTACTTCCCCTTCTCTCTCTGGGCCTACTTGTGATCTCTCTCTCTCTCTCTCTCTGTGTCAAATAAATAAATACAATCTTTTTTAAAAAGGGAGGGGAGGATTATAAACTCAAGGGATTTAAGGTTTTCTGCATCTAACCATGATCTGACTACTAAACTAGGGGAGAAAGAATATCAGAGAGATTGTTCCCATATCTTGGCTATGGTGAATAACGCTGCCATGAGCATGGGACTGCAGGTATCCGTTCAAGATCTATTTCATTTCTTTTGAATATACACCCAGAATTGGGATTGCTGGATCATATGGTAGTTCTGCTTTTAATTTTTTGAAGATCCCCCATAGTGGCTCCACCACCAGTACACAAGGGTTCACGTTTCTGCACATCCTTGCCAGCACTTGTTATTTTTTTGATAACAGCCATTTTAATATGTGTGCGGTGATATCTCACTGTGGTTTTGAGTTGCGTTTTCCTGATGATTAATGACACTGAGTGCTGTTTCATGTTCCTATTGGCCATTTATATGTCTCCTTTGGAAAGATGTCTATTCAGCAACTCTGCCCATTTTTTAATGGAATTTTTCGGGGCTTTTTGTTATTGAGCTGTATTTTTGTGTCCTCTTTATGATATCTTTTCTTAACTCAATATCACAAAGATTTTTCTCCTGTACTTTACTCTAGAAGTTATATTTTAGGTTTTAGGGATTTAGGTCTGTGATCCATTTTAAGTTACTTTTTTTCATCTGTTGCTAGGCAAGTGTCAAGGCTCATTTTTTATATGTCAATGTCCAGTTGTTCCCACAACGATTTTTTTAAAGATTATCCTTTCTCTATTGAATCATCTTGGAACCTTTGTTGACAATGGATTGACTATCGGTACTCAATTTTTTTCTACTTATATATTTGTCTATATTTATACCAATACCAGATAGTCTTGATTACTGTAGAAAGAGCGAGCTAACACAAGCAGGGGGAGCAAAAGGCAGAGGGAGCAGCAGGCTCCCCACTGAGCAGGGAGCCTGATGCAGGACTCAATCCCAGGACCTTGGGATCATGACCTGAGTCTAAGGCAGCCGCTTAACCAACTGAGCCACCCAGGCATCCCAATTACTTTAGCTTTAGAATAAGTCTTATAATTAGATAGTATGAGTCCTCCAACTATGTTCTTGTTTGGAATTGTTTTGGCTATTTTAGATGCTTTGTTTTTTCATATAAGTGTTAGAATCAGCTTACCAATTTCCACCCCAAAATTAGGGAAGAATTAACAGTTTAACAATTATGACTCTTCAATACATAAGCAAGGTAGGTCTCTCCATTGCTTAAGTCCTCCTTAGTTTATCTCATCAATTGTAGTTTCAAAATACAAATCTGGAGAAAAAAAAAAACAACAAGATACAAATGTGGCACATATTTTGTTAGACTTATCCCTAAATATTTTATGTTATTTTTGCTCTTATAAATGGAATTTTTAACACTTTAATTTTTGGTTACTTGTTGCAATTATGTAGAATTATGATTGATTTTAGTATATTAATCTGCATCCTAAAACATTGTTATTCTCACGGTTCTAGTAGCTTTCTTGTAGATTCTCTAGGATTTTCTATGTAGATGGTCATGTTGTCTTTTTTTTTTTATTATTTTATTTTTTTCAAGTAATCTCTACACCCAACATGGGGCTCAAACTCATGATCCCAAGATCAAGAGTCACGTGCTCTACCAACTGAGCCAGGCAGGCACCCCTGATCTTGTTGTCTTCGAATAAAGACATGTCACAGGGACATAAGAGATAACTACAGGGCTGGGGAACCTGGGTGGCTCAGTGGGCTAAAGCCTTTGCCTTCGGCTCAGGTCATGATCTCAGGGTCCTGGGATCTAGTCCTGCATCGGGCTCTCTGCTCAGCGGGGAGCCTGCTTCCCTCTCTCTCTCTGACTGCCTCTGAGCGTACTTGTGATCTCTGTCAAATAAATAAATAAAATCTTTAAAAAAAAAAAAAGGATATAACTAAAGGGGGATCCACTGGTCAAATCTGGGAAAATTTGAGCATCAAAATAAATACTGATAGTACAGAATTTTTATTTATAATAAGACTCCATAAGCTGATATGAATAGATATATAGATAAATGAATGAATGGGTGAATGAATGGTGGAGAAGGGCAAGCTCTTCTTTCAGTTAAATGTAAATTAATAAATGAGGAAGGAATGATAAGACTGGAAAATCATCATTTGAAAACCATAATAATTGCTTCAGGCAAGTATTATCAATGCATGATGCTAAAACTAACAGGTAAAAGTTCGAAGAGTAAAAGTGTATTTACACAGTCTCAAAGTTTCTCCATACAAAATACTTATTAACCATAAAAGGTAAAAAAGTAACCTCATAGTGGAGAAGCCTGGAAAACATCACCTTAACCAAGTGAACAAAATCAAGGGAAATGAACATCACTGGCAATGGTATTAATTGACAGTGTGGGCCTTCTGCTACGATGCACTGAAAAGAACTCAGCATCCCTTCTATGGAACTACAGCTGAACTAACAACCTAAATCTAACATCAGAGAGAGCCAGATTGAGAGACATTAGCTTGAAAAATAACCAGGTTTACAGAAAGATGAGGAAACAAACTTATCTATTCTTCCTACTAATTACAACTAAAACTCCTAAACACCATATAGAAAACAAAGTTAACACTCTGAGTGGTGGAGAGAAGACAAACCAGCAAGGAACCTCAGGACATCAGGAATGACGTGGTGGCGAGATCCCTGGGTTTTCTATTTATCTTGTGTACCAGGTTTGGATCTGAAGAAGTTGTCAAACTTGAAACCAACGGGTACAGACAAAAAAGTCCCAATGAAAGTCCACTTTTTTAAGGCAAAGAACCAGGAAAAGGGCAGCCTGGCCAGACAGAAAATTTTTACACAATACCACACTCCAGCCAAATAACATGGGAAAGAAACTATGGCCTAGGCCACATCCATGCCAGCAAAGTCTGACTTGGGGAACCTAGACTTTCACCCTTGCAATCTATCACAAGGTGTCCTAACACTTCTATGAGATAACATCAAAGAAAGCAAATTAGAGAGCCAGGACATTCATCCAATCTTGGGGTAGTGAGGACTCCTACCCCAAGGCACTGGTGGAGACCATGTGGAGATACAGAACTGAAACCTCCCATCAGCCTAACAGGGAGCCCCCACATTCAGATATCAATGGAAACCAAGTGAAGAACCTGAATTTCTTTTTTTTTTTTAAGATTTTATTTATTTATTTGACAGAGACACATAGAGAGAACGGTAACACAGGCAGGGGGAGTGGGAGAGGGAAAAGCAGGCTTCCTGCGCCGAGCAGGGAGCCCGATGTGGGTCTCAATCCCATGACCCTGGGATCATGACCTGAAGCTGAAGGCAGACACTTAACAACTGAGCCACCCAGGTGCCCCAGAACCTGAATTTCTACCTCCACTTGACAGCAACATAATGGCACATCCCCCTTCCCTTGCTAGAGTGCTGTCAGAGAAGGCCAACTAAAACAGGCTTAAATAAGACCCCAAATCATATTTGAAGACACAGACGAAGATGTCCAGGTTTCAACAAGAATCACAAAGAACCAAAATCTCTGAATGAATGGGAAAAAGGGACAATTAATAGAGCCAACACTAAAATGACAGGGATGACACATTTCCTATTCGGGAAAAATAATTCAGATGACAATTAATTTCTTTTTTAAAAAATTTACTTATTTATTTTAAGTAATCCCTACACCCAACATGGGGCTCAAACTCAACCCTGAGAGCAAGAATAACATTCTCTACTGACTGAGCCAGCCAGGTACCCCTAAATGACAGTAAATTTCTTATCAGAAACCATGGAGATAGGAAGAGAGTGGCACAATATTTTTCCAGTGATGAAAGAACTGGCAACTCAGAATCCTATAGTCAGTGAAAATATCTTTCAGGGTTGAGGGGAAATCAAGGTATTATCAGATGAAAAGAAATTAAGAGACCATGTAGTCATAAGACCTATCCTACGGGCGCTTGGGTGGCTCAGTCATTAAGCGTCTGCCTTCGGCTCAGGTCATGATCTCAGAGTCCTGGGATCAAGCCCCACATTGGGTTCCCTGCTCAGGAGGAAGCTGCTCCCCCTGCTTGTATTCCCTCTCTCACTGTCTCTGTCAAATAAATAAATAAAATCTTAAAAAAAAAAAAGACCTATCCTAAAAAAGTAACTAAAGAAGTTCTCTAAACAGAAAAGAAATTATAAAAGAAGGAAACGTCAAACATCAGGAAAGAAAAAAGAACATGATAAGTAAAAATGTATGTAAGGTAGGGGCACCTGGGTGGCTCAGGTGGTTAAGTGTCTGCATTCAGCTCAGGTCATGATCTCAGGGTCCTGGGATCGAGTCCCACATCAGTCTCCCTGCTCAGTGGGGAGCCTGCTTCTCCCTCTGCCCCTGCAGCTCCCCCTGCTTGTGCTCTCTCTGTCTCTGTCAAATAAATAAATAAAATAAATAAATAAAATCTTAAACATATATATATATGCATGTATGCATGTATGTATGTATATGTACATACATACATGCATATACATACACACACGTAAATATATATATGTGTGTATATATATACATATATATACATATATATGTATACATATATATATATTTACGTGTGTGTATATGGTTTTCTCCTCTTGATTTTGTTTGACTTAGTGTTTGTGGTATGTTTGTCAAACAGATTCCTCCTGATTCCTCCTGATTATGTTTGACAGTTGAAACAAAAATTATAAGACTACCATGGGCTGAATGTTGTGTCCCTCCAAAATTCATATGGTGAAACCTAATGCACGGGGTAATGGTATTGGGTGATGGGGCCTTCGAAAGGTGATTAGGTCATGAAGCCATAGGTCTTATGAATGGAAGTACTAGCTTCATAAAAAAGACCCTCTAGAGCCACCTAGTCCCTTCCACAGTGTGAGGGCACAGTGAGAATCAGTAATCTGCAATCTTCACCAGTAATCTTCACCAGAACGTGATCATGATGGCACCCTGATCTTGGACTTCCTCCAGAACTATAAGAAATAAATTTCTGTTGTTTAGAAGCCACCCAGTCTGGGGCACCTGGGTGGCTCAGTCAGTTAAGTGACTGCCCTCGGCTCAGGTCATGATCCCAGGGTCCTGGGTTTGAGCCCATGTCAGTCTCCCCACTCAGTGGGGAACCAGATTCTCCCTTTCCCTCTGCTCCTCCCCACCCTGCTTGTACTCCCTCTCTGTTTCTCAAAAATTAACAAATAAATAAAATCTTAAAAAAAAAATAAAAACCACCAAGCCTATGGTACTTTGTTATAGGAGTCCAAACAGACTAAGAAAATCACTGTCCGATGTTCTAAATATAGGTAGAGGAAATATTAAAGACAGCAGGAAAAAAAAGCAGAATCCTGGCAGTTCTAGAAGTACTTTATGGCAAGTAAGGGAAATAAAAGGCATTTGAATTGGAAAGGAAGAAATAAAACCATCCTGTTTGCAGATGACATGATTGTCTACATAGAAAAAACAAGGAAAAGAATCTACCAAAAAAATTTAAGAACCAATATGTGAGATCAGCAAGATCTTAGAATATAAGGTAACCATATAAAAATAAACTGAATTTTCATATACTAGTAATGAACATGTGGAACTTAGATTAAAATATAATACCATCTAGATCACTCAGAAAAAAATATTTTTGTATAAATCTAGCTTGTGATCTATGATGCACAAAGTTATAATTTTGATAAAGTCCAATTCATATATATTTTTATTTTTTTTTATATTTTATTTTTAAGTAATCTCTACACCCAACATGGGACTCAAACTCAACTCTGAGATCAAGAGCTCCACCAACTGAGCCAGCCAGACACCACCATGTATATTTTTTCTCTTGTGGCTTGTGCTTTTGATATGATATCTAGGCAACCATTGCTTAATCCAAGGTCACAAAGACCAGCTGAATTACAAAAGAAAATCATTATAAGAAAGATAACCTTTCCAACAAATGGTTCTGGAGTAACTGCACAGCCATAGGAAGAAAAATGAAACTTGACCTAAGTCTCGCACCACATCATGAATTAGCTCAAAGTGGATCATGGACTTACATGTAAACTGTAAAACTACAAAGCTCTCAGGAAAAAAATATAGCAGAAAATCTTTGGGATATAGGACTAGGCAAAAAGTTTTTAGACTTGAAACCAAAAGTTTTATCTATGAAAATAAACTGATGAGTTTTACTTCATCAAAATGAAAAACTCTCGGAAAGTCTTTGTTAAGAGGATGAAAAAACAGACTACAGACTGAAAGAAAGTATTTGCAAACCGCGAATCTGTCCAAGGACAAATATTTTAAAATACATTAACAACTCTCAAAACTCAACAGGAGCCTTTTGCCTTGTCACAGCCATGAAAACAGGATGGGTCACCAGCAGGTCTAATTTTTTTTTTTTTAAGATTTATTTTATTTTCTTTATTTGAAAGAGAGAGAGAGAGAATAAGAGGGGAGAGGTCAGAGGGAGAAGCACACTTCCTGCTGAGCAGGGAGCCCGATGTGGGACTCGACCCCAGGACCCCAGGATCATGATCTGAGCAGAAGGCAGTTGCTTAACCAACTGAGTCACCCAGGCACCCCACCAGCAGATCTATTGAAGCACTCATGGGAATTCAGCCAAGGTGCCTACTCTTTGCCACCTTTGCTCAAATCTGCACAATCTGGTCTGGAAATAAGGGCTCAGTTAAGTGACAGCAATGTTTGCATGAGTGCGCAGAGGGATAGGCTGCATCCAGTTGGACTAAGTGATACTCCTTGAATGGCTCATCCAAGACATCTAGAAACAAAACAAACAAACGAAACAATACCAGCTCAATGAGAACAACAAACTTAACAGTAAATAGGAAACAATCTAAATAGCAAACAGCCCAAAAGCAAAGAATCCATAGACAAAAGACATGAAAAGACATCTCAACAAGGAAGATATACAGATGGCAAATAAACCCAGGAAAAAATGTTCAACATTGTTAGCCATTAAGGAAGTGCAAAATAAAAGCATGATGAGCTACCACCTCACCCTACTCACACTGCTAAAATAAAAAAATACAGATGGGATGCCTGGGTAGCTCGTTCGGTTGAGCATCTGCCTTCCCGGCTCAGGTCATGATCTCAGCGTCCTAGGATCCAGCCCCGCATTGGGCTCCTTGTTCAGCAGGGACCCTGCTTCTCCCTCTGCCTGCCTCTCCCCCTGCTTGTGCTCCCTCATTCTCTTTCTCTGACAAGTAAATAAATAAATAAAGCAACAAAAGAATTATAACATTTTAAAAAAATACAGACAGGGGCACCTGGGTGGCTCAGTGGGTTAAGGCCTCTGCCTTCGGCTCGGGTCGTGATCCCAGGGTCCTGGGATCGAGCCCCTGCTGAGCAGAGAGCCTGCTTCCCTTCCTTTCTCTCTGCCTGCCTCTCTGCCTACTTGTGATCTCTGTCTGTCAAATAAATAAAATCTTTAAAAAAATATACAGACAATACCAAATGCTACTGAAATTTTGAAGAAAATGCATTGCTCATGCATTGCTGCTGGGAATGCAAAATGGTAGAGCCACTTTGGAAAATCCGATGGTTTCTTTAAAAACTAAACATGTAACTATCATACAACTCAGCAGTTGCACTCCTGGGCAGTTCTCCCAGAGAAATAAGGGAATAGGATCACAGAAAAACCTATATATAACTGTTTATAGTAACTTTATGCATCACAGTAAAAAACTGGAAACAACCCAGATGTCTTTCAACATATCCATACCATGAAATACTACTCAGCAAGAAAGAAAGATTGCTGCATGCAACATCCTACATGAAACTCCAGAAAACTAGGCTGGGTGAAAAAGCCAGTCCAAAAAGTTACATACCATATGGTTCTATCTAGATAACTTTCTTGAAACGACAAAGTTATAGAAATGGAGAATAGAGAACTGCTTTCCAGGATTAAGAAGGAGATAGGGTGGGAGGGAAATGAAGGTGACTACAAAAGGGCAACATGAAGGATCCTGGTGATGGAAATGTTCCATACCTTGACTGTATGAATGTCAATATCCTGGTTTTGATATTAGGCCACAGTTTTGCAAGATGTTACCAATAGGGCAAACTAGGGAAAGGGTACATGAAACTCTCTCTGTAATATTCCTTAGGACTGCATGCAACTCTATAATTATCTCACATTAAAAACTTAGTCAGGGGCACCTGGGTGGCTCAGTGGGTTAAAGCCTCTGCCTTCGGCTCAGGTCATGGTCCCAGGATCCTGGGATCGAGTCCCGTATCTGGCTCTCTGCTCAGCAGGGAGCCTGCTTCCTCCTCTCTCTCTCTCTGCCTGCCTCTCTGCCTACTTGTGATCTCTGTCTGTCAAATAAATAAATAATAAAAATCTCAAAAAAAAAATTAAAAAAAAAATAAAAACTTAGTTAAGGGACGCCTGAGTGGCTCAGTTGGTTAGGTGTCTGCCTTTGGCTCAGGTCATGATCCCAGGGTCCTGGTTTCGAGTCCCACACTGGGTTCCTTGCTCAGTGAGGAGCCTGCTTCTGCCTCTACCATTTTCCCTTCTTATACTCTCTTTCTCTCTCTCTCTGACAAATAAATAAAACTTTTAAAAAAAGATTAAAAAAAAACTTAGTTAAAAAATAACTTGCCTAGGGGCACCTGGCTGGTTCAGTTAATAGATATGTGACTCTTGATCTCGGGGTTGCAAGTTCAAGCTCCATGTTGGGCATAGAGCCAACTTAAAAAAAAAAAAAGTAACTTGCGTATATTCTTTCAAACAAAGTCAATGTCATGAAATATAAAGAAAGATTTAGGAACTGATCTAGAATAAAGAAGACTAAAGAGACAAGACAACTCATAATCTTGGATTTTCTTTTGTTATCAAGGATATTATTGAGGTTACTGGCAACATTTGAACAAAGTCTATAGATTATAAAATCGTATTGTGTCCCTCTCATCCCCCGACTTTGTTAAATGTATGCTAGTAGTATAAGGGAATTTCTTGTTTTGTTTAAGTGATATATACTAAAGTATTAAGGAGGAAAAGGGCATCATGTATGCAACTTGACATAATTCAGAAAAAAAGTAGAGAGGGCAAGAGATAAAGCAAGTGTAGGTAAATGTTAACAATTGGAGAATCTGCATGAAGGATATCCAGGAATTCTTTGTTCTATTCTTCTTCATTTTTTAAAAACATTTTATTTATTTATTTGACAGACAGAGATCACAAGTAGGCAGAAAGGCAGGCAGAGAGAGAGAGAGAGAGAGGGAAGCAGGCTCCCCGCTGAGCAGAGAGCCTGATGTGGGGCTCAATCCCAAGACCCCAAGATCATGACCTGAGCCGAAGGCAGAGGCTTAACCCACTGACCCATCCAGGTGCCCGTCATTATGCTATCCTTATAACTTTTCTGTAATCTGAAATTATGTCAAAATAAAAAACATTCAAATCAAAAAACATAGGGACACCTGGGTGGCTCAGTTGTTAAGCGTCTGCCTTCAGCTTAGGTCATGATCCCAGGGTCCTGGGATTAAGCTCCCCATCAGGTTCCCTGCTCTGCAGGAAGCCTGCTTCTCCCTCTCTCTCTGCCTGCCTCTCTGCCTACTTGTCATCTCTGTCTGTCAAATAAATAAATAAAATCTTTTTAAAAAATTAAAAAACATACACTGTGGCATATTCTTCAACAAAAAAGAGCAAACTATGTGTAACAACATGAATAAATCTCAAAAACTACACTGAATGAAAGAAGTCCTACTCAAAAGGTTACATGCTGTTACAAATGACCGATAGACACATGAAAAAATGCTCAACATCACTTGGCATCAGTGAAATACAAATCAAAACCACCATGAGACACCACCTCACACCAGTCAGAATGGCTAAAATTAACAACTCAGGAAAAAACAGATGTTGGCGAGGATGTGGAGAAAGTGGGAAACCCCTTACATTGTTGGTGAGAATGCAAACCGGTACAGCCACTCTGGAAAACAGTATGGAGGTTCCTCAAAAAGTTAAAAATGGAATTACCCTATGACCCAGCAATTGCACTGCTGAGTATTTATCCAAAGGAAAAAAACATAATGATTCAAAGGGGCACATGCACCCCAATGTTTATAGCAGCAATGTCCACAATTGCCAAACTATGGAAAGAGCCCAGATGTCCATTGACAGATGAATGGATAAAGAAGAAGTGGTGTGTATATATATGCAATGGAATATTACTCAGCCATCAAAAGGAATGAAATCTTGCCATTTGCAATGATGTGGATGAAACTAGAAGGGATTATGCTAAGTGAAATAAGTCAATCAGAGAAAGACAAATACCATATGATTTCACTCATGTGAAATTTAAGAAATGAAACAGATGAACATAAGGGAAGGGAAGGAAAATTAAAATAAGATGAAAATTGAGAGGGAGGCAAACCATAAGAGACACTGAACTCTAGGAAACAAACAGGATTGCTGGAGCAGAGGGGGAGGGGAGATGGGGTACGTGAGGGATGAACATTAAGGGGGGCACCTGATATAATGAGCCCTGGGTATTATATGCAACTGATAAATGATTAAATTCTACCTCTGAAACTAATAACTAAAAAAGAGTACATTTTATATGATATGTCTATATGAAGTTCTAGGATAGGCAAAATTAATCTATAATGGAAAAAACAGAAGAGAGGCTCCCTCTGGAGGGTGGGAGCAATGTTTCTGAGAAAGGGCATGAAAGAACTTTCTGGATTGCTCAGGATCTTCTGAATCTTCAGAGAGGTTTGGGGTTACATAGTTGTGTACATTTGCCATAACTCATCGAATGGTACATTTATGATTATACCTTTCATGGTATGTAAATTATATCTAAAAAATAACCAAAGACTGACTACTACTTAATATTACGCATGCTCGAGTGTTTGGGCAAAATGGTCTGTTTTCTCTAACTTACTCTGAAAAGCATCAATTGATGAAATGGCAATTGTAGAATCTAGGTAGGGGATGTAATATTCACTGTAAAATAATTTGTGTCTATTTGACATTTTTATAATAAGATACTGGGGAAGAAGTCACTGGGATCAAATGGCATACATTCCAGATTTCTAAAAACTATAGGATTCAATTGCATACAAACAGGGAAAAAATTTAGCTTTGTTAATATTTTGAGCCAAGATTCTGATGAATTGCTTCACAATTCCAAATCCTGAGAAGGGCTCCAGAAGTGACCTTGTAAACTCTGAGTAGTAAGTTCCATTTTCCCTACTTAGCACTGATTTCTCAAGCTCTTTTCAAATTCTGACTCCTCCATGAAACTTCCTGATTCCTCCTTCTCTCTGTTAACTCTAGTCAAATTGGATCAAATCGCATTTTTATGAACTGCTTCCTGCTTATTCCAGCCCTGGACCCAGAACTTGGTAGGCACTGAGGGCCTGCTACCTACAGATTCTGCCCCATTACCCCCAAAGTAATGAAGACCTTGCCTGGCACAATTCCTGTTCCTTTTCCTCTACTGAGGATGTATAGTCTGCTGCCCTTGGCCTGGTGTGAACAGTGTTGAATGTCTGCAGGAACACTGAATTAAGTCTTTCTGTTTATCCCTCCAGTGTGTATGGTCAGTCTAGACAAAGACCTCCAGCCTGGGTCCTTGATTCACACTCCAGTTTCCTTCCAGGGTTGCCACCTGCCCCCAGAGCCTGTTTTTCAGTCAATGCTCTGACCCCTTACAAAGTTTCTAGACATCCCTTTCTGCAGCATTACTTACACTGACTCATAAGATTCTTTCTCTTCTACTTGTTGGCCAGTATCTGCTGATGAGAAATCCTGTAACCATATCCTGAACCCCTCACTTTGGAACCTTCAGAGATTGACCCCCAAATGATTTGATTTGGATTCAATGATGGGGCTTCATCCCAGCCCCCCCATGCTTCATCCTGGTCTCCTCAATTCTATGGTCCTTACTAGAAGGTCCCAGCATGTGAATCTGAGAGCCATGTCATTACAACAATTACTTCCACACATCTCATTTTTCCATTTGTATGAGACTTGAACATAGGGGTGGCCCAGCTGGCTCAGTCAGTGGAGGATGTGACTTGATCTCAGGGTTCTGAGTTTGAGCCCCAACTCGGATGTAGCTATTACTTAAAATAAAAAAAATAAAAAATTAAATCCTTAAACATAAAAGCTATATCTAATTTATCTCCCCACTTCTCACAATACTTAGCACATTGTTTGCATAAAGTACATAAATAATAGATTGATGGAATATATAATAAATGAGAGGGTTTTGTGACTATTTTCATAAACTGCTAGGGAAAAAAATTCTCATTGCCAGTCAGACTGGACAAGTTGGTATGTCCAAATATACTCTGTGCTTGCTGGACTTGTACCTGTTTTTTTTTTTTTTTTAAGATTTTATTTATTTATTTGACAGAGAGAGAGAGAGCACAAGCATGGGGAGCGGCAGAGGGAGAAGCAGGCTCCCCACTGAGCAAGAAGCTGGATACGGAGTTTGATCCCAGGACCCCGGGATCATGACCTGAGCTGAAGGCAGTTGCTTAATAACCAACTGAGCCACCCAGATGCCCCTACACCTGCTTTTTAACTACATATATTCTCAGGCTTCACCCTAAATACTGAACCCCAGTCTCTGAGAACAGAGCCACAAGTCTGTTTCTTACAGAGGGTGGAAACTTCACAAGTAGCCAGTTTGATGAAGCAAATTTTTAGTGGGGGCTTACTTCAGGGTATCACCTGGAGAGATTTTCAGGGGAAGATTCCTTGAGTCCAGCTCCAGAAACTGATTCAGAAGGCCTTAAGAGGGGCCCGAGAACCTGCATTATAAATTGACACACACAGTGGTTGTGATGCTGTCAGCCCTGGGTCAGACTTGGAAAGCACTGATTTGAGAAGTAATCTTTTCACCAGTAGAAATTTCTGTCACCCTTCCTGACTGGTATCATCAGAGACACAGCAATAGATAAATTGTGGTATATACCAAAAAAGTGAAAATTAATGAGACATAGCCATAACACAACATATAACAACAAAATAATATTGCATAAAAATAGGCCAATACAGGGGCGCCTGGGTGGCTCAGCTGTTGGGGGTTTGCCTTTGGCTCAGGTCATGATCCCAGAGTCCTGGGATCGAGCCCCGCATCAGGCTCCCCACTCAGCCCCGCATCAGGCTCCCCACTCAGGAGAAGCCTGCTTCTCCCTCTCCCACTCCCCCTGCTTGTATTCCCTCTCTTGCTGTGTCCCTCTTATTTTTTAAATAAAATCTTTTCTTAAAAAAGAGGCCAATACAAAAGAACACATACTTTCTAATTCTATGGATATAAAGTTCAAAACCAGGCAAAGCTACTTGCCTGTTGCGGAATTCATTGGTGGATAGTGACCCTGTAGAGAAAAGCAAGGATATGACTGCCATTAAAGTCAGGATAATGGTTATCTCTAGGGGCGGGGCTGTGGCCGGAGTTGTAATAGAAAATGGATACAAGGTAAGATTCTATGGTAGTGGAAATGTTCTAAACTTGAACCCAGTGTTCAACACACTTTAGATTTTTCTTTAAACAATGAATTTTCATTATATAAACTTCTATGTATATTTCACAATAAAAAAAGTTTTTAAAAATTCCCTGTCATTGCTCATTTGTTCCTCTAAGTCTTCCTTGAAATTTTCCAGTTACCACTCTCACCTGGAAATCACTATAAGTTAATTTCGTAATTGAGATTTCACAAGATGCTAAATCAAAATGTTTTACGGATAGCCCAATCTAGAATATCTAACACTTCTCTTCTCTTGTTCCTGGAATTCATAATCCAAAAACCCCCCAGAAAACCGTTCACACCAATCTGGCAAGGTCCACTATTTACAATTCATCACTGTTGTTGACTAGTCAGAATTCCTTCACCCTTTAGAGGCTACATATTTTTCTTTTAAAATATTTATTTCACTATTTTATGTAGTGTTGAGATCATGTTTGCATGATGGTGATTTCCAGAAACATATTTGAAATTCATGTATTTATTCCTCATTCTTCCTTAATCCCTATTATTCATCCAGCCCCTGCAGCATAGACAGAGATGAATGAAAATAACCATGATATATTATTAAGATTTTAGAAAAATTGCATAATATTTAACTGATGTCAGGGCGCCTGGGTGGCTCAGTCAGTTGAGTGTCCAACTTTTGATTTTAGCTCAGGTCATGATCTCAGGGTCATGAGATCAAGTCCTGTGTAGGGCTCTGTACTTAGAGGGAAGTCGGCTTGGGATTCTCTCCCTCTGCTCCTCTCCCCATTTCTGTGCATGCGTGCACTCTTTCTCTCTCTCAAATAAATTAATAAATCTTTAAAAAAAAAGAATATTTAGCCAATGTCATATGATGAGAAGTGGTACTAATGCATGATGCTTTGATTTCCCTGTTGTCCCTAAACATGAGAAATGAGTCATGCAATGTTACTGCTGTTTGTCTACCATCACGACTGGGACTTTTTTTTTCTTTTTTCTTCCTGAAGGGAGATTTTCTTTTATTTCTTTTTTTTTTTTTTAAGATTTTAGTTATTTATTTGAGAGCATAAGCAGGGGAGTGGTTGGGGTGGGAGGACAGAGAGAAAGGGACAAGCAAACTCCCTGCTGAGCGGAGCTTGATCCCAGGACCATGAGATCATGACCTGAGCTTAACCAGTCGACTGAGCCTCCCAGGCACCCTTGTAGGGAGATTTTCTTTTCATTTTTTTTTCTTTCTTTCTTTCTTTTTTTTTTTTTTAAGATTTTATTATTTATTTGAGAGAGAGAGAAAGTGTGAGCAGGAGGAGGAGTTGGCACAGAGGGAGAAGCAAACTCCCGGCTGAGCAGGGAGCTTGACCCAAGGACCCTGAGATCATGAACTGAGCCCAAGTCAGATGCTTAACTGACTGAGCCACCCAGGTGCCCCTGAAGAGAGATTTCAATGTACATTCAGCTTTCAATCATCTGCCTGACTTTAACTTCTTAATTCTTCTTTGGTTATCATGTTTCTTCTAATCTCATTTATAGGCAATCACTCAAAGACCACTTCCTTTCTACCAGTTTCAACTCATTAATATACCACTTTCTAAAATACCATCATTTTAAGTTTTCCTCTTCTAATTCCAACGGCATCTCTGAAAACAGGGTTTCCTTTAGACCCTCAGGCATGACATGGGTGGCAGGCCACAGATCCCACAACAGAAGTCCATATAATATCGTTTCCTGTCTCTGGGAGAAATCACACATGTTTGTGGCAAACACTACAGGTACCCTCTTTTTTTTTTTTAAGATTTTATTTATTTATTTGACAGACAGAGATCACAAGTAGGCAGAGAGGCAGGAAGAGAGAGAGGGGGAAGCAAGCTCCCCGCCAAGCAGAGAGCCCGATGTGGGGCTCAATCCCAAGACCCTGGGACCATGATCCGAGCTAAAGGCAGAGGCTTTAACCCACTGAGCCACCCAGGCGCCCCTCCAGGTACCCTCTTATGATACATCTCAAAAAGTATGTGGTATACCCCTACATCAGTCAGGATCTAATCAGGAAAACAGAAACACTGTTAAGTATTTGAAACACAGGGAATCCAATGCAGGGAATTAATTACACTGCTGATGGAGGAGAGGAGAAGACAACAGTGGATGGTGAGGTGGTCAAGAGATGACCAACACCAGGAATGCTCTACTTCACCTAAGCTAGAGGAACTTAGAGAAGAAGTGGTATTACTGGGGCCAGGATCATTCTTATAGAAGCTGAAACCATGGCGGGCCTGGCAGGCTAGAAATGAAGCCATGGATCAATGTTGGAAACACCACCAAGAGGGCAAAGTGGGGAAGGGCTGTGAATATCTGGGCTTCTCCCTCTCTTTACCTTCCACCAGTGCTTCCCCTTAGCCAGCACCAGCTGTAAAAAAGCACAGGCAGGAGTACAGGGAAGGGGGAAGAAATGGAGGGACCTGGGGGAAAAAGGGGATTCAGAGAAGTCATAACACCTCCAAAAAGTCAAATGGCTATCACTTGGGAGAAGGAAAGGATTTATTCTCCATGGCACATGGGAGGAGGATCAAGAAATCGAAAATTCAGGGGCGCCTGGGTGGCTCAGTGTGTTAAAGCCTCTGCCTTCAGCTCGGGTCATGATCCCAGGCTCCTGGGATCGGGCCCCGCATCTGGCTCTCTGCTGGGCGGGGGAGCCTGCCTCCCCCCCCACCCCCCCACCTGCCTCCCTGCCTACTTGTGATCTGTCTGTCAAATAAATAAATAAATAATCTTAAAACAAACAAAAAAAAAGAAATTGAAAATTCAGTAAAATGAAGTTCACCTCAAAATAAAGGTAAACATTTAAATAAACATAACTATCTAAAAAGGGGAACAGTTTTCCTTAAAAAGTGGCAAACTTCATATTTGTAATTCTGAATATATTTTGAACTACTACAAATAGTATGTTTTCCTCCAAGTCTATACGAAGTCTTTTAAAGCCATAGAAAAATGTTGATAGAATCTAGGCGGTAGGTCTATGGGAATTCACAATAAAATCTTTTGACTCTGCTGTGTGTTTGAAATTTTCTATAAGATGTTAGAAAAACATCCCTGAATTCAGCAAGACATCTAGGCCCACAAAGCGAGATCATCTGTTTATATTTGTTATCCTTCACTAGATCATAAGTTATCCCAAGACTTAGAAGCTTAAAGCAGCAGGGGTGCCTGGGTGGCTCAGTCATTAAGCGTCTGCCTTAGGCTCAGGTCATGATCCCAGGACCCTGGGATCGAGCCTGTGTCAGGCTCCCTGCTCTGCGGGAAGCCTGCTTCTCCTTCTCCCATTCTCCCTACTTGTGTTCCCTCTCTTGCTCTCTCTCTCTCTGTCAAATAAATAAAGTATTTAATTTAAAAAGCAGCAAATATTTATTATTTCACAATTTCTGAGGATCAGTTTACCTGGGTAGTTATGGTTCAGAGTTTCTCATGAGATTTCAGTCAGGCTGTTGGCTGGATAACTTGCAGCTAACTGGATGACTTCGAAGGCCTGAGTGGGGAGGATGCATTTCCAAGGTTACTCAGGTGGTGGTTGGCAAGATACAGTCCCTCACAGATTATTGGCGGGAGTTCTAAGTTTTTTGCCAGGTTGACCTCTCTGTAGGGCTGCCTGAGTGTTCTGACATGACAGCTGACTTATCTCAGAGCAAGTGAACTGAGAGAGAGTGTACCCAAGAAGGAAGCCACAGTATTAGACTTTACAGTGAAAATAAGTATATACCAAGATTCTGGGAAGATGGCAGCAGAGGCTGTCATACCATAGTATTTTATCTTCCCAGATTCCCACACAAAAGCAGAATAATTAAATAACCTTGAACCCTTGAAAATATTTGCAACAAAACTCAGTGACAAAGTATCCTGTAAACCTTACAAGCTGTTGAGGACAAACCACCAAGAGCTATTCGGATCAATGTAAGAAAAAATATTAAAAAAATGGGACATGTGACAGACCTAAAAAGAAACCCCTAAGATAGCCAATAGTTATTCATTAGAAAGTAAGGACCAATTTGAGAACAATGGCTGAAACTGAGAAGGTTTGTCCATTCTAATAGCAAAAGAGGGTAAGGGACCCACAATGTGAAGGTTTATATTGGCTGGAACAGACTAGACCCTATATTCCAGAAAATAACTAACCACGGCTCCCTTCCCAGACAGGGTCCCACAATGAAGAGAAACTTCTAGAAATGGAGTCAAAACTGAGCAGGACATGGACAACAAAAAAGAAAGAAAGAGAAGCTCAAGATAGAAGTGTGGCAGAAAAATAGAGCCAGGAAACCTTAGAAAGAAAATCACAATCATTTTAATGTGATACAGAAACAAGAAAAGAGCGAGCTCTGTAAAGTTAAGAAAACAGTTGAATCAAGCCTCCTACCAAAATTTTAGGAAAACTACTTTCACATAAATACAGGCGACAAAAATCATGCCACTCAAATCCCATACCAGTTTATTATAAGGAAAAAGAGACTAAAAACCAGAATAACATCCTAATGAAATTATGTCAAAGAGACATACACAGAAACAGAACAACACTCAAATGTACCATTGAATAACAAGCTAAAAGTCATTAACAATGTTATGCAAGAGGGGCACCTGGGTGGCTCAGTGGGTTAAGCCTCTGCCTTCGGCTCAGGTCATGATCTCAGGATCCTGGGATCGAGCCCCGCATCGAGCTCTCTGCTCAGCAGGGGGCCTGCTTCCCCCCCACCCCGCCCCCGCCTGCCTCTCTGCCTACTTGTGATCTCTGTCTGCCAAATACATAAATAAAATCTTTAAAAAAAATGTTATGCAAGAGGGGCACCTGGAAGGCTCAATTGGTTAAGTGACCAACTCTTGATTTTGGATCATGATCTCAGGGTCATGGGATCGAGGCCTGTGTTAGGACTCAATCGCTGAGTCTACTTCAGATTCTCTCCCTCTGCCACTCCCCCTGCTCCCTTTCTCTCTCTCTCTCTCTCTAAAATTAACAAATTAAATCTTAAAAAATATATTTTATAAGAGGGGTCCCCGACTGGCCCAGTTGATAGAGCATCTGACTTGATCTCAGGGTCTTCAGTTCAATCCCCACATTGGGCACGGAGCCTAATATATTATACAAGATACAAAGAACATAAGAAGAATTAGAAATATTCAGAAATGAGGTGGCAGAACCTGAAAGAGAATTAGAAATACAATTTAATAAACCATTTTAAAAGTAAAGACTAAACTAGAAGCAAGTCATAAACAAATAAACACAAGTGATGTATCAAGAAAAAGAGGAGGGGCACCTGGGTGGCTCAGTTGTTAAGCGTCTACCTTCAGCTCAGGTCATGATCCCAGCATCCTGGGAGCGAGCCCCACATCGGGTTCCCTGCTCAGCTGGGAACCTGCTTCTCCCTCTCCCGCTCCCCTTGCTCATGTTTCCTCTCTCGCTGTGTCTCTCTCTGTCAGATAAATAAATAAATAAATCTTAAAAAAATTAAAAAATTGAAGAAGAAAAAGAGGAGAAAAGGACAAACGTTCTTTAAATTGAACAGGCATGTAAAAGGAAAGTAAAACGATTTGAAAGAAAGTGACAAATACAAGGACAAGCAAAGACAATCCAACACAAGAAAAATAGAAGGATTTAAAGAATAAAAACATTATTTAAAAAAGAATAAAAACAAAGTAAAGAAAGAGAATATTAAAAATATGACTCAAGAAAGCATTCCTGAAATTTAAAAAAACAAATAAGCTTAATAATACAAATAACAAATAAGCTTAAAGCTACATATCAAGGCATGCTGTAGGGGTGCCTGGTCAGACAGTGGGCTAAGTGACTCTTGATCTTGAGGCTGTGATATTGAGCCCATGTTGGGGGTAGAGACCACTTAAAATCTTTTTTTTTTTTTTAAGATTTTACTTAATTACTTTTTTTACTTAATTAGTTGACAGAGACAGTAAGAGAGCAGGGGGAGCAGCACAGGGAGAGGAAGAAGCAAGCTCCCTGCTTGCCAGTGTGGGGCTGGATCCCAGGACCCCAGGATCATGACCCAAGCTGAAGGCAGACGCCCAACCATCCAAGCCACCCAGGTGCCCCTACTTGAAATCTTCTCAAAAAATTATTTATCTTTTGGGCCCCTGGGTGGCTCCGTTGGTAGGAAGAATCCATTCGGCTTGGGTCCTGATCCAGGGTCCTGGTTCCAGCCCCACATGGGACTCCCTGCTTGGCGGGGAGCCTGCTTCTCCCTCTGCCTGCCACTTCCCCAGCTTGTGCTCTCTCTATCTGACAAATAAATAAATAATTAATCTTTTAAAAAATTATTTATCTTTAAAGAAAAAGAAAAAATACTTTGGGTATCCAGACAAGAAGGCTTTGTGACCTAAAATTAGGAATAATTTTAGGGACACCTGGGGACTCAGTCAGTTGAGTGTCTGACTCCTGATTTCAGCTCAGGTCATGATCTCAGGGTCGTGAGATGGACCCCACCTTGAGCTCCACACTGAACATGGAGACTAGTTAAGATTCCCTCTCCCTCTGCCCCTCTCCACCCCATGCATGAGCATGCATGCATGTGCTCTCTTTCTCTCTCTTTCTCTCTTTTTAAAGATTTTATTTATTTAAATGAGAGAGAGAGAGGGCATAAGCCAGGCGAAGGGAAGAAGGAGAGGAAGAAGCAGGTCTCCCACTGGCAGGGAACCCGACTTGGGGCTCTATCCCAGGACCCTGGGTTCATGACCAGAGCTGCAGGCAGAAGCTTAACTGACGGAGCCACCCAGGCATCCCTCCTTCTCTCTCCTAAGAAAGAAAGAAAGGAGGAAGGGAGGGAGGGAGAGAGGGAAGGAAGGAAAGAAGGTAAGAAGGAAGGAAGGAAGGAAGGAAAAGAAAGAAGTAAGAAAGAAAGTTAGATTAGTATGCTTAGACTTTAATAGAAACATGTTGTTCTAGAAAAAAATGGAGTAACATATTTAAGGTACTAGAGGAAGGAAAATATAAACTAAGGATTTAATATCTAGGGAAACTGACCTGTAAATAGAAAGCACAGATAAAATTTTTATATTATGCAAGAAGCCAGGGAAGGTTGCTTCCATGAGCCCCTGCTAATGAATCTACTAGAAGAAGAGTTTCAGCCAATCAAAATGACTAGAAAGTCATTGACATAAGAGCTGGTAGTAAACATTAATTATACAGTTTCTTATAGAAATAAGACTAAATGAAGACAAAAGAGTTATAGTATGTAATAGCTACATGATCTGACAATGGAGATAAAATACAACTATGAAAAAGAATGGGCAGATTGGGGAATACATGCAGAAAAATAATCTTTGATTTTAGTAATCATAATTTGGTGATGGTAGTGGTACTAGGATCAATATTATAAAATTTGTGCATGTGTAAAGTTGATAAAGCAAATGAGTAGTTACACGATAGTCTAATTCTAACATCCCTCATGCCCTTAGGAAAATCCAGAATTCCTTATGTGGAAGAAATACAGATGTAATACAATTATCAGGATGGTTCTTACTTTGAGAGAGAAGTTAGGGACTGTGACTGAGTTGGGGCATGTGGGGGATTTTCTGAAATGTCTGCCAAGTTCTTTCGCATGACCTGGTTGGTTGCTACAAGAGTGTTTACCTTATTTTACTATGCTATAAAAATGCATCCCTCCTAGGGGGTCCAGGCTCTGTTGGAAGAGCATACAACTATTGACCTCAGGGTTGTAATTTTGAGCCCCATGTTGGGTGTCGAAATTATTTAAAAATAAAATCTTTCTTTTAAAGATTTATTTAGGGGTGCCTGGGTGGCTTAGTCTGTTGAGCACCTGCCTTCTGCTCAGGTCAAGATCCCAGAGTCCTGGGATCAAGCCCTGAGTCAGGCTCCCTGCTCAGAGGGGAGTCTGCTTCCCCTTCTCCTTCTGCCCCCCCCACTCATGTTTATCCTCTCTTTCTCAAGTAAAAAAATAAAATCTTTTTAAAAAATGCATATCTCCTAAAGCAATTATACATCCCAAATATTGGTTGAAGAGGTGCACTTTGGTGGTTAAATCAGTTGAGTGTCTGGTTCTCGATCTCAGCTTGGGTCTTGATCTCAGAGTCGTAAGTTTAAGCCCCAGGTTGTGCTCCATTCTGGGTGTGGAGCTTACTTAAAAACAAACAAACAAACAAACAAACAAAATATTGGTTAAAGAAAGGTTTAGAAAAATTTGTGGTTAATGGTGTGCTTTGAAAAACACTCTGGCAGTTCCTCAAAAAGTTAAACATTTAGTTACAGTATGATGCAGTAATTCCACTCCTAGGTATATATATCCAAGAGAGATGAAAACCGTCCTCATAAAAACTTGTACACAAGTGCTCATAGTAGCATTATTCATAATAAACAAAATGGGAAAACAACCCAAACGTCCATCAACTGATAAATGGATAAATAAAATGTGGTACAGTGTGCCTGGCTGGCTCAGTCAGTGGAGCCTGTGACTCTTGATCTTGGGATGGTAAGTTCGAGCCCCACACTGGGCCTAGAAGTTACTTTAATTAATTAATTAACTAATTAATTAATTAAAAATATGGTACATCTTTATGTTCAAATATATATGACCCTTGGAAATATTATGCTAACTGAAAGAAGCTAGTCACCAAATACCGCAATGTGTATGATTACATTTATATGAAATATTCATACTGGTGATTACTTATGTCAGAGGAGAGGTGCAAGAGAGAAATGAGGAGTGACAATTGATGGGTATGGTGTTTCCTTTAAGGGAGAATAAAATTAGATTGTGTTAATGGCTGCACAGTCCTGAGAATATGCTCCTTAGGGAGTTGCATACTTTCAGTGAGTGAATTGTATAGTAGGTCAATTATATCTCAGTAAAGCTGTTAGAGGTTGTGGTGGATATATTCACAGTAAGTGTGCATCAGACCACAAGTGACTTATCTTCTGGTTTCACGACACTGTTCTAATTTTCTTCCTCTTTGTCTGCTCCTTCTTGGTGTCTGTGTGTTCCTTTCTCTCTACCCTTCTTTTCAAACGTGATTCCCTTCTCTTTCTCTTATACTCTCTACTCAAACCCTAGAAAATATGGTACATGTTCTAAGGCCATTTACCTGGTGATATCTTCCAAATCTCTGTAGCTCAGATCTTTTTCTTGCTCCTTATCCCCATGTATCCAACTGCCCATTAAATGTATCCATTTCAAAATTCCAAATGCATCCTAAATGGCAAACATAAAAATCCCACTTACCATCGAGTCACCATTCCCTAATCTCAATGCATTGTCTGTAATGGCCAACTTCCAAACAGATGTCCAAGAAAGAAACCTGGGAATCAACCAAGAATTCTCCCTCTCCTTTACCACCTGTATTCAATTGATCATTTGGCTCATTCTACTATTCATTCTTTAATATCTGTGTCCCTATAAAAATTCAAGCATATACCGTCTTCCACCTGAAACAATGTAAGAGTTTTTATATTATTTCTCCCTTACACTATTTTTGGCCCTTTCAAATCCATCTTCCAATTTAAACCAGGATGATCTAAAACCTACTTTTCCGATCATCTTGGTTTCTTGTTCATAATTCTTCAATGGTTTTCTATGGTCTACAGGATAAAACCTAAATTCAACAAGACAGGGGCGCCTGATGGCTCAGTGGGTTAAAGCCTCTGCCTTCGATGCGGGGCTCCCGTCGGGCTCTCTGCTCAGTGGGGAGCCTGCTTCCCTTCCTCTCTCTCTGCCTGCCTCTGCCTACTTGTGATTTCTGTCTGTCAAATAAATAAATAAAATCTTTTAAATTCAATAAGACATCTCCTCCATTCCCTTTTCCTTTGGCAGTGCACTTAAGATTTCTTTTGGGAATTACATTTTCCCTAGTGTTGGCAATGTTAGTAGGACAATAACTCAAGGTGACTTAGATGGGTGGGTGCATGACATAAAGTCATTTATATTCTCTCTCAGGATTTTGAATCCTGAGTAAAATTAAGCAGGGAAGGGGGAAAAAATGCATTGGCATTCATTCTCTCAGACAGCTGAGTGGTTTCTGCTGCCCCAAGTTCTACAGCTGGTCTTGATCTTATTTCCAACCCTGATTCTCCAGCTTTCCCGTCAATTCTGTGAGCCACTAATCTTTCCAATAAATCCTCTTTTTGTTCGCAATAGCCAAGTCAGTTTTTTTGCTTTTGACCAAAAAACCTTAACAGACACATGGACCCTGTTTCTCGGCCTTACCTCTCCCCATCATACCCTATATGCTTTCTCGTCTCACAGTAGTGAACTCCTTGTAGTTCTCTTATCCAAAAATCACCCTTCCCTACTTCTTTTTTTTTTTTCAATTTTTTTATTTACACCCTTCTCTACTTCTTAAGAAACCTGTTGACACACATCTCAGTCCAAGGCAAGTGCTATCTCCTCTCTGAGACTATTCTATCTCCCCGACTCCCACCCCCACCACCCGTGCACTGGTACACCTTGAACATAACTATAATTTCAATTATAATACTTTGTATATGTCTCCCACTAGACTGTTCCTTGAGACTAGGGACTTTTTTTTTTTAAAGATCAATTTATTTATTTGAGAGAGAGAGAGATTGAGGGAAAGAAAGAGAGTATGAGCAGGGGGAGAACAGAGGAACAACCAGTCTCCCCACTGAGTGCAGGGCCCCAACACAGGTCTATCTCAGGACCCCTAGATCACAACCCGAAGTCAGATGCTTTCTTTTTTTTTTTTAAGATTTATTTATTTATTTGATAGAGAGATAGAGAGCACAAGTAGGCAGAGTGGCAGGCAGAGGGAGAGGGAAAAGCAGGCTCCCCACTGAACAGAGAGCCTGATCCAGGGCTCAATCCCAGGACCCTGGGATCATGACCTGAGCTGAACACAGATGCCTAACCGACTGAGCCACCCTGTTGCTCCCTGACGTCAGATGCTTAAGTGACTGAGGCACCCAGGCACCCCAGGAGTGTGTCTTTTGATCTCTGATTCCCCAAACCAGGCCAGCGCCTAGCTCCAAAAGACAGCCCAAAATGTGTGCTAATGAATACAAAAACGAACCCTGCTCTGTTGAACACTGTGGAAAGGCGGCTTCACAGCCCAGGCTGATGTTCGATATCAAAGAGGCAAGTGGGAGTACGGGAGTATGAGCTACTCATACATGCAATATTTTCATTTCTATTGTACCTCTTTTACGTACCTATACCTTCTCAAAAAGAAGGACTGAGGAAGTTTCCTTGCCTCTCAAAAGTTTGCTATGTTAATGGCTTCTTAAAAAGCAAAGTATGGATGGCATCCAGACAAGTTGCACAATAACGAAGAGAGCTTTTTCCCTGATCTCCCTCATTCCTGGAACTGGCCAGTTTTGGCTCTTCCTGGGGAATGTTTTCATTAGAATTTGTTTCCATTACAAAGCTTTTATTTAAAACATTCAGGGTTTAGCCATCAGGTGGCTTGTAAGTTATAAACAATAAGCACTCTGGGGAATTTGAGAACTCCAGAATGTGGAAGTTATCTCCTCCAAATCAGAGCGACTACTGTTGCAATGTGGAGAGATGAGCAGCATCGGCATGTTATTGGCCCGTCTGGCTTACATCCCAATTATGGGCATTTCATCAACTGTTCCATACTTACCAGTTTACTCTCTAGTTCACTGGGGAAAGGGGGGGTGGAATTAAAATATTAAAAGTGGATGCCTCTGGGGAAAAGTGCTGAGGCTGGGAAAGGATGGAGCTGGGGGATATTCATTTTCACTATAAGCCCTTCTGTATGGCTTATTTTATAACTATGTGCATATATTACTATTTCTTCTTAAATTTTGTTTCAATTTTATCTGATGACATCAGCAACATAGATTTGCTTCTGTTCATTGACATCATGTAACAGGATGTTGTAATCCTAATGATTATTTCCCCTCCCCCTACTAGACCAGTGGCTTCTAAATGTTTTTAAAATAACATTTTCTAAGATTTTTCATTTATTTATTTGACAGAGAGAGATCACAAGTAGGCAGAGAGGCAGGCAGAGAGAGGGGGAAGCAGGCTCCCCGCTGAGCAGAGAGCCCGACAGGGGGCTCGAGCCCAGGACCCTGAGATCATGACCTGAGCTGAAGGCAGAGGCTTAACCCGCTGAGCCACTCAGGTACCCCTAAAATAAATTCTTGAGGCACAGTTTACGTAGGATAATATTAAAGCACGTACAGCTCAATGGGTTTCAAAAAATGTATGCGCTGGTGTAACCACCATCATCAAGAGATGTAACATTCATCCACCTGAAAAAATACCCTACCCTTCTTTGCAATCAATCCTCAACTCCACCCTCTAGTCCCAGGCAACCACTGTCCTGCTTTCTGCTACCTTGGGTTAGTTTTGTTTTTGCTAGAATTGTGTAGTATGTAAACTCCTTTGCGTATGGCTTCTTTTTCTCAGCAAAATTTTTTGAGAGTTGTCCAGGCTGTGTGTATTGTAGTTTATCCCTTTTTATTGTGAAGTCCTAGTCCCTTGTATGGATATACCACTATTTTTTTTTTTAAGATTTTATTTATTTATTTGACAGAGATCACAAGCAGGCAGAGAAACAGGCTCCCCGCTGAACAGAGAGCCCCCGATGCGGGGCTCGATCCCAGAACCCTGAGATCATGACCTGAGCCGAAGGCAGACGCTTTAACCCACTGAGCCACCCAGGTGCCCCTATACCACTATTTTTTATCCAGTTGCCTGTTGTTGGAACTTTGGATCCCAGTTTCGGGTTAAGAATAAGGCTACCGGGGCACCTTGGTGGAGCCATGGGTTAAGCATCTGACTCTTGGTTTCAGCTCAAGTCCTGACCTCAGGGTCATGAGATGGAGCCTCAGGTCCAGCTCTAAATTCTCTCCTCCTCTCCTTTTGCCCTTCCTGCTTGTGCTTTTCCTAGAAAATAAATAAATGTAATTAATTAATTAATTAATCTTTTAAAGAATTCAACTTTATTGATGCACAAATATCTAGGAGCTGAATTTGCAGGTTGTTTAGTAACTGAATATTGAATGTTTAAGAAAGAGCCAGAACTTTCTCCAAAGTCTTTGTACCACTTTATGTTCCCACCAGCAGTGTGTGAGAGCTCTGGCTGCTTCACACCCTCACCTATATTTGGTGGTGTTAATTGTTTTTGTTTTTGTTTTTTTAATTTTAGCCACTGCAGTGAGTGTGTGGTGGTATCTTGTGGGCTTAATTTGTATTCTCTGATAATGAATAATAATGAATAATACAGTGCTTCCTGGCCATTCTTATTATCTTCTTTTTGTGATATTTCTGTTCAAATCTTTTGTCCATCTTTAAATTAGATTGTCTTACTGAATTACAAGATTTCTGTACATATATTGAAGGCAAATCCTTTGTCAGAATATATGTGTGGCAAGTACTTTCTCTCACTCCATGGCTTGCTTTCTCATTTTCTTTTTAGAATCTTTCAAAGAGCAGAACTTTTAGATTTTTTTTTCTTTCCACATGTCAGCTTTATTCAATCATAAAGCAAAGTTAAATCACAATTATAAAGCAGGTTCAGGATTCCAAACTCAATATCCAATTCCAAACTCAGTATCTCACCTTGTGACTTGGCTTCTTACATAGCACACAGAGGAGAGCATAAGACAAACCACACAACAAACAAGATAATGAAAAGGTGTAGGAAGTTAACAAACTAAATGCTAAGTTATTCTGTGGCACACAGTTGAGATAGGGCCTCTGTCTGGTCTGGTCAGCTCTCAGCACTTACTGCTTATTATATTCAAGCAGTGAAGGATCTTAGTTCTGTGTGGAGATGAATTCTGCACAGCCTTGGGCAGCAGTTGCCTTTTTGAAGTGGTCAGACATAGAGGGGTCAGGTCTGAAGAATCGAATCTGACAGTTTGCTGCCAAAATCCTCCCCTTTTTAAAGGTATTTAATAGGTCTTGGGCCCCAGGAGACTTCCTTTGGTTCTGCTCATTATCAGTTCTTGGTGTCAGCTGACCACTGGCCCTAGCGATAACTCCCAGTTGTAGTAACTTTAACTGCTGTGTCATTACTTGACACAAGCCCCTGCTGGCCATAAGAGACTCCATTTTGTTCTCTAGACACATCCGGAGGCCCCTCGAGTTTTTAAGGTCAGTTGTTGCTTGACAAAACAGACTGCCTAAGAACTTTATTTGAAAAACACCTGGGGTCTGACCCTCCCTCCCATCGTCCTCCCCCTCCCCCCCCAAGAACCCGCCCCAGCATCTCTCCAACCAGTAACTCCTCCACGGGGAGTAATGCAGCCCGTCCAGCGCTCACTCCACAGAATCCCGAGCCTCAGCGATAAGCGCCATGAGCAGCAGAGCACCCCTGTGATCACAACCCAGCCATATTAAGTCTGTGGAGTCAGAACTTTTAGATTTTATATGATATCCAATTCATAGTGTTTTTTTCCCTTAATGGTTTGTGCATTTTGTATCCTAAGAAATTATTGTCGGGGCGCCTGGGTGGCTCAGTGGGTTAAAGCCTCTGCCTTCGGCTCAGGTCATGATCCCAGAGTCCTGGAATCGAGTCCCGCATCCGGCTCTCTGCTCGGCGGGGAGCCTGCTTCCCTCTCTCTCTCTGCCTGCCTCTCTGCCGACTTGTGATCTGTCTCTCTGTCAAATAAATAAAAAAAATCTTTTAAAAAAAATTATTGTCTATTTTAGTGTCATGACGATTCTGTTTCCTCTGACATTTTGGATAATTTTAGCTTTTTTTTTTTAAGTTTATTCATTTTAAAATAATCTCTCCACCCAACATGGGGTTTAAACTCATCTCTTAAACTGAGATCAAGGGCTCCAATTCCTGTACATCCTCAACAATACTTGCTATTTTTGTTATTTACTATGATTTTTATGAAAGTAAACTCCAACTCACAATCCTGAGATCCAGTTGCATAGTCTACCAACTGAGTCACGGAGGTGCCCCTATTTTCTGCCTTTTGAAAGCAGCCATTCTAATGGGAACGAGGTGGTACCTCATTGTAGTTTTGATTTGCATTTCTCAATAATTAGCAAAATTGATCTTTTCATTTATGAAAAGATAAATGGATAAATGTCCATTTATTTCATGGACATTTGTGTATTTTCTTTTATATTTATGAAAAAGATAAATGGATTTACATTTATGAGAAGATAAATGGATAAATGTCCATTTATTTCATGGACACTTACGTATTTTCTTTGGAGAAGTGTCTATTCAAGCCTGTTGCCCATTTTTGAATCAGGTTTTTTGTTTTTTTTGTTGTTGTTTTTTTTTTTTGCTATTGAATTTAAGGAGTTATCTATTCTGAATATGAATCCCTTATCAGATATATGATTTATACATATATTCTCCCATTCTGTGGGTTGCCTTTTTACTCTCTTAATAGTGTCTTTTGATGCATAATTTTTTAAAATTATCACAAAGCCCAATTTGTCTATTGTATTCTTTCATTGCCTAGACCTTTTTTTGTTTAAGACCTTTGGTTTTTTAAAAGCACCTTATTAGGGGCTTTTGGGTGGCTCAGTAGGTTAAAGCCTCTACCTTTGGCCCAGGTCATGATCCTGGTGTCCTAAGATCGAACCCCACATCGGGCTCTCTGCTTGGCGGGGAGGCTTCTTCCCCCTCTCTGTCTGCCTGCCTCTCTGCCTACTTGTGATATCTGTCAAATGTTTCAAAGATACATTTTATCATTTTATCATGAATATATAGACTTACATTTCATTTTAGAGTTCCTATGATTTAAATATTTTACCTATAGTATTGTCCTTACTTAGAAATCAGGGACATTTATTGGGTTTCAAATGTCCCCAGTGTTTATGTTCTCATTACTTTTCATAATATCCAATGCAGGTAAGTTATAAAATATCACAGAAAATCTTTCCATGTATAAATGAAGAGGTTAGAATTTTTGAAAGTTTAAAAGAATGCCAAGGCTCACAAGAAAAAAATCTAATGCTCTCAGTGGTACATCATTGCTATAAAAATTGGAGGTGGCAATATAATTGGTTAACACTTTTGGAAAGTAACTTATCAAGAGCTTTAAAAATTTTTTGTAATAGCAAAAACAAGAAAACCTATATGACCTGCTGTTTCTATTTCTGTAATTTCAGTCTAACATAATGATTCAAAAAATGGAAGAAGTTCGAGATAGCTTCGAAAAAGCATAAAATAAGGAAATGGAAACAAGTTGAATGTACCACACTATAATTAAATAAACCATACATCATTCTCTTAGAAATATTACAGAGTCATTGGGGTGCCTGGGTGGCTCAATCAATTACATGTCCAGCTCTTGTTTTGGCTCAGGTCGTGATCTCAGGGATTGAGATCTGCCCCTCCTTCTGCCCCTCCCCCCACTCATGCTCTCTCTCTAAAGTGAATAAATCTTTTTTTGAAAAAAAAATTATACAGTCATTAAAAATCATTAAAAGGGGGTACCTGGGTGTCTTAGTGGGTTAAACCTCTGCCTTCACCTCAGGTCAAGATCTCAGGGTCCTGGGATTCAGCCCTGCATCAGGCTCTCTGCTCAGCAGGGAGCCTGCTCCCCACCACCCACCCCCACCACTTGCCTCTCTGCCTGCTTGTGATCTCTGTCAAATAAATAAATAAAATCTTTTTTAAAAATCATTAAAAAGGTTGTGTAACAGCATGGAAGAACATTCATAGGTTAGAATATATTCATGTATGTATGATTACAACAATATGGAGGGAACCTATGCATAAACACTGAAATTAATAAAAACGTTACCTGCTTTTTCTGTTGAGTTAGAGAAATAAGAGTAAATTTTTTTCTTATTTCCCTATATTTTCTAAATTCTATTTAATAGTATATAAATTTTAAAATTAAACACCTACTAAAAATGTTAGGATAATGAAATGGAAAAATATATGATAAAAAAGCAAAGTAAGTGTATTTATGTTAGGATATGACTGTTTCAATTGTGGGGGGGAGGGAGGAGAGAGATTGGGACAGAAAGAGAGGAAGAGAGAGAAAAAAATGAAAGATTTAAAGAAAAATGCCGGGGCGCCTGGGCGGCTCAATGGGTTAAAGCCTCTGCTTTTGACTCAGGTCATGATCCCAGGGTCCTGGGATAGAGCCCCACATTGGACTCTCTGCTCAGCAGGGAGCCTGCTTCCTCCTCTCTCTGCCTGCCTCTCTGCCTACCTGTGATCTCTGTCTGTCAAATAAATAAATAAAATCTTAAAAAAAAGAGAGAGAGAGAGAAAGAAAAATGCCAAAATACTGGGAAGGGTTGTATATGTGGGATGAGAGTTATTTTTTTCTCTTTATTCTCTAAATTTCCTATAAGGTATTTATTTGTGTTACTACTATAATAAATGCATTTATGATAAGTATACCTCACTAATCACCTGGAGGCCCCCTACTTTGCCCCAGGCCTCATCTCAGCTTGCTACAGGGACTTGCCTTGGGTCAAAAGAATGAAAGGTTTGTAAGGCATTAAAATTCTATCGTGTCCTATTAGGGTTTACCAAGCCCACAGCCAGATTGGAGGCAAAACTGCTGCAGTGACTCTTCATCATAAAGTTGAAATAACACTGAATGGACCAAAAAACAACACTGGTTTTATTCTCTGTATTTTTGTCCAGGGAAGTTATTTAACTCCATTTCCTAATTCCCAAAGTAAAAGGGCCAGATTGCTTGTCAGAAGCTCTAATTGTAGGTCATGTACATAAAGGTGATATCAGAAGTCAGACCTGAGTAGAAGAGATGCATGAAATTAGTGTAGACTAAAATAAGACCCCAAGAGTTTGGGAAACCAAGTAGTGTTTATTAACTCTCAACTAGAAATACAAAGTAAAGAACTCAGTGGTGGAGTGGGATAAGAACCTAGGATTTCCCAAAATTCTGGGCAAAATTTAGACAAGAAGTCTGAGTAATGGCACAGAGGACTAGCAACAAGGCTTAACAATGCAGGGATTTTTTTACTCTAGCTCAAGCAGAACTTCATGGTAGGAGCTGGGTGCCCACATGGGGTTTAGGTTGGCACTCCAGGCTAGAATGAGGATATGGAGAACAGTCCAGTCCCAGGTATATGAGTGTTTCACCAAGAAAATACTGTGATGAAGCCCAAAAAGGTCATTTAGTTCTGGGAGTCAAAGTACCTCTCAACTAGCACTGTCCAGAAAAACTTCTCAAACAATGGAAATGTTCTTCACCTGTGACATTCAATACAATATAGTCTCCGGGACTATTGAGTACTCGAAATATGGCAAGTGCAAATGAGGAACTGAGCTTCTAAATTTAATTAATATAATTTTAAATTTAAATAGCCATGCATACAACTAGTGGCTACCAAATTGAGCAACACAGCAATGGTCTAACAGAGTCCATTGGTTTTTATTTCTTATTTTAATGCCTTTTTTTTTTTTTTAAAGTAGGCTCCATGCTCAGTGTGGAGCTCAACGTGGGGCTTGAACTCATGACTGTGAGATCACAACCTGAGCTGAGATCAAGAGTCAGTTACTTAACTGACTGAGCCACCCAGGCACCCCGGTTCTTCTCAAATATAGTCAAACATACCTAATGAAACAAGACTTCTTCTTTTGAATATGAAGAGTGTTTTGTTTTTCTTTGTAGCCTTTATGTATATATGTTGTATGCGGCAATTTAATGGTTCCATAGGAAGTTAAATCCGTTCTAGAAATTTTACAAGAATTCATGCACTTTCCAGAGTAAACCTGGATTAACCACATTCTGGGCTCAACCTGAAGATGTATTCACCCAAGACGAACCAGAAACCACCTTGACCCAAAGTGACCTTCTCAACGAAGGACAAGTGAGACACTGGAACTGCAGGGACAAGCTGATGCTCTTGGACCTGCCTTCATCTTTAGTTTAGACAAGATCTGCATTCTGGAGTTTGGAAGGCCACAACTATTTTTCTGGTGGCACTCAGAATCGACAAGTGCAGACAAGGATGTTCCTCATTATAGGCTGTCTCGAAGTTTCCCATAAGTGTAATAAATTAGTCCTGTATGAGAGTCAACAGGTTTTTTAATACTGGACTCCAGACCTAGAAATCCAGACATATTCTTTTATTTTTTTAATTTATTTTTACTTATTTGTCAGAGAGAGAGAGAGAGAGAACACAGGCAGACAGAGTGGCAGGCAGAGGCAGAGGCAGAAGCAGGCTCCCTGATGAGCAAGGAGCCCAATGTGGGACTCGATCCCGAAACACCGGGATCACGACCTGAGCCGAAGGCAGCTGCTTAACCAACTGAGCCACCCAGGCATCCCCAGACATATTCTATCTTATTCCTACTGTGACCAAATGAAGAAAAGAGATAATCCAATGGCACAACAGGTTTATTGGTTATTGTACACAAAAAAATGTGAGCAACTTGCAAGTACTCAATATAAAAATGTTTCAGTACAAGCCACCTTCCTTTCACCCAAAGAAAGAATACCAAACTGGGGCACCTGGCTGGCTCAGTCAGTAGAGAAGGCAACTCAACCTCAGGGTTGTAAGTTCAACCCCCACACTGGGTGTGGAGCCTACAAAAAATTTTTTAAAAATTTTTTTAAACAAAATAACAAAAAGCATACAAACTCCAGGAAAATAGAGGGACTCAAACTTCAAGTTTACATAAAAGATGTACTCAGAAGAAGTCCCTGCTTTGTTACGAAAATAGACAAAACTTTCTAAAAGTAAAGGAATCAAAAGAAATTAAAACTGGGATATTGATTCCTTAGTAACATTAATTTGTGTTTATCTATGATATAAGACAGAAAAAACATTAAAAATTCAAAACTAAAGTCAGTATTTTTTTTTTAGCTTTTTTGAGGTATAATTGACAAGTTAGAGTTAGTATTTTAAAAAAGAAAAATGTACTGGTAAAGTTATCAGGTACCAATTTTTTTAAACTTATTGATACAACTTTTACCAACCCCCTTCAAACCAAAAAATACAACAGAAGTTTAAAAGTAGGGGCGTCTGGCTGGCTCAGTTGGTAGAGCATACAACTCTTAAACATGGGATTGTGAGTTCAAGCCGCACTTTGGGCATAGGGCTTGCATTAAAAAAAAAAAAAAAAAAAAGTTTAAGAGTAAAGATTCTTCCAGGTACTAAGCCTAAGATTTTTCCCCTCTTCAAATTATGAGAAATCATTCACTCTGGAACCCTGGGAACATTTCTGCACAGTGACATAATCAAAACATTTACTTCGTCCATTATTTAACTTATTCATTGCCTCCTAACCAAATTCTGGGCATGCAGGAGTAAGCAAGAGGATATAATTTTCGCTGAAGTCTTACTTCCTCTGTGACTGAGGCAATTCTAAATTTACAACACGACCAACTTAAGCACTGAGGAAAGTCCTTCTGGCACAGGAAATGAGCCACCTTCATGGTCTCAAGAATAAACTGTACATCTCTAAGATAAATTTGGAGAGAGATTTATCCAAGAATCGGTTTTCTCCAAGGCTGGACAGGGAGGGAGTGTGGGAAGCACAGCTTTTCTAAAAGGATGAAAGGTGTCACTTGGAGACACTCTGGTTTCCTGAGGAAGGGAAGGAGACATTGAAACATCTTGTTTTGTGCATTTTAGGTCTTCCTTGTTTTCCAGCATCAGTAACTGTTCTATCTCTTCTTTCAAAGATAAACTTGTCTGAAATTCCTGTTTGGGTATCTTACCATGTTCTTTTTGAATTATTCTCCCCTGGTCCTTTAGCCCCTCTGGCTCAGGGCAAATGAGTTTGTTGACACCATACTCACTGGTTTCTTCCTTCATGGGAGGTTGATGTTGAGCTTCTGTCAGAGTTTGTTTATTTTTAGATTTTTCTTTCAGCAAATTTCCATCTTGATGAGATGTAAAACCTGGAGATTCATCTGGCGTAGAGTTCTTACAAAGCAACGAAACCTCCCCTTTCCCCTCTTTCCCCACTGTCTCTGTCACTGATTTCTTTGGACATAGCCCTGTCCTTATTAGGAGTCCCTGTGAATTCACCCTATATTCTCTTGCAGCTCTCTCTCTGCGCTGCTTCTGGAAGTCCTTGAGTTGAAGCAGTTCTTCTGGAAGCTCCATACATGTAGGCTAAGAAAAGAACAGGAAAATAAGTCCATTCTAACTAAACTACTGAATATGGTCCTTAAAATCACTTCAGCTATACTTAACAGTATTTGGCAAATGAGGATCAATTCAAATGTGTTCTTACAGCTCCCTCTAGCGTATTCAACTATGGTAGTACTATTTCTGATTAAGTTAAATATTTTGAATCCATTTCGTGTGTATGTGTTGTGCATGTGTGTGTGCATGTGTAAAGATTAATGATGAAAAATAAGTGTCCTTCCCAAACTGTTCCCAGTCCCCTTAGCAAGTGCATCTTCTAGAAAGCAGTTTCTCACGTAGCCTCCCAAAGATATAGTCTATGCATCTGTGATTATGTTTGTGTATATATATCTGTTACTAAATGCATTCATTTTCATTTTTTTCACTTCATTTTCATTTATTCATTGCACCACGTTTTTCAATTTTAGCTTCCCCTCAACCTTTTATTTTGATAACTCTTCCTAAAAATCATTTTACACAAATGGTATCATAGTATTATATATATTCTTCTGCATCTTGATTTTTTTTTAAGAGAATTTTTTAAAGGTTTTATTTATTTATTTATTTAGTCAGAGAGGGGTGCCTGGGTGCCTCAGTGGGTTAAAGCCTCTGCCTTCAGCTCGGGTCATGATCCCAGGGTCCTGGGATGAGTCCTGCATCAGACTCCTCACCCAGCAGGGAGCCTGCTTCTCCCCTGCTTGCAGATTGCCCTGCTTCCCTCTGACAAATAATTAAAATCTTTAAAAAAAATTTTTTTTCATTGGCTAATAGCTTCAAAAAAATGTTAAGGTGGTGGCGGTAGTCACAATTTTTGTATTTTTTTAAAAATTTTATTTATTTATTTGACGGACAGAGATCACAAGTAGGCAGAGAGGCAGGCAGAGAGAGAGGGGGAAGTAGGCTCCCCAGAGCAGAGAGCCCGATGCGGGGCTCGATCCCAAGACCCTGAAATCATGACCTGAGCTGAAGGCAGAGGCTTTAACCCACTGAGCCACCCAGGTGCCCCAATTTCTGTATTTTCATGATACTAATGGGAATGCTTTCAGTGTTCTGAATCAAACATTATGTAGACTTCTTGCTTAAGATATGTTTTATCCTGTATTCCAACTTTAATCAGTAATATATACAGAATATTATCACATTTTTTTCAGCCTTAAAAAATGAAAACAAATTACAAAAAGTTATAAAACCCCTTGGTTTTACAATGATAAATGAAAGACATTTAAATTCTCCAACTGAACAGGGTATACAAGGATTTTTATGTTGCTCTTTTTTTGCTAAACAGTGAGAGCAAAATACAGAAAGGTTACATTCTTCTCAGCGTATATGAGATAATCATAAGACTTTCTTTGTTCTAGGAAAATGGAGAATTTCCTAACACCGTATGATGCTTGCAAGCAGAAACCGGCAACACATTAAAAGAGAAGTATAATACATCAAAACAGGGATCATATTAAAAATGTTATTTTTTTATTTAGGATTTTGCTTCAGTATTCCTAAGAAAGAATGGCTAATAGCAGCAATAGCAGCAGATGCAACTTTTTGTTTTGTTTTGTTTTGTTTTTTTAATTTATTTGACAGACAGAGATCACAGGTAGGCAGAGAGGCAGGCAGAGAGAGAGGAATGGAAGCAGGCTCCCCACTGAGCAGAGAGCCCAATGCGGGGCTCGATCCTAGGACCCTGGGATCATGACCCGAGCCAAAGGCAGAGGCTTTAATCCACTGAGCCACCCAGGCGCCCCCTTTTTTTTGTTGTTGTTTTTTTAAACGACTTTACCTTTAAGCAATCTCTACACCCAACACGGGGCTCAAACTCATGACCCTAAGACCAAGAGTCACATGCTCCACTGACTGAGTCAGCCAGGTGCCCCCAGATGGCAACCTTTTTATGTAAGGGGCCAAATGGTAACTATTTTAGCCACAAATTATCTCTGTTGCCTACCATTAAAACCATTAAAGCCTTCTTTCTGACCTTGTAAGAGGCACAAAAGCAGGCTGTGGGCCAGATGTGGCCTTAGGGCAATAGTTTGCCAACTCCAAGTCTATAGTTCTGTTACATTGTGCTGGCTTCTTACAAATTGGTAATGAAATCTTAAATTTGTCCATTTTTTGACAGAGTATAACTTAATACTGCGAAGATGTACTCAAGGAGATGAACGAAGCCCAAGCTATAGCTCCTTCAAAGGTTTATAACGGGGGCGCCTGGGTGGCTCAGTGGGTTAAGCCTCTGCCTTCAGCTCAGGTCATGGTCTCAGGGTCCTGGGATCAAGCCCCGTATCGGGATCTCTGCTCAGCAGGGAAACTGCTTCCCCCTCTCTCTCTGTCTGCCTCTCTGCCTACTTGTGATCTCTGTCAAATAAATAAGTAAATAAATCTTTAAAAAAAAATGTTTATGACCAAGTCAGCCTTGTGGTTTCCCAAAACTGTGAAGAGGGGGTATCATTGTGCCCTCCATGAGCAATGGGGCAGGAAGGGAAGTGCTAAAAACACAGTCTCGGATTGCCACACCTACCTCTGTGCCTCCCAGGCGGTCTGCAGACCCTTCTCGGTAAGTGTTCAGGTACCCATCCACAAGGGTGGTTAGGTCAGACATCATCTCATCCAGGAGTACCAGACGAAGGGGTAGTAGGTACGTAGCTTCCAGGGCCAAAATTTTCAGTAAGGAGGGTGAAAGAGGTCGTGTGAACCACACTTCTGGATTTTCCTAGAGATACCCAGACAATTTTCTCTGAATAATAAGCAAAACTTTAAAGATAACTGTTTATCTAAGGGTCGCTTAACTTAAAACACTATTACCGTTATTTTCTTCAATGACAGTGTATTTCTGAAAATACAGACAAACACACCCCCTTATGTATGTATATTTTAAGTGTGTCTATGTAGAGGGAAAAGATGGGGTGACAGGGAGGGAGTGTGGTAGAGAAAGAGAAAGATCGATCCATCAATCAATCAATCAGAGCTTCTCATTCAAAACTGAAGAGAGTAGACTTAATTATAGGACCAAAACTACAAACAATATGGTCATGATCTAAGTGTGCAGGTGAGGCTAGTAGGAGCTAAGGAAAATTTATCCTACTTTGAAAGAAATAATTGGGATGGTTTTGGTTCCATCACACCGTAAACAACATTCCCAACAAAAACCTTCCCTGGAGGACTGTATATTTATTTCAGAGTACTTTCTGATAACCAACAAATCTGAATCCTGGCTTTTATCAACTTGAAATCACAAAATTCCCATTTGAAACAGCTAAAATTTTGGCAATGCTCATGTGCTTACACAGCTGCCGCCAACTGTCTATGTAATATGCTGATGATCCCACTCACAAAACCCTTGGAAAAATTAATGTCATATGGGACATGCTTCAATACTCACCTGAATCAATTTCTGTCTTTCTTCCAGAAAGGAGAGATATTTAGGGGCTACCTTAAGGTGCCTGATTAAACTCTCCTGTAAAGAACTGATGCAGTTTGGAAGAAAGCCACCTGTTTCCATGGAAAATTGAAGGACATCTGCTACCTGTGGCATAAAAATACAAAACAAAACAAAAACCTGTCTGTAGATTACGTAGACAGCTATCTCATGGCAGAAATATATTTAGAAAAATGTCTTTAAATACCAATCTCCCTAAGGACCCACATGACAGAAAATGCCATCAGAAAAATTGTTCAGTCAACTAATTCTGAAAAATTAGGAAAGAAAAAAAAATGATCACCCAACTTTAAAGTATCCTCATCCACCTTTTCCACTCCTTTTGTTTGCCTGCCTTATGATTATCTATTACTCCTTAGTACCTTTAGGCAATGGGGAAAGTAAGATAAATTTGAGAATTGTTTGTATTACTTATCAGCAACTCTGGCAAAATTTTGGCAAGGAAAACTAATACAATTAAGAATTGGGAGGGAAAAAAAAAAGAATTGGAGAGGCACCAGGCTGGCTGAGTTGGTAGAGCATGCAACTCTTAATCTCAGGGTTGTGAATCTGAGCCCCACGTTGGGTGAAGAGATGACTCAAAAATAATAAGATCTCAGTGCGCCCGGGTGGCTCAGTTGGTTAAGCATCTGCCTTCAGCTCAGGTCATGATCTCAACATCCTGGGATCAGCCCCACATACAGCTCTCTGCTCTATGGGGAGTCTGCTTCTCTTTCTCCCTCTGCCCCTCTCCAATGCTTGCATATGTGCTCGCTCTCTCTCTCTCTAATACATAAATCTTTTAAAAATTGTTTGGTACATCACTTGGCGTCAGGGAAATACAAATCAAAACCACAATGAGATACCATCTCACACCAGTCAGAAGGGCTAAAATTAACAAGTCAGGAAATGACATGCTGGTGAGGATGCGGAGAAAGGGGAACCCTCCTACACTGTTGGTGGGAATGCAAGCTGGTGTAACCACTCTGGAAAACAGCATGGAGGTTCCTCAAAAAGTTGAAAATAGAGCTACCCTACGACCCAGCAATTGCACTACTGGGTATTTACCCTAAAGATACAAATGTAGTGATCCGAAGGGGCACGTGTACCCAAATGTTTATAGCAGCAATGTCCACAATAGCCAAACTATGGAAAGAACCTAGATGTCCATCAACAGATGAATGGATAAAGAAGATATGGTATATATATATACAATGGAATACTATGCAGCCATCAAAAGAAATGAAATCTTGCCATTTGTGACAACGTGGATGGAACTAGAGGGTATTATGCTTAGTGAAATAAATCAATCAGAGAAAGACAATTATCATATGATCTCCCTGATATGAGGAAGTTGAGAGGCAATGTGGGGGGTTTGGGGTGTAGGAAAAGAATAAATGAAACAAGATGGGATCGGGAGGGAGACAAACCATAAGAGACTCTTAATCTGACAAAACAAACTGAGGGTTGTAGGGAGAGGGTGGTGGGGTTATGGACATTGGGGAAGGTATGTGCTGTGAAGTGTGTAAACCTGGCAATTCACAGACCTGTACCCTGGAGCTAATAATACATTATATGTTAATAAAAAAAAATTTAAAAAAAATTTTTTTTAATTGTGTGGTAGGCTAAATAGTGGTCCACAGAGATATCCACATCCTAACCCCTGGAACCTGTCAAAGTTATTTTATATGGCAAACAGACTTTGCAGGAGTGATTAAGACTCTTGAGATAGAAAGATTATCTTGAATTATCTGGGTGGATCCTAAATGTCCCTAAACAAGAGGGAGGCACAGGAAGATTTGGCTACAAGTCACTGGAGGTGATGGGGCATTGGAAGCAGAGACTGTAGTGGTGCATTTTTGTTTTTTTTCTAACAAACAGAAGAACAAATTCTTTATTTGAAAACAAACAATTCAGAATCAACTGAATATCTTTTCTAAAACTTAGAGAGGTTTTTTATTTTTTATTTTTTAAAGATTTTATTTATTTATTTGACAGACAGAAATCACAAGTAGGCAGAGAGGCAGGCAGAGAGAGAGAGGAGGAAGCAGGCTCCCCACTGAGCAGAGAGCCTGATGCGGGGCCCGATCCCAGGACCCTGGGATCATGAACTGAACCGAAGGCAGAGGCTTTAACACACTGAGCCATCCAGGCGCCCCATAAAACTTAGAGAGGTTTTTTAAAGGGGATTCTCTCCCAGAAAAAAAAAATTATGTCATTCTCTAAATATGAATATAATTTTTCTCTTACTTCCTTTCTTGCATATCTATTCACACTTCTCTATGCTAATATCATAGTATTATTAAAAAACAAATGTGCTGTCACAACACTTAGGCTTCAGGGCAATCAGTGGGCAATCCTCTCTTACTGGGATCAATTAAAAAGTTTCAGTAAAAAAGTCGGTACTCTAGAAAACATTTGTGCTAGCTTTCTTCACTTCCATGCAAAGCTCGAAGTTCTCCCAAATTCTTGCTTCCTTTAGCCATCAATAACAGCTCCTTCTTAACCTGCCACCCCCACTCCACTGCCACTGAGCAAAGACCAACAGGCTTGTAAGCACTCAGCATAAATTTAAAATGCTTTTCTCATTTCTGTTTTGCCAAAACTCAACTAAAATACAATAGAATTCTATATACTTATACAGCTATGTATCTCCCTCTAGTTGCTGGCCAGAGCCAAATGTCACTGGGTTTATGTGTGCTTTCTTGGCCCAGCCCACCAAGTGACTACCAGTTTGTGACACAAGCAGTGGCTCATTTTGAAGATGGCAGGAGCCACAAGCCAAAGAATACAGTGACAGCTGAAAAGGCAGAGAAACAGACTTCCCTGAGGGCCTCCACAAGAAAGGAGCCCTGCTGATACCTTCGTGTTAGTGCAGGGAGAATGATTGCAGAGTGCTGACCTCCAGAACTGTAAGAGAGTAAACTTATGTTGTCTTAAGCTACTAAATTTGTGGTGATTTGTTACAACAGCAATAGGAAGCGAATACACTGTGTTAAAGGGAAAAAACTGGAAAAATTCTCAATTCCTGCTTCTTGTACTATGGAAGTCTGAAAAGTAAATACAGAAAGGTGCTAACGTGTTCATATGGGGTCTAATCAAGAAGCCCAATGGTCTCGGGAACAATAAGCAATTCTCTGACATTTTGGAGTAAGCTAGAAATAATCTCTATATAGAGAAAGATCCTGAAAGAAGGTCCAAGGAACATGTCAAAAGAGAAGTGGCATAAAGTTCATTATGGGAAGGTATATAAGAGCAAATTTGAACCATATTTAATAACAAAGTTAAGCTTTTCAGAATTTTTGCTCAAAAATAATTGGCTAAGGGTATAGAGATTACTTAAAAATAATAAAAAATAATTAGCTAATTAATTATTTTAACCCCTCTCCAAAGTCTATCTATAGACTTACGTATTCAACTTGTCCCCTTTGACTGGCATAAACCTAGAAGACTAGAAGAACATAAAGGAGACATAATGAAAGCTAGTGGTTTTACTATTCTCACAGCCATACCAGAAACTCAGATCAGCTCTAAGAGCAAGTTAGTATATACTCTAAGTACTTCTCATTTCTCAAGGATTCTATAGGGCAGAGAAGAACCATATATAATCAGACTATTTTGGCCCAGAATAGGCTTTTGGGGCATATCTAAGACAACCTGCATCTCTGAGCTAGATGCTAACTAGCTATTAGTCTTAACTGGTACATATGAGCTAATGGCACAGATGTGACTGTTACCTCACACTAAGTGTCTCATGTCAGACTTCTGAATGACCTGCCAAATTGTTCAAGTTTCTGAATGCTATACAGTATGGAGCTTGCTCCTCCTCCTCCTTCTCCTCCTCCTTCTTCTTTTTTAAGACCTTATTTATTTATTTTTTAAGTAATCTTTACACCCAATATGGGGCTTGAACTCACGACCCCAAGATCTGTTTAAGCCAGTCAGGTACCCCGGAGCTTTCTGCATTTTTTTTTTTTTTTTAAGATTTTACTTGACAGAGAGAGAGACAGTGAGAGAGGGAACACAAGCAGGGGGAACAGGAGAGGGAGAAGCAGGCTCCCCACTGAGCAGAGAGCCCAATGTGGGGCTTGATCTTAGGACCCTGGGATCACGACCCAGGCCAAAGGCAGACTTTTAAAGACTGAGCCACCCAGGCACCACCCAGAGCTTGCTTCTTATTTGACAAATTCTGGAGCAAAATGAGAGAAAAATTCTTCAATACTTGTTTTATTTATTTGAGAGAGAGACAGCATGTAAGCAGGAGGAGGGGCAGAGGGAGAGAGATAAGCAGACTCCCCAGTGACACAGGCCTCTATCCCAGGACCCCAAGATCATGATTGGAGCTGACATCAAGAGCCACATGCTCAACCAGCTGAGCCAACCAGCCACACCCAAAATACTTTTAAGTAACTTCTTTTTTTTTTTTTTAAGATTTTATTTATCTGACACAGAGAGAGATATATATATAGAGAGAGATCACAAGTAGGCAGAGAGGCAGGCAGAGAAAGAAGGGGAAGCAGGCTCCCCACTGAGCAGAGAGCCCAAGTGAGGGTTGATCCCAGGACCCTGAGATCATGACCTGAGCCACCCAGGCGCCCCTTAAGTAACTATTCTGTAGTGCTTTTATAGTTCACCAAATATTGTCACCTATTGCATTGCATAGACATCTTACATGGAGAAGAATACAGGAATAAGGTGCGCGCACACACACAAAAAGGCTTAATCACTCACCAAAGGGGGCCTTTTTTCTATAAGAGCTATATACCCTGGACTGAATCATGGTTTCCCTGCTTGTACCTGTGTGTCAAAGACATTATTCAGCAAAATTCCATACTGATGAGAGAGGCAATCAGAAAGCCAACGACAATCGTGGATAACCTAAAGAATCAGAAGACAGAGTAATTAGAACCTGGTTGCTAATCTTACTGTCGGGGAAATCAGCTTACACACTCACCTTCAGAATTCTCTTGTCTTCTAATACCATCTGAAGTCCATTGTTGAAAGCACGACTTCCCAGAAGGAAAATGTCAAATAAGTAAACTCGGCTATTTGTGGCCACCTGCAATAGACCATCCAGACACACGTATTATAGGGTAAAAAGGAACTAAAGAAGGGGATCTGCAGTCAAGAAAGATATGTGATAAAATATTTCACATCCTCACTTTTAAAGAAACAACAGGCATTCAGTGATTCTCAGGGAAAACAAGTTCAAATTGATCTTAAGTAAAGCAAAGAAACTACCATTTGTGATCTTGAGAGAGAGAGAAAGAACATGAGCAGGAGGAGGGGAGGGGGAGGGGGAAAGAGAGAATCTCAAGCAGACTCCATGCCAAGTACAGAGCCTGACACAGGGCTCAGTCCCACGACCCCAAGATCATGACCTGAGCTGAAATCAAGAGTCAAACGTTTAATCAATTGAGCCACCCATGTGCCCCTCGCTGTGATTTTTCAAAAGGGCAGAAAGAGACAAGCTGGTGGATTTAGTCTTGTGCTTTTTATACTCCCCAATTTAATGTTTTACAGCTTACCCATGGCATCTTAATACTCCAAGGACTATAGGTTTAAGAGGAATGAAGAGCATTTTGTTGTTAGCAATACAACATGCTATTTCTCTGAGTCTCATGATATACATGGTTGCTTTAGGTGTTGCATAAAATTACTCATAAGAGAAGATCCTTGTTCTCTGGCAGTTTTTTGGTTTTTTTGTTTGTTTGTTTGTTTTTGTTGTTGTTGTTTTGTTTTGTTTTTTTAATCCAAAAGAGAAAAAGAGAGCATGAACACAGGGAGAGGGAGAAGCAGACTCCCCTGTGGAGCAGGGAGCCCGACTCGAGGCTCAATCCCAGGAATTTGGGATCATGACATGAGCTGAAGGCAGTCGCTGACCAACTGAGCCACCCAGGAGCCTCTCTCTAGCAGTTTTATATAGGCAACAAATAAACTGGCACAAATGGTAGGATGTGAGACACCATTTTTTAGCTCAATTTTATACAAACATAAGGATTTTAGACTGTTTCTGGTCATAAAATACACCAAGGTAGTATTATAGCTGGATCATCTACTGAGTCAGGGAATGAAGGCAAAGGGAGATCCTAACAGGTCTAGAGAGCCAGTGACAGAGCAACGTGATGTCATCTTTGTCATTTCAGGAGCAAGTGTTGATATAGCTGCAATTGCCAGACCTGACACCCGTTCTCAGAACTTTCGTGTTGTTTACGAGAACAGGACACCTAAAACAGTCACTCCTTGTTCTTTTTAATAGACACATTAGAAAATTTTGAAAAATAATTCTCTACTAGACTGCAAACTCTGTGAGAGGAGAGATTATGCCAGATTCACCACTGTACATGCATCACCTAGAACAGAACCAAGCCCATGGATAGCTCAGACATTTCTTCAGTGAGCCAATGCATGCCATACAATGTTCCCTTCCATTTTTTATATGCGAACAATGTATATGGCTCTGATAGTATGCATTCCAATCTATATCCTGCTTTCTTCCACTCATAACTTTGCAAAAAAACCTTTTTCTACGTTGCACTAGTCATCAATTTTTGACAGCTGCATAAGATCTACCAAATCTACAGTAATGTCTTCTACTGTTACCTACTTAAATTGTTTCTGATTTTTCACCAGAAAATGATCCTAAGATCACTAGGTTCTCACATATTTTTTTCATATTTTGAATTATTTAGGGTAGACTCCTTGATGTACCCCTGAGAAGTGGGCAGATTGCCAATCCTAACAAAATACATTCTCTCAATAGGTGGAGGTAGGTCCTGACTCAAAGAATAGAAGACATTGGTTGGGGATTCAGCCTGCCTTCTTTGGCCTTCTTTAAAAACTGATGCTGCTGTTGGGTGCCTGGGTGCCTTCGGCTCAGGTCATGATCCTGGAGTCCCGGAATCAAGTTCTGCATCAGGCTCCCAGCTCCACAGGGAGTCTGCTTCTCCCTCTGACCTTCTCCCCTCTCATGCTCTCTCTTTCTCTCTCTCTCAAATAAATAAATAAAATCTTTTTTAAAAATTCTTTTAAAAACGAATGCTGCTGAGTTTGATCCGAAGGTGGCTGTCCAACCTACAGCTATTCGAGGCTCACTACAAACTTTTGACACAATGGGGACCTTCATGTGACATCTCCCAGGCCTAAGAAAATGAAAATGATGTGGAAGAATCCTGTTGTGGAAGGCTACAAACCAGAAGGAAAGATAAATATTCTGCACATAGCGGGGCATGGGTGGCTCAGTGGATTAAGCCTCTACCTTCAGCTCAGGTCATGATCCCAGATCTTGGGATCGAGCCCTGCATCAGGCTCTCTGCTCAGCAGGGAGCCTGCTTCCCCCTCTCACCTCTCTGCCTACTTGTGATCTCTCTCTCTCTCTCTGTCAAGTAAATAAATAAAATCTTCTAAAAAAAAAAAAAAGTCTGCACATAAAAAAAAAAAAATCGGGACGCCTGGGTGGCTCAGTTGGTTAAGCGGCTGCCTTCGGCTCAGGTCATGATCCCAGCGTCCTGGGATCGAGTCCCGCATCGGGCTCCTTGCTCTGCAGGGAGCCTGCTTCTCCCTCTGCCACTGTGTCTGCCTGTGCTCGCTCGCTCTCTCTCTCTCTCTGACAAATAAATAAATAAAATCTTAAAAAAAAAAAAAATCTTCAGTGTGCCTGGGAGGCTCAGTTGGTTAAGCATCTGCCTTAGGCTCAGGTCATGATCCCAGGGTCCTGGTATTCAGCTGCACATCGGGTTCTCTGCTCAGCAGGGAGGCTGTTTCTCCCTCTGCTTCTGCCTACTGCTCCCCCTTCTTGTGCTTACTCTCTCTCTCTCTCTCTCACTCGCTTGCTCTGTCAAATGAATAACTAAAATCTTTTTTTAAAAAAACTTCATATATTAAGATTTTAATTTGGGGGTGCCGGGCAGTCAGTAGAGAGTGCAACTCTTGATCTCGGGGTTGTGAGTTCAAGCCCCACACTGGGTATAGAGTTTACTTAGACAAATTAAATTAAAGATTTTATTTTTAAGTAAACTCTATATCCAACATGGGATTTGAACCACAACCCCGAGATCAAGAATGGCACACTCCATTGACTGAGTTAGATGGCTGCCCCTGAAATTCTTCATATTTCTAAGGTGGGAGAAAAGAGCTGGGAAAGAAGACCTCAAGCAGAGCCTGTGACATAGCAGTGATAATTATAAAAGTGAACCCATGAAGAGGCAAAAGCTCTTTCCTTTTGAAAGGAATAAACTCCATACTAGAAAAGTGAAAAAAAATCCAAACAGGTTATAGGGTAGTGACATTGAGGTGACATAAAGAAGACAATTAAAATCAATTTGCCAGTGAATCTACAATTATTTCAAAATAAAAAGTTGAAAATATCTTTGACCTGAAGCCAACATAGTTTCCCATGACGACACACATTAGCACCTTCTGCTGCCACACTCAGGACACTCTGCTTCTTGATGTGGAGCATCTGGTGAGAAAAAGGAAGAAGATCTCCAGAGAATAAATGTTGCGATTATGACATCATGGATGGCACAAGTAAAAGGCTAGCAATTAACAAAGTGGATAGTATGCTTTAAACTTGGGACGCCTGGGTGGCTCAGTTGGTTGGGCAGCTGCCTTCGGCTCGGGTCATGATCCCGGCGTCCTGGGATCGAGTCCCGCGTCGGGCTCCTTGCTTGGCGGGGAGCCTGCTTCTCCCTCTGCCTCTGCCTGTGCTCGTGCTTTCTCTCTCTCCCTCTCTCTCTCTGACAAATAAATAAATAAAATCTTTAAACTTAAAAAACTTGACTAATCCAAAACACAAGTCAGCTTCTCTTTTTCACACACACACACACACACACACAGCACACCCAATATTTCTAATTTCTTTTTTTTGTTTGTTTGTTTTTTAAAGATTTCATTTATTTGACAGACAGAGATCACAAGTAGGCAGAGAGGCAGGCAGAGAGGGGGAAGCAGGCTCCCCGCTGAGCAGAGAGCCCATCGAGGGGCTCAATCCCAGGACCCTGAGATCATGACCTGAGCCGAAGGCAGAGGCTTAACCCACTGAGCCACCCAGGTGCCCTTGAATATTTCAAATTTCTTTTCAGTTTTTGTAAAGTTATAACACAACTAGAAAATAAATCATTCATATCCTAAATGCTGATAAGAGTTGAAAACTCAGATACCTTGTGTTACCACTAATGCTACAACAAAAGATTTCTATCTTTATGACCAGATTCCTCATGCAAGCAACAGTGCCCTAACACAGAGCAATTTACTGTTCCTGAAGCGAACTCATGTAGTGGCTGAGTCTCATAGTACATACTGTTTAGAATGAGAGAAACAAGAATTCAACAGGTCCCTTAAAGTCTTAGACTCATTAAGTTACTCAAAGCTGATACAGTGCTATTCCAGGAACACATGCTGACCCTTTGATTATCTGTAATCTTATCCTATTTCAAAACATTATACAATTCGAAAATCCTTAACCCATAATCTGTTAAAATATCTACACAATACAAGATTCTCTCCATTTTACAGGTAGATAAATAACTCAAGAAAGAAGGGCGTGATAACTTTCACTAGCATGATATCTTCCTTTAGTGAGCATAGAGGGTTTCTACACTGAGTATTTTCCATCAATGATGAAGAAAGGGGACTGAATTTCAGTTCCGCCCTCAACCAACAGCAAGAAGGCTGTGGAACTGGGAACAAAACCTGCATTTCTTTGTTGACAAGAATTTCCAACTACCTCTTCAAATTTCCAGTTTCTTATCTCATTTTTTGTTGTCATTGGACCCTTTCAAGAATCTGTTGATATATAAAGAATTCTTACAACACAATAAGAAAAATGGACAAAGGAAACACCTGGGTGGCTCACCTGATCAAGTGTTTGACTCTTGATCTCACCTCAGGTCTTGATCTCAGGATCATGAGTTCAAGCCTCATGTTGTGGAGCGGGGGGAGGCAAAGGAGGAGCATCTGCCTGGCTCAGTTGGTAAAGCATGTGACTCTTTATCTCAGGGTTGTGAGTTTAAGGCCCACACTGGGAGTAAAGCCTACTCAAAAATGGGGAAAGGAATAGATATTTCTCCAAAGAAGATATATAAACATCCAACAACACATGAAAAATGCTCAATATTATTAGCCACCAGGGAAATGTAAATCAAAACCACAGTGAGATACCACTTCACACCATGAAGATGGCTACAAATAAAATGACAGATGACAACAAGTGTTAGAATATGGAGAAATTGGAATCCTCATATCTTGCTGGTGGGGATGTAAAATGGTGTAGCAGCTTTGGAAAACAATGGCCAACCCTCAAAATGTGAAACATAGAGTTATTATATGACCCAGCAATTCCACTTCTAAGTATCTATCCCAGAGAAATGAAAACACATGTGCTAACAAAAACTTGTACATGAATGTTCATAGCAGCATTATTCATAAAAGCCAAAAAGTAGAAAGAACCCAAAAGGTGAAAGGATAAATGAAATATGGTATATCCAGGGGCACCTGGGTGGCTCAGTGGGTTAAGCCTCCGCCTTCGGCTCAGGTCATGATCCCAGGGTCCTGGGATCAAGCCCCACATCGGGCTCTCTGCTCTGCGGGGAGCCTGCTTCCCCCTCTTCCTTTGCCTGCCTCTCTGCCTACTTGAGATCTCTGCCTGTCAAATAAATTTTTTAAAAATCTTAAAAAAAAAAAAAAGAAAAGAAAAATTGTGATGGATGTATAGTTCTGTGAATATGTTAAAATCCAGTAAACCCTACATTTTAAATTGGTGAATTTAATATTATTTGGACTATATCTCACTTACGTGGTTAGAGAAAAAAGAATCTGTGGAAAGCTAACTCTCCCTTAAAGAAATGCACCTGTGCATACACAAGCATAAACTCGTATCTACAGGAAGCTTAATGACTCCCGTGAAGTCCATCTGTGAACTGTATGCTAGGCTGAAGAGTTACTGTCACGTCTGAAATTCATACATGACTATAGAGAAATTGCCTAAACAGAGCATGTAGAATGGACTTCTAAAAATAGAAGCAAAAAACTTCTGACTCTCCTCTAAAACTACCAATGGCTTTCCAACCTACTCAGGTCAAACCCAAACTCCTTATAATGTCCAAAAAACCCACCTGATCTGCCTCCTGACCACTTCCATTTCCTATCATTCTTCACTGTAGTCCTGCCTCCCTGCTATTCCTCCATACAAGTTAAGTGTGCTTCAGCCTCAGGGCCTTTGCACTTGCTACTCACGCTTTTCAAAATTTCTTTAGCTGAATATCTATATGGTTAGCTCTATTACTTCTTTCAGATGGCTATTCCAATATCACTTCTTCACAGAGGTTTTCTCTGTCCACCCTACATAAAATAGGAACTCCTTGTTACTCTACTTTTCAAACCACAATTTATTTGTCTTCATAGCACTTATCATCAGTTGATAGACAACTGTTTGTTTATTTTCTTGCAATAAAATGTAAACCCCTTCAGGTTTACATTTCTGACTGGCTGGCTCAGTCAGAAGAGCATGCAATTCTTGATCTTGGGGTTGTGAATTCATACCCCACACTGGGTGTAGTGATTACTTAAATCAATCAATCAATCAATCAATCAATCAATCAATCTTGGGGGGAAAAAAGTGTTTACATTGGTGGTTAGAACTTCCTGGGTGGCTCAGTGGGTTAAGCCTCTGTCTTTGGCTCAGGTCATGATCACAGGGTCCTGGGATTGAGCCCCACATTGGGCTCTCTGCTCCGCAGGGAGCCTGCTTCCCCTTCTCTCTGCCTGCCTCTCTGCCTACTTGTGATTTCTCTCTCTGTCAAATAAGTAAACAAAATCTTTTAAAAAAAGAACTTTGTCTTTACTATTATTTTATCCTAGACTTCAGAATAATACCTAACATTTATCAGGTCCTCAGATATTTTTTTTAAAAGATTTTATTTATTTATTTGACAGACAGAGATTGCAAGTAGGCAGAGGGGCAGGCAGAGAGAGAGAGAGGAGGAAGCAGGCTCCCTGCGGAGCAGAGAGCCCGATGCGGGACTCAATCCCAGGACCCTGGGATCATGACCTGAGCTGAAGGCAGAGGCTTTAACCCACTGAGCCACCCAGGCACCCAGGTCCTCAGATATTTTATTGGGAATTTGTTAGGGAAAGCATCAATGGTCTTATAATAAGAGAGAAATTTATGAGATATAAACATGATACCCATATGCAGACAATACTTGGAATGATCAAGGACAATACTTACTGCAGCACCAAACTTCTGCTGGAACTGATCAATGACTGTGTATGTTACCTCTTCTTCCTCTGCGGGAGAATGATGGTAATAGACATATTTGTCTTCTTTGGCAATAGAATAGCCCTCCCACTCATTTTAGCCATCCGCATAAATTTCTCCACTATTGCAACTCAAAGGTCTAATGTTATTTCACTATTAACCTGTGTCAGCCCAACACACAGTGAACACTCCAGCATCCTGTTTCTCAAATGAGAATGAATAAAAGCCCTACCAATGATAATCTTATGAATTAAACTATTTAATCATTTCCTGTGAACATCCAATAATGTTTCCCTCCTCATAGACTTACATCTTATATATTTTGAGACATTTACTTTTCAAAGGATGTTCATAATAAAAAAATAATAGTTTAAAATAAATCAGTCCAGGGTGCCTGGGTGGCTCACTTGGTTAAGCATCTGCCTTTGGCACAGGTCATGATCCTGGGGTGCTGGGATCGAGTCCCAAATCAACTCCTTCCTCAGCCAGGAGCCCTGCTTTTCCCTCTCCCCCTGCCTGATACTCCCCCTGCTTATGCACTCTCTCTCTCTCTCTGTCAAATAAATAAATAAAATCTTAAAATAAATAAGTAAATAAATCAGTCCTGGAGATGGGCCATAGTCCACATTTTTGGAATTCTCTGGGTCCTTAATTATGGTTTTAAATCATGTAATTTAAAAGATTAGAGGTACAGCATAACATATAGTTTCTCTTCATCTCCAACCTCTAAAACTTAGGCGTGGCAGAGGACACAGTCCGCATACCTCTTTTTCTCTACCTATACTTACTCTCCTGGTAATCTCATCTAGTCTCAAGGCTGTAAAACTCTATCAGCTAACTCTTACATTTGTATCTCCATCTCAGACCTTTCTCCTCCTCTTTAGGCTGACATTCAAACTTCGGAGGACCTAAAGTCTTAATCATCTTCCCAAAACGTGTTCCGCTCAGAACTGTTCCCATGCCAGCTGAATTGCACTCCATACTTCAGGCTACTCACACCCAAACGCCTGAAATCACCATGATTCTCCTCTTTCTTTATTTTTTTTATTTTTTTCTTTATTTTTTTTTATTTTTCACAAGTAGGCAGAGAGGCAGGCAGAGAGAGACAGGGAAGCAGGCTCCACACTGAGCAGAGAGCCTGATGCAGGTAATCGATCCCAAGACTCTGGGATCATGACCTAAGCCGAAGGCAGAGGCTTTAACCCACTGAGCCACCTAGGTGCCCCGATTCTCTTCTTTCACATGCACATCTAATACACCAGTAGACTGGGCTGGCTACACCCCAACATACGTTCAGAAGTCCACCACTTTTTACCAACTGTACTGTTACCACTATGGTCCAAGCCACCATATCAGCTCACCTTAAAATTATTCCAATAGCCTAATAGGTATTCATGCTTTTACCTTTCTCCTTCTCTCAGTATCCATACAGTATCTAGAGTAACTTTGTTAAAACAGAAGTCAGTTAATGTTACCCTTCTGCTCAAAACTATCCAATAGGAAGTAGAAGTATTTTTTAAAATACCATTGATAACAGTATAAAATATGAAATACTTAGGGATAAACACAGCAAAATATGTATAAGACTTATACACCAAGAACTGCAAAACACTGTTGAGAAATTAAAGATCTCGGGACGCCTGGGTGGCTCAGTTGGTTGGGTGGCTGCCTTCAGCTCGGGTCATGGTCCCGGCGTCCTGGGATCGAGTCCCACATTGGGCTCCTTGCTCGGCAGGGAGCCTGCTTCTCCCTCTGCCTCTGCCTGCCACTCTGTCTGCCTGTGCTCACTCTCTCTGACAAATAAATAAATAAAATCTTCAAAAAAAAAAAAAAGAAAAGAAATTAAAGATCTCATAGAGGGATATACTGCATTAACAGATTGGAATACTCAATATTGTTAAGATGCCAACGTTCCCCAAATCGATCTATCGATTCATTGCAATCCCAGTAAAAATACAAGTGGATTTTTTTTTTCAGAAATTGGCAACCTGATTCTAAAATTCATAGGGAAATGCAAAGAACAAAGAATAACCAAAACAACTCTGAAAAAGTACAAAGTTGGAGAACTAACACTACCAGATTTTAAAGTCTATCATAAATCAACAGTAAGCAAAAAGTCTAAAAAAACCCAAAAGAAACAGTAAACAAACAATCTAGTATTGAACATCTACAATGACCTCCATGATATGCCTATGTCATTTCATCTCCAACTACCTCTTCTCTTTGCTCCAACTACACTGATCACACTGATCTAGCTGTTCTTTCAAGATCCTGGCATGTTCCTATCTCAGGGCCTTTATATTAATTCTTTTATCTGCCTAAAGAACATTTCCCCCACATATGCACACAGCTCAAGCCCTCATCTCCTATAGGCTTTGGCTCAAATGTCACCATTTTTGTAAGGCCTGTCCTGAACACCCTAACATTGTAAAACCACCCTCTTCACACACTTCTCTTCCATTTTTTTCCCCTTAGCATTTGGTGCTAGCATGCTGTATGTGATACTCCTTTATCTTATTTAGTGTCTGTTTCTTGCACTGGAGCTCAGTGAGGGCAGAGACTGCACATATAGAACCTTAACTCAGAGTTATGCCAACTCCAAAGAGTTGTGGACCACAATAGAGACCCTAGACAAGTCAGAGCCCCAGTGCTCACCTGATGGGCTGAACTTGAGGTCACTCAGCAGAGAGGTGGTTGGCGGCTCAGAGGCAGGAGAAAGAGACTCACATATGTTCAGGTCTTCACCTTTATCCATCCTGGTTCTTTCTGTATTTAGACTATGCTTACAAAAAACAACACTCAGATGAAATTGTTCTTTGTTGCTGATGCTCACACAGATTTTGCCACAGATCAATGGTAAAGAAGCTAGACCTCCATTTCATAGAGGACCCACTCACCCACTGCTTTTACACTGATTTGAAGATATCATCTAAAGATGGAAGAAAATATCCATCTATTTCTTCTCCCTTCTATTACCTCAGACCATTTGAGAAATTGCATAGCTAATGAATTAGAGGTAAGCCTTTCTACCCTAATGTATGCATTTGAGTAAAATCATAATTAAGAAAATTACTCAAATTATTCCACCATACCTGACAGAAGATGCCTTTTCTCTCATTGCACCTTGTTCCACTTCATCCAGCAGTTCCACTGCAAAATAACCAAATGCCTTCCAACAAGAGTTTCCAATCTGAATGCAGTTAACCACTCCCCTCTCTCCCTCTACCACAGTCTGACTAGGTACTACACACACTAACTTGAAGTGAAATGTTAGTCCATAGAGGCCTTCACTGGCCAACAATAAATATAGCAGAAGAGCCTATCCAAAGTACTGAAGATGTCTAATACTATGTTCCTACACAGCTTCTCGGGTCTTTCGGCAGGATTAGAAAGATCTCTACATGTTCCAAAGCACCTTGCAGTCAAGCAGACACTCAACAACTGAGCCACCTAGGTGCTTAAAAATCTTAAAAAAAAAAAAAGTAGGAGTCCTACTACTACCACCACCCTCACAGCTATTATGAAAAGGTGTTCAAAGGGGTGCTTGGATAGCTCAGTTGGTTGAATGGCTGCCTTCAGCTCAGGTCATGATCCTGGAGTCCCACATCCGGCTCCAGCACCCCCCACCCCATGGGGCTCCCTGCTCAGCAGGGAGTCTGCACTTCTCCCTCTGACCTTCCCCCCTCATGGTTTCTCTCTCTCAAATAAATAAATAAAATCTTAAAAAAAAGAAAAAGAAAAAGTGTTCAAGGGACAGAGTGTTTACAGTAGCATACTCCATGAGAAAGGACCCTTAGATAGCTGTCTGGAACTGTCTGCCTTGAAATAAGTCTGGATTGGCAGTCATCAGTTTGGTGAGAGTTTCATCGCTCTGTTAATTTTACTTCTCTCACAAAATAATCTTTCAAGTAGCAGTGGGTTTTGGCCTACAAGGGTCCTTTCCTTTCCTCATATCTGCCCTATTGGTTAAGAAATGAACAGCTGAGTAAGGTCCCAGATTTCCCGCTCTCCCCACTTCTCCCCCCCAACACTGACCTTTACTCCTCCTTGGAGGGCTTTCTGCCTTTGAGTTCTTGAAAGTAAGAACAGTTCTTGCTGTCCTTTTCTTTTATCCTATTTGGCTTGTCTGAAGCACACTGACCAGAAGAGCTTCCCTATCTACTCTTTCTGGCAAACAGCTGGACCTACTTCTGCTAAGTGGCTTTTGCTGGCCAAAATGAAGACAGAGCTGCATCTTGCAATTCCAAAATCCAAAAATCTCTGAGAACTAAAAATTGTCTCGACCTCTTTTGGCAACAAAACCCAACTGACATCTATTTATAGTCCTATTTTATTTCATTTAGAGTGATTATCCTCACAGTTCCCTGTAGAAATGTGTTTTATTACAGTGTTTCCCAGACCTGTTTGAGATGTTCTATAATATAAAGAGTAGATACTGTGTTAGAGTTCCTAAAAATCTGGATTTCTGAATTCTGACATTTGGCCCCCAGGGTTCAGATAAGGGACTGCGAATGTACTGTGACTCCATAGTGTTAAAATCAATTGCTAAGCAAGACCACTCCTTACTGTTCACATTCCTAACTGCCCACTGGCTGACTCTTTAGTAATGAGCACCAGCAATCCTCACACAGTAAAACCAAGATGATTAAAATTCCCTACCACCATTCTGCTCATAGTACCCATCCAAAAAGTAAGATAAAGGTCAATTCTCAAATACTCAGTCTAAGAGTTCCTAAGAGCAATATTAAAGGCAATACAACATATTTTTGCAAATACTGGAATGAGGCAGAGCAATGAGTTTACTACTACTACAAATCCCAATACGCACAGTCAGGGAACATGCAGCTCTCACCGTTCAGAATCTCATGCCCAAAAAACATCTTCACTCCTGGAACACTTCGACCAGTCTCTACATTCTTCACTGTTACAGAAAATGATTCATTCAGTTAATAAAAAATAGTATTTCCCCAAAATTATAAGAAAATATGCATCTCTAGGGGTGTTGGGGTAGCTCAGTCAGTTAAGTGTCCGACTCTTGGTTTCGGCTCAGGTCATGCTCCTAGGGTCCTGGGATCAAGCCCTGGGTTGGGCTCTGCACTCAATACAGAGTCTGCTTGATGATTCTCTCTCTTTCTCTCTCCTCTGGCTCTTGCTCCACTCACTGACTCTCTCTCTCTAAAATAAAGAAATCTTTTTTTAAGAAGTGCCATATCTGAGTTTTATAAAAATTCCCAAATTATTTTCCCCAAGAAACGAAGAGTCAATAATAAATTACAAAGCTATAGCCTTGAAACAAGTGGGATAAAGAACAGAGGGAACCTGAGAATGGTCCAATGGGAATTTAAAGGGCAGGAATAATATGGTGAACTTAAACTTCTTCCAAGACTATTCTAAGGCCCTGAGGCTCAGGAGTGTTTATTTATTATATTTCTATTGATTTTTACCCCACCTAATTCCAGATAAAATTTTAAGGCTGCTGACTACTTCTAGAGTCCACACCCTGTTTTATGCCATGCTACATGCTCAAAAATACTGTCAAGGACAATAATCCAAATCCTGGCCCCAATATAGGGCTCTTCTGTGAGTAGGTAAGAGAGTTAGGAGAAGTTTAGATGTCGTATCTACAATATAATGTCATTGCTCTAGGTATAAGTGTTCCCAGCGGCTGCATATTTCCATATTGCTCAGCGATCCAAAATAATTTTCACCCTCACTGTTTCACTGAATATATTCCTACTAAGGTCAAAAATCAGGGATGCCTGGGTGGCTCAGTTGGTTAGGCAGCTGCCTTCGGCTCAGGTCGTGATCACAGCGTCCTGGGATCAAGTTCCACATCAGGCTCCTTGCTTGGCAGGGAGCCTGCTTCTCCCTCTGCCTCTGCCTGACATTCTGTCTGCCTGTGCTTGCGCTCTCTCTCTCTCTCTCTGACAAATAAATAAATAAAATCTTTAATAAAAAATCACAACTGCCTATTTTTCTTTCTTTTTTTCTTTTTAATGATTTTATTTATTTATTTGACAGAGAGAGAGAGAGAGATAGAGCATGTACAAGCAGGGGGAGCAGCAGGCAGAGGGAGAAATAGACTCCATACTGAGGAGGGAACCCAATGTGGGACTCGATCCCAGGACCCTGGGATCATGACCTGAGCTGAAGGTAGATGCTTAACCAACTAAGCCACCCAGCACCCCCCCCACCAAAACTGCCTATTATAAGTTATAGTCTTATCACCCTTGGCTCCCATGTATCCTTTGACAGTACTGTTCTTTCATTTCTTCTTTGGCTCATAGGATACTTCAAGTTTAGTTCTTTTCCTACTAATTTCCTAGAACTACCAAACTGAGCACCAACTCAGAGCTAGGCACCATGCTAATTATTTGCCCACATTTAATTCTCCAGTAACATAATGAGAGAGGCATTTCATTATCTCTGTTATGGAGTAATCTGAGACTCAGAAAGGTTGAATAACTTGGTCAAGGTCACACTGCTAATTAAAGACAGAGTCAAGATTCAAACCCAGGTCTTGGGTATTTAATAGGCAACTCTGAACAATGTTATACTGTCTCCCTCATTTGCTCCTTCCCATCTCTTCAACTGTCTCCACCACCTCTGACATCCTGACCTCCCCTATTTCTTTTCTTTCTTTTTTAATATAAGTAATCTCTACACCCAATATAATATAAGTATAATATATATGATTTATATATAATTATATATAATTTAATTATTAAATTATATATAATTTAATAATTTATATATAATTAATAATCTCTATTATATTGGGTGTAATCTCTACATAATCTCTATATAAGTATAATATATATTCTATTTTATATATAATTAATATATTATATATTATTTATATACAATTACATATAACTTAATAATTAATTAAATATTAAATTATATATAGTTTATGTATATATAATTTAATAATTTATATATAATTATATATATAAATTTAATATAAGTAATCTCTACACCCAATATGGGGCTCAAACTCATGACCCTGAGATCAAGAGTCACATGTTCTTTGGACCTGAGCCAATCAGGACCCCCAACATCCAGATTATTTCTCTTAGCTCCACCCATATTTCCAACTGACTAATACCAGACTTACTGTAAGATCCTCAAACTGAAATCATTATCTTCTCCCAGTAACCAACAAACTTCCTCTTCCCATTTCTATCAGTTAATAACAGTACTATATACCTATCTTCTTCTGAGTCATAATCTTCTGAGTCATAAATGTAGTAATGATTTTTCATTGCTATGTATTTATTTAAGAGCATGTGTGTGGGGCTGGGGAGAGGCAGAGGGGAAGAGAAAGAATATTAAGCAGGCTCCATGCTCAGTGTAGAACCCAATTCGGGGCTCAATCTTATAACCCTAAGATCATGACTGGAGCCAAAATTAAAAGTTGGATGCTTAACTGACTGAGCCACCCAGGCACACTTCCGTTGCTCTTTAATTATCTAATTGATTACTAGGTTACTTATCTTACCTCTTATGTATTTCTAAAGTCTGTCTTCTCTTTTTCTACTCCTTGCTGAGCCTTAGTTCTGACCTTAGTTTCCTTGATTGTCAAAATAGTTCTATCTATGCTCTTTGCCTCTAGTTTCTCCCTATTTCAGTCCTTCCTTCACATTGCTGTCATAGTCAAAATACTCCCTGCTTTGTCCAAATAGTACATAAAATTAGTAAACAAGTGTAAAGAAATATGTTCAACTTCTTTAGGAATATTTTTTAAGCACACCAAGATGAAATATCACTTTTTATCTATAAAACTAGCAAAAATTTAGGAAAGATACACATCAGCATTAACAACAACAACAACAATGTTAGGGGCATCTGGATGGCTCAATTGGTTAAATGTCTGCCCTCAGCTCAGGTCATGATCTCAGGGCCCTGGGATAGAGCTCCACCTCAGCTCTGCATTGAGCATGGAGCCTGCTTAAGATTCTCTTTCCCTCTGCCCCTCCCCCACCCTCTCACCCCACTCACATGCACTTTCTCTCCCTAAAAAAACAAAAAAAAATTAAAAACATAAAAAGTTTAGACATTAAATTGACATTTCAAGTAACATGAGAAAATGCTTTTTATCATGTTAAGCAAAAAAAAAAAAAAGATATACCTAACTTATTATGTCAACTATATAAAATCTATGTAATTAAAGATCAGAGAGAAATATACCAAAATATTGCATTTAGACTGAATGCCTTGTTGAACAAGCATGTGGCATATCTTGATTGTTCTCAACTCAATGCCATTTATTCAGGCTAGCAACGTGGTGGTTCCTTGGACCGCCACGGCATCTCTTTAAGGGGATTGACTCAGCTGGGGGGAGTACCCTCCTACCCCTCTTTCCACTTCCTCCTATCTGTAATTTCTACCAGCAGTCACATGATCTTGAAGTTTGAAGCCATGAAGATGGTAGAGCAGAAAGATGGATAATCCTGGATCTCTGCCAGCTCTGGGGCGATTCACAGCAGCCCTGGGAGGCCTTCCTTCTTTTATATAAGAGAATAAACTCCTACTTTGTTTAAGCCATTGGCCATGAATCTGTTTCCAGCAGCTAACTGTTCCTAACTAACACAGCATTAAAAATTTCAGGCAATGAGTCTGAAAATTTAGATGCCTCCCATTTAAAAATCTTTCAAATTGTGGGGTGTCTTGGTGGCTCAGTCAGTAGACCAAGCAACTCTTGATCTCATGGTCAAGGTCTCAACTAGGCCTAGAGCCTACTTAAAAAAAAATATTTCAAATTCCTCTTCATTGTTCTCAGAAGTGTCCAAATGCTACAACATATTAAGGCCTTCTGATCAGTTCCATACCTACTTCTCCAGTCTTAAGTCTCACCACATCTCCATAAGGAAATTTACTTAGGTTTTCTGAATGAACCAAGTTTTCATGTCTCTACATTTTTTGTATATGGTGCTACTTCTATGTAAAACTACGGTTCTCTCGAAGTGTCTTGGGGTGCCTGGGTGGCCTAGTCATTAAGCATCTGTCTGCCTTCTGCTTGGGTCATGATCCCAGGGTCCTGGGATTGAGCCCCACCTCAGGCTCCTTGCTCAGCTGGAAGCCTGCTTCTCTCTCTCCCTCTGCTGCTCCCCTGCTTGTGTTCCCTCTGTCACTGTGTCCCTCTCTGTCAAATAAAGAAATAAAATCTTTAAATTAAAAAAAAAAAAGAAAAGAAGAAGAAATGTAAATTCTTAGGCCCCACCCCAGACTTTTAGAATCAGAAACTCTTGGAAGGTGGCCCAGCAATCTGTGTTTTAATAAGTGCCCAGGTAATTCTGATACACAGATAAAGTTTGAGAACCACTGGCTTAAAACACTTTCCACTCTTTTCCCATCCAGTTAAATCTTACCTTTGGGATGCCATTCCCACTATCCTAACCCTACCACTCCCAGATCTAAATTAACTGAAACTTTGTATTTTCATAGCATCTCATGCATCTCTCTATCAGAGAGGATATCACACTGCATTATACCTTTCTACTTGTTTATCTGTCTCTTTACCAGACTAAGTTTTTTTTTAAGGACAGGGACCATGTTATTCTTATCTATATCCCTGGTACCTATCACAGCGCCTGTGATACAAAACTACCAATAAATGATTACTGAATGAATTACTATTTCAAAAGTCTGATATAGTCCCACCCTGGTCCACAAAGGTCTATTTTAACTTATAACATGGCTTAACAATAACACTAATCTCTTAAATGCCATTTATACATTTCAATTATGAACCTGAAATTTATGCCAGGTAAACAACTACCCTAGCAAGTCAATATTCTAGCTGAATAAAAACTATATATTGGATCTCAAAGGTGAACACACGTAGGAACTAGGAAAGTGGTACACCCAAGGAAGCATGGAAATTCTGAGCTCCTTCCCACAGACCTTGACTTATGCATCTCTTCCACCTGGCTGTTCCTAAGTTGTGGCCCTTATAATGAACAGAACTGAAGCTGGGAGGTATAGAGGCTACCTTGAGACCATGAGAATAATACATTATTCCTGAAGTGGCAAAAACCACAAGACACCTGGTCCCTCCTGGCATCTTTGAGCCACTGCCCTAGCAGCCTACCTCTGGACTTCCTTTGGCATGACAAAAATTAACACCTAGCTGTCTTTGTGAATTTGTCTGTTGAAGCCAAAAGTAATTCTATCCAGTAGAGTAGTTATTTTTAACTGCAATATGCATATAGTAAGAAATTTAAAAGAAGCACCCAATGAAAAACAATCTATACAATAAAATTTTCCACTATCATGTCAAAGTATAAAAATGGGGACAAGGGGTGCCTGGGTGGCTGTCATTAAGCATCTGTCTTTGGCTCTGATCATGATCCTGGGGCCCTGGAATCAAGTCCTGCAAAAGGAAGCCTGCTTCTCTTTTCCCATTCCCCCTGCTTGCATTCCCTCTCTTGCTGTGTCTCTCTCTGCCAAATAAATAATCTTAAAAAAAAAAAAAAAAAGTGGGGACAAGCCCGCTATGTTTACCGGTTAGAGAAAATAGCATTCTAATCTTTCTCTTAACTCTTCCCTAGAATAGGAATGCCTCCCTCTCAGTTGCTAATGAAGCCCCCAGAGTCCTCACCCAAACTTAACTATTAATTTCTTAAAGGCAGAAGATAATGACAAATAAAATGAGACCTTTCTTCAGGACAACAATCTTGTTAGGGTCCACATGCTGGAGAACTCCCTCAAATATGCCAGAAACCAAAGTGAGTTTCACCCTTCTCCACAAAATCTGATTGAGGAAATGGTAGTCACTGGTGGGATCCATGCTATTCGATTCCAAAAGCAGTCTTCAAATAATCTTCTTTAAGTATCCAAACACTTGAAAATAAAAGAGATCTAGGATTTAAAAAATATTTTAGGGGAATGAGGTTCTTTTCCCTTTCCCCATACTTGGAAGGGACAAGAAAAGAAAAATATGAGAGTAATTCAGTTTTGCGCATCTTTTTAGATCAATTATGAGAAAAGGACTATTCCAAGCACCACCTCTATTTTATACATGGGAAACAAAGCTGTAAAACTTCAGGCACTGTAGGTTTGACTTCTTTGTCTATAGAATGGGGCAATACTACCATGCATACCTTAATTAAATGGAACAAGCAAAACATTTTAGAGGCTTTTAAATAGCACATACATGTATCTTTTTATCACCAACCAAAAGGAGAAGAAAAAGAAAGAAAGAAAAGAAAAGAAAAGAAAAAGAAACTCTGAAAGAACAAATGAAAGAAAACCGATCCTGGCAAAATGTCTGCCATAAGCTGCTCACCCAGAAATATCTAGGATTTAAATTCTTCTGGCCTCTTCTACATTAGTAATACATCCAGAATTTGACACTGTTACCAACCAAAGCATAAGTGACCTAGAACTATCACAATTTATGCATGACCAATCAGGCTGCCCTGTCAGTGCATTTGAAGGGAGACAACACTAAATCCGACGAGGGCAGGTTAATCATGAAAAGGACTCAGTGAGACTAGAACCTTGGCCTTATGCTAAGTCGTCAAGCCCTTAGGTAAAGCTTAAAAGTAGTTTAGGTACTAAATAACAGTGGTTAGAGTTTGGTTCTTCCCTATCTCAAACCAGTTATGCATAAAGCAACACTCAGAAGGGTGGGGAGGGGGTGAAAAGGCGCTGAAGCCAGAGGAAAAGAACTGGTTCACGGAGAGAGCTAAATTAGTTAACGGGTGGCGTAAACATTTTCAAGAAAACAAAAATATCATAAAAATAAAATGCAAGATTCCTAATTTTTAAGACAAAATAAGAAACTCCAAATAAACGGCGGGCCATACGCTAGGAATTCAATCTCGTCCACCGTTGTTATTTTTTCCCCGAAGGAAGTTTGGGAAATCCTGTCCCAATTTCAGCCAAATGAAGCTCGACTTCCTACAGCTTCAGTCTTGAACTAAAAAAAGGAGGTACTGCTGTGAAGGAAGAACTCTCGGGGAGTTCCAGGCTGGCGTTGGCGGTTATCAAAGGACAGAAACGAGAAAAACAAGAGAAAAGTATACGAGACTGAAAACCCACACCGAAGAGCGGACGCCAGCCTGGCGGAACCAGAGGTCCCGGCTGTTTCCCAAGGAGCCAATCGGCGCGCGGTCCGGAGGCTGGCTCCCGAGCGCCCCCAGCGGCCGGGAGGAGAGAGGACCTCCAGAAAAAGGAGGGGGTGGAACTCCCAGCATGCAGTTCCGGAGAGACACACCCTAGCGTTGCCCCAGGAGACGTTTGGTCTATTTTTATAGTTTCTCTCTGCAATCCCTGCCACCTGTGGGTGGGATTTCCACTTTTAGAGTTCTGTAAGAAACAGATTGGCTATGCTGCCTGCCTCAGGTTAGCTCGCTGTAAAGCAGTGGGTCTATGGCGTTTCCCTTTTAATTGCGTTCGGTAGAGCGTGGCATTGCCTTTTTAAGGCCGGTGGCATCATGCTTCCGGGGGCGTGGTCCGTCCTTAGGAATACCCGGCCCAGCGCTGGGCTGATTCATTCGGGGGCCGGAGCTGCAAGCGCCGACGTCGGCTCCTGCGCGGGGAGCAGACTCACTCCTCATTGGCTGGTTCTCGGGGACCGCCCCCCCCTTGCCACCCCTGGGTTCCCTCTCGGGTCCGCCGTAGAAACACTGCCCTCTCGGTTCTTGACCCCTGGGCCTTTCTCCCTTCCCTTCCTCCCTCCCTCCCGCCGCGGTCGCTTCAGACGCCCCTGCTCCCGAAGGAGCTCCTGGTTCGGTGATGGGGTCTCGGGCTTCCACGTTACTGCGGGACGAAGAGCTCGAGGAGATCAAGAAGGAGACTGGCTGTGAGTTCGGGTAGGGGGTGGGAAAGCGGCCGGGCCCCTGTGAGTGTCCTCAGAACCGACGGCGGCTTGTCGTTGAGGTCCGTTGTTGGGGTGCTCGGAGGTTGCCCGGTACTGAGCAGCCTCCAGCGCTGGAGCTTCGTGGCCGAGGGCTGGAGAACCTGTTCGTAGAAGCTGGGCTCTGGCCCCTGTGGGGCTGTCCTTCCCCTCAAAGGCAGGAGTCGCGATCACCCTTAGAGCACAGGCACCGCTCTTTTTTCTTACCCCTGCTCATAAAAGTCCCCGAACTCCTTTCTTTTATCTTTCCTCTCGCCAACCTCGAATTAAGGAGCTGTGGATGGATTCTGTAGAAAACACAATCCGTTCCTATGACGTTTCTGGGCAAGCACTTAAAATCACTGTCAACTGTGGGAAATCACAAATAAATTCTTTCCGCAACTGGAAAGATGAATCCAGAAAGCAAGATCCTATAGTAAGGCTTTGGAAGACGTGACCTGGTGACAGCAGACCTTTAAACAATGAGGGGTCTGAGAGTATGAGACTTCATTCTGAACCTGTGGAGAAAAAAGCACAGATACTGTGACCACCAGTTTTTTACTTACACTGAGGATACTTGCTGTCCTATTTTCAGATATATTGATTTCTACTATGCTGGTGTACTTTATGCAGTCGCTATGGAAATTGGATGTGCTCCAAAATCTCAGTGCGAGTTTGTACTAGGCACTGATTTCTTTTATAGTCCAGTCTCTTTCTCATTAAACCGAACATAGGGGAAACAGGGTTTGGGGAATTCAGAAGCTCTGTGTAACATAATCACACAATTTTGTATAGCCCTTGATAATGCATACACTATTTTTTCAGCAATCCATTATGACTCTTGTATTTTACGTAAGTTATGTAACTGTCTGAGCTCTGTCTCTTCATGATAACCTGTCTTTAATGATGAGGTGACCAGTAATTCAGTAGTCCATATACAGATAATATTGAAGGGTGCTGAGGGAACTACATAATTGCACAGTGGTGGCCTGAGAGAAACGGAATGCTGTCCTGTGCTTTTGACAGATTTAGCTTTTAGAATCTTCAGTGTGGAAGGGATATTATCTAGCCCCCACCCTTGGCAGTTTGGTTTACTGCTTTTAGCATCCTCTAACAGATGGCCCATAGCCTCTCCATAAATACCTTTAGGGGTGATAAGCACACCACCTACTGATTTTGCATGAAAGACAGAAAGTAGTTAGCTGGTTATAATGTATAATACTTGTTTGACAACTTGACCTTATGGTCATTTGATGACTCATTTTGACTCTTTAAGAGAAGAAATAAAGGCAGTTGGGAGTCAGCAATCATTTTATTAAATTTTGTGGTCATGACCTCTGGCCACACTTGTAAATATAAGAACTGCTTTAGGTCTAAGGTGACACCAGAGTTAAAGCATTCATACTTAAAATAGAAAGTCAAATAATGAAGTGCAAGCCATAGTGAGGATGAGAAAAAGCTATTTTTGCCTCAAGATGAGGGAGCACTAATCCCATTTGGGCATATTTACGTTTGAAAAAATGGAAAGACCCTGGACTCTATAGGACTGGAGTTATTTTACTGTGTGGCTTGTGGAGGAACAGAAGTACATACTCCTGGAAGAGCTGTTTCCCTAGTTGCCAAAAAGTGAATCAAACCTTGAAGGAGATTCTCAGCCACAACCAATGCAAACAGATGTTAAGCCAAAAGCCTAATGAACAAGTAGTTACGAATTTTTGCATTATCTGTATGCTAGGTACTCAAAGCAGATGGTGACAAAAGATGCCCATAGGAGTTAGGATTAGCATTACGACATAAGGTAGCTGAAATTGTGTGCCACGCACCTTCAGACTCAGGGAAGACTGAGTCTGTGGGCTGGTCTTGGAGAGAGCAGGAGTTGGGCCCTGATCGAGGAATGAATGAATTAGGTTTAGATAAATTAATTTGGGACATTTTGGGTGGCTTCCATGAGCATTCTACTCCAGCCTGCTACACAGCCATCCCTTTATCTGGTTAGTGTCCATCACTAGAGTTGATTTTTAAAGTCGTAATTTTATCATGATATAAAAGGTTTAGAAGACTAAAAACAGATACCCGAGGGGGGAGGTGGAGAAGTGGGATTTGTCCAGTTTTCATCTGCTTCTTGTTCCATTAAGAGTTTAGGGAACTATCAGGGGCGCCTGGGTGGCTCACATGGTTGGCCATCTGCCTTGGGCTCAGGTCATGATCTCCAGATCCTGGAATGGAGCCCCCTGTCGGGTTCCTGGCTCAGCAGGGAGTCTGCTTGTCCCTCTCCCTCTCCCTCTGCCTCTTCTCCAGCTCATGCTTTCCCTGTATCTCTCTGTATCAAATGAATAAATAAAATCTTAAAAAAAAAAAGTTTAGGGAACTATCAATCAGAAACACTTCAAGTTAAGAACAAGTAATACGTCTTACTACTCCCTTTGCCAGTGAGAAAATGTGGCATAATTGAGGAAAACTGACTTTATATTCAATATGAAAGCTTTGCATTGGAATTGATTGTATTTAAACATATTTTCCGTAAGTTTAAATTGAGTAGAATTCTTGCATGACTGGCTTAGCCAGTATTTGAAATGTGATCTCTCAAGTATTTGGCAAACTAATTCTAGGTAAGAATTACCTGTAAGCCTCAGTTTTGTCATCTGTAAATGGGAATAATAATATTATCTACTTCATAGGATTCTTAGGAGGATTAAATGAGATAAATTATATAATCTACTTAGAATAGTTCCTGATATATAAGTATCAGGTAAGTATCAGCTACTGTTTTGAACCATAGATAAGAGTCATCTTATTGGGAAAATATTTGTATGATCTAGTTACAAAACTAGGTCTAGGGCTATGTAAGTGGAGAGGTGATAGCATTTTATGCTTTTCCTATTTTCAGGGAGCATTGGACTAGAAATCAAGTTGTTTTCCCAATTCTACAGAAATAAAACTTTTAAAGGAATCAACATCTTAATGTTTATAACAGTTTAAAAAAACATTGTCTAAAGAAAATTAAAACATTTTTCATTAAAAATTTTTTTTTTGAGAGAGAGAGAGACAGACAGAGAGATTGGCAGTGTGGGCCAGGGAGGAGCAGATGGAGAGAGAGAGAGTCTTAAGCCGGCTCCATGCCCAGCTCAGAGCCCAATGCAGGGCTCGATCTCACAACCCTGGGATCATGACCTGAGCCGACGATCAAGAGTCCGATGCTTTACCACCTGAGCCACCAGGCATCCCTTAAAACATTTTGTGTTGGCATAAAACATTTGCTATATTGTCTTTGTCCTATTACCTTCTTTCACACATCAGCATTTTCATATATTAAAGCCCAGCTGAATACCATTACCATTGGGGGGAAATCACAACGGTCTTGGGAGTTTCTGTAATCTCCACTCTTAGTTCACTTAACTAACTTAGTTCACTTAACTGGAGCAGTAAACTGGCTGTGAATTATTTAAAACCATTTTTTAAAAAATAGTCATTTAATCTGTGGGAAATAATTCAAACCAGTGGAGTAACAATAAATGCCTATTTAACTTAATTTAATTATTATTTATTATTATTATTATTACTATTATTTTTTACATTCATTTACTTTTAGTCTCTAGTTCTGGTGTGTGTCATGTGGTATGGGGATGGTGTTGAACAGGTTTAGGAAGTAAGTTTTACAGGCTGGTGAGGTTTTGTTTGAGAAGGTATAGTGATGATAAGAATAGTGGGGTTTTTTCTGTGGTTTCAACAAAGAACACAAGCCTGGCAAAGGCAATTGCTTGAGAACAAAATATCTTAAAATGCAAGAACCCCTTCACCTGCCAAGCCATGTTGTCTGAAGGTGGTATCTTCTGGCATAGGAAATCACATATAACTAACACCTTTAGCTGATTTGGGGTTAAGGGATTTTGTAAAGCTATGTACTTTTCCTCCCAACTTACTATGAAAGATTTAAAGTGCACAAAAAAGTTAAAGTAGTGTAATATCCATATACCTTTCACCTCAATTCAGCAGTTAACATCTTGCTTTATCTACATATAGATAAGTATATATAGCTTTAGCTGTGTATTTGCTTTATCTATTTATATGTGTATATCTATTTATCTTTTGGTGAACCATTTAAAAGGCAGGTAACAGAACACTTTGCCTCTAAGTATTTCTGCATGTATCTCCTGAGAATAGGGATTTTTATTTCCCTACTTAACCTCAGTACTATATCACACCTAAGAAAATTGACAGTAATTTAAAAATATTATCTACCATTTAGTCCATATTCAAATTTCCCCAATTAGAAGAAGGTGGTTTGTTGTTGTTGTTTTAATATCTTCTAAGTGTCTTTTAATCTATAGGTTCCCTTAGAGAGTAGGCCAGCTCTTGAAGCCCTCTGTCAGGGGAAACGGAAAGTGTTGAAGTGTGGAATGGTTGGGATTCAATCTTTTATCTGGAGTTACCTTTGGTTGTCCTAGTATTCTTTACCTAGGTTATCAGTCTGTTCTGTATTAAGATTTAAGATAATGGTAAGGGAAAAATAACTTTTCTCTTACTCCCTTTTCATTTTATTCTTCCCTTTGTCATTCCTGCCTAGTCCTTGGTACTTCTCTGAAATGCCTTTGTCCTCTGAGCATGAGGCCTCATGATAGAGAGTTCTGTAGTCAGATTGGCAGAGTCTTTCAATAGTATAAAATAATTATTTGCCCGTTAGTGGAGAAAAATATAGCTTCATTCAAGACTTGACCATGTCCACACCCTTTTCGGAGAGGTCAACTCCAGAGACTTCCTTACGGTTACCAAGAATTGGTGCAGGTTTGGGGCACCGGTCCTGTTAGCCTAGTGCCTTCTGGTGAGACTAGTTTACTGGAAACCTTCTGGCCTTCTCTTGTGGCAGTTCCAATACTTTTCTGCACCTTGAAGTTGCTGTGAGCTCTGCGCCTTGGAGATTGCTTTATATTCTCTGTCATGGTGGATTTGGCACCTAAATTGAAGCTTGCTTTGCTCCTCCTCCTCCTCTTTCTCCTCTTTCTTCTTAATAAACATTAGTTCTGGGGATGCCTGGGTGGCTTAGTTGATTAAGTGGCTGCCTTCAGCTCAGGTCATTATCCCAGGGTCTTGGGATCGAGTTCCACCTTGGGCTCAGCAGGGAAGTCTGCGTCTCCCTCTCCATCTGCCTCTGCTCATGTTTTCTCTCATTCTCTCTCTCTTTCAAATTAAATAAATAAATAAAATCTAAAAAAAAAAGAATAAATTCTGAAGTTTAGGACATAGATTGAGATTTGACCATATTGAGTTGTATTAAAAGTTGACATTTGGTTGTACATTTCTCTACTGATTTCCATATAGCCCCCTTCTGCCTGGAAGATAGCAGGTTTATGGTTCATGAAAATTTGTGAAGCATTCCATATGTTTTTAAAAAGATTTATTTATTTATTTATTTGAGAGACAGAGAGGGAGTGTGCATGAGCATGGGCGCAGGGGTGGGGTGTGTGCAGAGGGAGAGAATCTTCAAGCAGATGCCCTGCCCCCCAGCTTGGAGTCTGATGCTGGGCTCGGTCCCATAACCCGTGAAGTGATGACCTGAGCGGAAACCAGGAGACTCTTAATGGATGGAGCCACCCAAGTGCCCCAAGCATTCCATATTTTTAAGGATATCAGGCATAAGCTGATCTTTTTTTCTGAAATATGGGATGTAATACCATACCAGTACTTGGTAAGGAACTTTTTAGAATCATACTTTAAGATGTTCTTTGAGATAATCTAGATTAGAAAGATGTCTGATGGCTCATTTGTTAGTTGAAGGGGGTTGGACTAGACGGCAACATTCCTGCCAGTTTCAAAATTGTGTCAGTAGCTATACATACATACACATATATAGAATTTCTAGAAGGATTCACAAAAAACTGGTAATAGTGTTTGCTTCTGGCAAGGGAAACTGGGGAACTTGGTTGTTAGGGAGACTTTTCATTGTGTACGCTTTTGTACTATCTGTGTTTTTACAATGCGTGTGGATTATTTTCTCAAATTGCAAAAAAGGGGCACCTGGCTGTCTTAGTCCATAGAGCATGCAACTCTTGCAGGGTTGTGAATTCGAGTCCCATGTTGGGTGTAGAGATTACTTAAAAATAAAATATTTTGGGGGCACCTGGGTGGCTCAGTGGGTTAAAGCCTCTGCCTTCGACTCAGGTCGTGATCCCAGGATTCTGGGATTGGGCCCTGCATCGGGCTCTCTGCTCAGAGGGGAGCCTGCTTCCCCTCCTCTCTCTCTGCCTGCCTCTCTGCCTACTTGTGATCTCTGTCTGTCAAATAAATAAATAAAAATCTTTAAAAAATAAAAATAAAAAAATAAAATATTTTTAAAAAACAACCTAGTATAAAAAGAAATACAATTTAATGTTTTCCTGTTAAAAGGAAAGTAATCTGAAGTATGTAATAGTCTAGGTACTAAAAACTGACCCAGTGGACTAAATATTCTGCAGTTATTAAGAAGGACTCCAAAGCAACACAGAAAAATTATGAGTGAATAAACGAGAAGGTATTCCAACTATGGAAAGTGTCCACGTGGGTCGTATAGAATGGTTATATACATTTCTTTGTATAAGAAATGAAAAACAGTAGTGTTGAGATTATGAACAAGTTTTGTTCTTTCAGAAAATCTTTTGGAAAAGTTGGTCATTCTTTAACTGACATATTTTTGTTAAACTAAACGGACCTTCAGTTCTAGAGCATCCTTTGAGGCCAGAGGCCAGAGCCAGGGTAAACAGGTCAGGTTCCTGAAGAAAATGGCTGTAGCTGCCAGAGAGGAGAAAGGTGAAGATTAATTAGTGCAACGGTGAAACTGTACCCAGGCTCACAATGTGAGGATGGTGATGAAAATAGTTAACCTGGAGTGTTTACCCTGTACCAGACGCTCTGCCAAGTGCTTTCCTCTCCTGGCCTCACAGAGTTCTCTCCGTAGTCCTTTTCGTTCACCCCTCACTGAGTAGGCAGGCGGTGGTGCCATGAATCGGATCAGTCTGTTACCTGACCCCCACCAGAGAGCACGGGTTGGCAGTGGGTCCCCAGCTGCCTCCTCCATGCCTGGCACCTGCGGGCTCTGGGCTGGCTCTGTGCTGGCTGGGACTGATTCTTCTCTGCGCTCTTTGGAGAGCTAGTACCCACAGCCCAGCTTGGGGTGAAATCTGACGCTGAAGAATTCACTGCTGCCTCTAGCGTGCCTTCTCATCCTAGCTCCAGGCCATTCACTTCCTGCTTCTCCCGCTGTGCCCCGGTTTACTTTGTCCCATTGTTCCTAAAACTGCAAGTAGATTTTGTTGAGCTGAGGGAGGAGGGCTACTGTCAGCATGCCTCAGCCATCCCTTTTAAACCCCTGAAGGTACAGCCTAGGACAAAGTCCACACTTACCACACCCTTTTTGGCTCCTGTCTTTTCCCCTTTGATAACTGTCCTTTTTCTCCCCTCCTACTTCCCATCAGCCAGGAAACTAAACTACTGCCCAGAAATTTCTTTATGCATTTTCAAATTTTTACTGTGTACCTGCCGTTACTACTTCATTTTAATTGCCAGTTTATGCTTGAGTTAAAAAAAATTAGGAGGAGGGGCGCCTGGGTTGCTCAGTTGTTAAACGTCTACCTTCGACCCAGGTCATGATTACAGGGTTCTGGGATCGGAGCCCCGCATCAGGCTCCCTGCTCAGCGGGGAGCCTCCTTCTCCCTCTCCCACTTTGCTTGTGTTCCCTCTTTCGCTCTCTCTGTTAAATAAATAAATAAATAATCTTTAAAAATTAAAAAAAAATTAGGAGGAAAATAGCTTCCTTGTAGATACCATCTCTTGATAACCTGATCTTTTTACAGATTGCCTAATTTGCTTTCTGGGTTAGGGAGCTCAGTGGACCTCTTGCAGTCACAGAAAAGAAGCTGACCTGACCCTGTGATCTTTTACCTAAATGTCAGTTCTGAGGGAAGAGAAAAGCCACTAAAGCTTGGTGCAGGAGCAAACAAGATTTCCAATGAATCATCCAGGTGCCCACAAACCAGATTTTATAAAAATAGAATCTGTCCCAGGGCACCTGGCTGGCTCAGTTGATGGAGCTTGGGACTCTCTAAGTTCAAGCCCCATGATGGGTATAGAGATTACTTAAAAATAAAGTCTTTAAAAAATAAAATAAAAATTGAATCTGCCCCAATCTTTTTTTTTTTTTTTTTTGCCCCAATCTTTAAGTACAAGTTAACCAACCTGGCATTGCCAGCCTGAAACCTCAAACTGATTAATAGGTATGTGTTTTTGATCAGAGCATACAGTTAATAGCCTCTAAATCATGTGAAGAGGTGTAAAGAATAAAAAAGGTTAAAGTTTCACAATTTCCTTTTAAACTAAACTTGGCTTTGTTTTGCTAAATCTTAACAACTTGACTTTTAGTGTATAGTCCTGATGAAGCCCAGATTTCATTCCTGAGAGTCCATTTTGATCGCTCTTAATTTGCTTATTTTCTAACTCCTTTCATTAGCTTTTAAAATTTATGTTTTGACACTCTAGAAATGAGTGAGAGTTGAGGCAACTCCCCATTTTACTCTCTTTGAAGTGTATGGTGGACTGGGTGGGACCAGAAAGGCAGTTGACTTCTGAAGGGCCAGACTCAAGTTCATTTCAAGTAGAGGGTGACTTCGCCAACTGGGACTAATTTTGTGTTCTTCAGTTTCCCACAGTCAGATCACCCGCCTCTACAGCCGATTCACCAGCCTGGACAAAGGAGAGAACGGGACTCTCAGGTAGGCACTTGCCGTCTTTATTTTTGGGCAGTATCTGAACAGGCGCCTTTATCCCCAGGTCACAGGTGATAGGCATCTAGAGTGCAAAGGGCAGGGACCAGTTCTTCACTGTCTTTGAGCATCATGCATTCACCAGGGAGAAAAATGGTATTACATTCCTCACTTGGTGCTTTGTGCCTTACTCTTAACTCCCCTTAGTTTGGGTGGCCATTGTTCTGGTCCTAGGAACGTCCTTTTAAGATTTTTCAACTTTCTTTGCTTGAGTTTTCCCGTGGCCCTTTCCCAGACACGTTAGCCTTCAGGAAGTCAATCCAGGGCAGTCCAAGGTGGTCTAGATTGTTTTGCCCTCTCCTCTCATTTCCCAACCAGCCCCATAACCCTAAGGTACACCACTTTGTATATGTTAATGTTAGATAAGATGTTCAGTGTTTTAGTCTAGAGCAGTGGTTCTCAATTGAGGGCTCTTTTGCTCCTAGGCAACAAAATATCTGGAGATGTTTTCAATTCTCAGGATTGGGGCGTAACGTTGATGTCTGGTGTGTGGTGGCCAGGAATGCAGCTAAATGTGCTATAATAGACAGGGTAGGCGCCCCCACAACAAAGAATTATTCTTCCCTAAATATCCAACATGCCAAAGTTGAGAAACTCTGCTCTAGAGTTAATTATATAATTTCAGAGTAATGGGATTTTGTACCACTTCGAATTTGTAATTGTCTTATCATAGCCCAATGAAATATCTCCTTACCGTTACCTCCCAGCCTAACTCTCAGTGGCAGGCTCAGCTTTAACTAAGTAATAGAGAATGAAGCTGTCAGCTTTTCTAGTGGCTGGCAGGAAGCAAGAAGTGGTCTAGGAATTCTTTGAAGGCTTCTAGCACAGTGGTGGGATATGGTCTAAAGGGGGAAGGAGTATAGTTGCTAAGCCTTTGTACATGATCCCCAGGCAGAGTAGCTAGAGAATGCTGGTAAATCCATAGGGCCATGTTTGTGCAGGGCAAAATCTGCTGTCAGTAGAAGCTGGCATGGACTCAAACCATGTTGTGTAGTCATTAATGTCAACAACTGTAATACCTACCATGTGCAAAGACCACACTGGGTGCTTTCTCTTCTTTTTTATTTTGAGACAAATACACATAATATAAAATTTACCATTTTAAAGTGTACAGTTCATTGACATTAAGTGCATTCACAATGTTGTATAACCATTACTGCTATCTAGTTAGAGAACATCTTCATCTCCCCAGATGGAAACCTTGTACCCAGTAAGCAGTCATCTCCCACTTCAGGGGCAGGGACAACCACTAATCTACTTTTTTCTCTCTCTGGGCATTTCATATAAATGGAATCATATAGTAGGTGGCCTTCTGCGATTGGCTTCTTTCGTTTAACATGGTGTTTTCAAGGTTCTTCAACAATATAGCATATACCAGTACCTCATTCCTTTTTATGGCTGAATAATATTCCATTATATGCATATACCATGTTTTCTTTATCCGCTGGTAAGTTGATGGGCACTTGGAACATTTTTGTGTGGACATATGTTTTAATTCTCATTGAACTTATACTAAGGAGTAGTATTGTGTGTCCTATGGTAATTTTATGCTTAATTTATTGAAGAACACCGAATTGTTTTCCACAGAGGCTGCACTGTTTTACATTCCTACCTGCGGTATATTGAGGGTTCAGACTTCTCCACATTCTCACCAACATGGACTGTCTGTCTTTTGATACTAGCTATCCTGATGGGTGTGAATGATAATATCATTGCGGTTATAATTTGCAGTTCCCTGCTGGCTCTTGATACTGAGCATCTTTTCATGCTTGATCATTTGTGTATCTTCTTCAGAGAAGTGCCTGTTTAAGTCCTTTGCCTATTTTTTAATTGGTTTGTCTTTTTGTTGAGCTGTAAGAGTTCTTCCTATATTCTAGGTATTAGATCCTAATGAAATACACAACTTGCAAATGTTTTCTCCTGTGGATAGTCTTTTCACTCTCTTTGTGGTTTTCTTTGAAGCACGAAAGTTTTAAGTTTTGATGAAGTCTAATTTCTGTAATTTCTTTTTTGGGCTGTATGCTTTTGGTGTCATATCTAAGAAACCATTGCCAAATCCAAGGTCATGAAGATTTACCCCCAGTGTTTTCTTCTAAGAATTGTATGGTTTTAGCTCTTCTATTTAGGTCTTTGACTCATTTTGAGTTATTTTGTGTGTGTATACATGTACTATATATATGGTGTTATATTAAAGTCAAATTTTATATATTTGTACTATATATGTACTTTAATATGCATACTCTAAATGTACTATATATATGCATATACATGTATATAGATGTACTATATATGTGTATATATATATTATATATATATGTGTGTTTTGTATATGTATATGGTACAGTTAAAGTCAAATTTTATTTTTTTTGCACTTGGATATCACCTGTCCCAGTACCATTTGTTGAAGAGACTCTGTAGATTTGCACTTGAAAAAATAAATCAGGGGTGTATGGGTGGCTCATTAGGTTTAACAACCGACTCTTAATTTTGGCTCAGGTCGTGAGATCAAGCCCTGCCTCTGGCTCCCGGCTCAGCTTGGAGTCTGCTTGTCCCTCTCCCTCTGCTTCTCCCTCCACTTGTACCTGCTCTCTCTCTCAAATAAATAAAATCTTTTTAAAAAGAAAAGAAAAAATAAATCATACTAGAAATCTTATTTTTTAAGGTTTTATTTTTAACTAATGTCTATACCCATTGTGGGGCTCAAACTCACAACCCTGACGTCAAGAGTCGCTTGTTCTCAAGCCTGAGTAAGCCAGGTGCCCAGAAATCTTTTTTTTTTCCCTTTCAGCTCTAATACTTGAATAATTTACTTGAGTTTGGGGTTACATCTTCCCCATAAATTCAGAATAAAATCAGTAAAGATACAGAATTCACATTCATTTTGAGTCCTTTTCTTTGTGGAAACAGTGCTATGTAAATGTGTGTGTGTGTGTGTGTGTCTATCACTTTCGTTATTTGCTGAAAAACAGTGGAAAGACTTTTATAAAAGGAGCTGTCTCTTAGAAAGAATGAAAACTTTGTAGGTGTCAGCTGGTATTTACCTGTTGATTAAAATGTAGCTAAGATTTGCTCAGTACCTAAAACACTGTTTCATACTTAATGGAAGGCCAGTGGGCTAATTGACTCATTTGATAGGTATTTATTGACTACCTGTGATGTGCTAGGCACTGTTCTCAGCACATGTTTCTACACATTCTTGGGGAAGAGGTGGTGGAAAGTGATAATTTTTTATTTCATAGCTACCTGGATCTAACTGATGTTTCGTACTCAGCTTTACAAAGCACTAGGTCCTAAATTTGTGCTTTGATCTCCAAGTGGTGTGGATTCAAACAGAGGGAAACCCCAGGCCACCTTGAGAACAAGAAGAAATTACCCCATTGTACTACACAGTAAACAATGAGCATATTATATGTAAATCATTTTGTTGGATCACCCACTATCAGGATTTCAGCTCTGGTTTTGCTTCCTGACAACAGCCATCTCTGCTTCTGGCCGTGTGTTAGATTGTCTTACCCTCTTCCTCAGCCAACAGCGTCTTCTCTCCTACTCCGTCCAGCCTTAGAGAACTGCTGGACTCTAAAATCTTCTATAGTACAGTATGATATAGCTCCTTCTAGCCTTTACTGCCAAACCCAGCTCAAGTCCTGTCATGACATTTCCAGAACCCATTAGGGTGCTTGGCCAAATGCAAGTGACCAATCTTGTGTTGACTGGAACACGGGCCCCACTTTCTTAAGAAGGCTTTTAGCAGAAATCATTTTCTTTTTACATTTTCCTCACTTTACCCTTCTATGATGCCCCTTGTCTGGGCCTGAAGCCAGATCTGCAGAGCAAGAGGCTACCAGGTACCCTCCACTGCATTTGTGTTCCTTTGTAGTGTCAGTCCCGGAGGGAACATACAGCAAAAACTATGGAAGGCTTTGTCTAGAAACGGAGCTGCTCCAAAGTGCTTTCAGAGATTTGCCCCAAAGTATGTTTAATAGGACACTAGTTTTTTGGTCTACCAATAGGTGTTTATAAAAAGCAGAAAAAAAATTACCGACTAAGCTTTATGCAAAGCTTTGTGGGCAAGGGTTAACAGGCTTCTTTTTTATGGCATTTCCTGGCATCTTTAATATGCTCAAATGAATTAGACCTCTTCAAGAGGGGAATATTGTAAACAGTATTTGTCAAATTATTTGAAGTTTTCCTATAGACTTTCTTTTTATATGGGTCCTCTTCCAGATTGGTATTTCATGAACATAAAAGTGTACTGTAATCTCACAAATCTTATTTTCTTCAGATGCTGTTATTTGGGTAAAATGTTTCTACCACTGCTGTTGAAATTGATCTTCCTGAAATGGGCATCTGACTTTATTTTTTTTTTCTTTTTTAAGGTTTATTTATTTATTTATTTATTTGAGAGAGAAAGAGAGCACACAGAGGGAGAGGGAGAAGCAGACTTCCCAGTGAGCAGGGAGCCCCATGTGGGACTGGATACCAGGACCCCGGGATCATGACCCAAGCCGAAGGCAGATGCTTAATGAACTGAGCCACCTAGGTGCCCTGGGCATCTATCTTGTAAAGGGTCTTGCAGTGGTCCTTTTTAGGTCAGGTCAAGATGAGAATCTTGTCAGCATCTGAATACAAAGATGATTTCTTTTGTTTAAGTATCTTCTGTACTGGAGCATCTGGGTGTCTCAGTGGTTAAGTGTGTCTGCCTTTGGCTCAGGTTGTGATCCCAGGTTCCTTGGGATCGAGACTTACATAGGGGGAGGGAGTCTGCTTCTCCCTCTGTCCCCTCTCCCCCTGCTCCACTCCTGCTGGCTCACCATTCTCTCACTCTCTCTCAAATAAATATATCTTTAAGAAAAACATCTTCTGTACTGATGTAATGTATGGTGTTAGAAGTCAGCATAATGATTACCCTTTGTGGAGGGGAGCAGATAGAGACAAAAGGAGCAGGAAGGAGGTGTCTGGATATAGATCATAATCTGTTTCCTGATTTGGGGACTGGTTATAATCTTAACTGGGTTACAATTCATCATGCCAAATACTTGTGATTTGTGCTCTTTTCTGTGTGTATATTATACTTCAGTAGAAGTTTACTTGAAAAATATCTTATTGAGCAATTTTAACATTGACTATTTGTCAGATAATATTTTTTCTGAAGTAATACCATGATGAAAAATATTTCTGGATATTAAATCATGCAGGTTAAGTTGACTACGGGGATAGTGTAAAGCAACTAACATCTGCAAGTACTTATTGCTGAGAAATGCTAGTTGGCTATGTTGTTACATATCATTTAAAAAAACATTACCTGTAAATTTCAGGAGCTTGGGTCCTGAACGGGAGCCATTTATCTGCTTAAACACTGAGTGCTTTTGAGGTTCACCTTCTTGTTTAACTTTACCCAGAGGACAGATGATTTCAGTATCCCAGACAAGCGCTTGCTTTGTACACGCTGGTATCAGTCATTCCAGAATGAAGTTTCCCTGAGAGAACCGTGATCCCAGTCTAATTCTCACTCTTATAGTAGACAATCTTTTTTTTCCCCTCTCTGAAACCTTCAAATAATCTCCTTTTGATGTTCTGAAACTTCACAAAAGCATACCTTTTTTTTCATTATTCATCACTCAGTATTAGATGAACATTCCTTTTTTTTTTTAAGATTTTATTTATTTATTTGACAGACAGAGATCACAGGTAGGCAGAGAGGCAGGCAGAGAGAGAGGAAGGGAAGCAGGCTCCCCACTGAGCAGAGAGCCCGATGCGGGGCTCGATCCCAGGACCCCGGGATCATGACCTGAGCCGAAGGCAGAGACTTTAACCCACTGAGCCACCCAGGCGCCCCTAGATGAACATTCTTAATCTAAAAATATGTCCCTTAGCTGGGAAGTTTTCTTCTGTTATTTCTTTTATTATTTCCTCCACCCTCCTTTCTTTTTTTATCTTTTTTTTTCTTTAAGATTTTATTTATTTATTTAAGAGACAGTGAGTAAGAGACAGAGAGACCATGTGGGCGTGGAGAAGCAGACACCTCACTGAGTGGAGAGTCCAATGTGGGGCTCGATCCTGGGACTCTGGAATCATGTCCTGAGCCCAAGGCAGCCGCTTAACCAACTAAGTCAGGCGCCCCTCTTTTTTGATCTTTTTGGGATATCTGTTGGCTGGTTATTGCAGCATCAAGACTCAGCTTTTCATTCATATTTCCTGTTTGACTTTTTCCTTTGCTTTCTGAAAGAAATCCTTGCATTTGTTTTTCAGTTCTTTTGATGAACTTAATTAGTCCACAGTCTTATTTTTAACTTCTGAGAACCTTTCTTGTTCTCTGACCTCTCTTCTCTCACAGTAGCTTATTTTTGCTTTACAGATGTAAAAATGTATCAAATGTGTTTTGGGCTCCTTCTTAGAATCTTTCAGGGGCTCCGGGGTGGCTCAGTCGGTTAAATGGCTGTCTTTGGCTCAGGTCATGATCCCAGGGTCCTTCCTGACCCTAGGGTCCTGGGATCGAGCCCCATGTAGGGCTCCCTACTCAGCGGAGAGCATGCTTCTCCCTCTCCCTCTGCTTGCTGCTCTGCCTACTTGTGCTCTCTCTCTCTGTCAAATAAATAAAATCTTTAAAAAGAAAAAAGAATCTTTCAGAACTTCAGTGTTCCCTGAATTATCATTCTCTCTGTTCATCTTGATTCTACTCTTTTATGCTATTAATTTTTCCATAATATCTGGTGAGCTTTGGTTGTCCATTCATATTTATGAAAACACCTGCATGGAGTACTGTAGAAAACTGGCATGGATTTATTTGTGATTAGTTTCTCCACAGGTCTTTCCTCGATGGAAAGGCTGACTTCAAGCCCTCTGTTCTCTGAGCAGGGCCAGTAAGTTGGTAGACTTCACTTTAGGGTATGTGGTCAAGGAGCAAGGGGACAGATTTGTGGCCCCCTTCCCCTAAATAAAAGGACTGTGTTCCTCCAAAGCCAACTTCCCATATTTGGTTGCAGCCCTACCCAGGAAGGACTTTCCATTTCTCTCCATAACCCTTCTCCACTTTTCTCCTGGGGACAGATGGTTTTATATTCTTAGGATGGGCACTAGCAGCAGTGGGCAGCTGGCCTATTTAAAAATTCCTTTAACTCATTACCCTGAATGAGTTCATTCATTTACCTGGCACCTCTGAGTGTGGTGCCTTGTTGAGATTCTGCAGGGCAGAATGGCTCTCAGCTCTGCTGCAGCCTTCTCATGGGCCCTCTAACTCTGACTGACTTGTCACTACATTTGCATTCATTTTCTGACTTACAGAATTTGGCACAATCCCTTGTTTACTAGCCCACTCCTCCCACCCTGATTGTTTATGTCAGGGATATGTTCAGTGTGTATGTTTCTGCTGACTTTTCAGGCAGTTTTAAGAGAATGAGAGAAGGTCAGTGTGTATGTGCCCACCATGTTCAGCCAAAAGTCACATGCAGCCTTGCAGCTTAACGGGTCTGGCCCTGAAATGCTAAAACAATTGGCAGAGACATGATTTGGCACCTGTTGACACTTCCATGATTCTATTATCAAGATAACAACAAAATTATATTACTGATTTAATTGAGAATATTAATTAGAAGGGGGTGCCTGGCTGGCTGAGTTGGAAGAGCATGTGACTTTTGATCTTGGGGTCGTGAGTTTGAGCCCCACGTTGGGTGTAGAGATTACTAAAAAATATAAATAAACTAAACTATTAATTAAATGCTTCAGATAATGGAAATTATTTGTGTTGAATCTAAATAGTAAGTTATTTATTTCTATTTTATTACTTTAATATGGAACACTTTTCTTAGTTAAGTATGTCCCTCAAGTATGTCCTTTTAACAGATTTTAATGTCCTCATTATGTATAAGTCATCTCACCATCGACCCTGGGGCTTGAGATATAAACAGTTAACTGAGGCTGATTTTCCAGTCAGAGAAGGAACCTGCATACTGAAGATCAGTGTAGAGGGCTGGCCCTTCTGGTTACTAAAAGTCTCTCAAACAGCCTTTTCCTTCTGAGGGTCTGGAAAACCACTCTTCACTGGGAATTTCTTAGCCACAAAGAATGCTGTTCAGTCGGGTGCCTGGGTGGCTCAATGGGTTAAGCCTCCGCCTTTGACTCAGGTCATGGCCTCAGTGTCCTGGGGACACCCGAGCCCCCCCCTTCCCCCCCCCCCCCCGCCCCAATCAGGCTCTCTGCTCAGCAGGGAGCCTGCTTCCCCCTCTCCCTTTGCCTGCCTCTTTGCCTCCTTGTGATCTCTCTCTCTCTGCCAAATAAATAAATAAAACTCTTTAAAAAAAAAAAGAATGCTGTTATATATGATTCTATGCTCAGACTTGCCGACTTCCAGTTATAATATCTTTTCTTAAAATATTTTTGAGGAAGATTTTCCCAGGTATACTGTAAGGTACAATATAATATTGGCGTGCTTTTTTATGAGTACACACAGATTTTGAGCAAATCTTCTGTGTGTGGGCTGCTTAGAGTATATATTTTTCTCTATTTAGGTTCGCATCAGTGGACAAATTTAAGAAGTTATGTTTTAGAAAAAATTGCCCATGTGATCTCCATTCTGCTATAGAACAACTAATAATAACAAACTGTATTATTGAGCAGTTTATAAACTATTGTTTTTTACTCTTTCATTTTAATCTTGATACTATGAACAGTATTCCTCTTGGTCTTATAAAACTGTATTGTATAAACAATCTCAATTCCAAGAGTAGAGTTTAAAAAAAAAGTGTCAAAGGACAGGTTTAGGTCTTACTGACATTGGAATTCCAAGACTAGATCCCTTTTGAGACTGAAGTTCAGGCTGGATTGTGTACTCACTGCCTGATATTAGACATGGTATTTAAACTGTGCTGTTTCTCAGCTAAAATTACTCCAGCTTGTTAGACATTAAGCTGAGGTATGTGGCTATGCAATTCAAATGAGCCTTAATCTTCATTTAAAAGGGAGTAGTTATTGTTTCTTAACCTCTGTCAAGGAAGAGGAACCACTTTGGGTGATAAGGTGGACTTTGTATTACAGAACAAGTTATGTGATAAGAACTTAGTACATGTTTGTGGAATCAAATAATCAGGACCTCTTTAACTTCCTTTTATCTTTTATCATCTTAAGCAATGTCTTCTTCTGGTTCATTTGTTGATGTAAAAATTTTTACCCTAAGTGATCAAGGAAGATTAGAATTCAGAGTTACTGTTCCAGAGCCCTGCATTTAGTCCCCTAGGTCAGTTTCAACCTGTGTCACCACCAGATGTGCTGGAGATGAACTTCTTCTGTTAATTTAGCACCATCTAAATGTTAAACTATTCTAAGATGGTATTGAAGGCTTCTGGATAAAATAGGGGTTTTTCATTAGCAGTTAGTACAAAGGGGGTAGAGGAATAAGTTTTATCTCTTCTGATAGTAAACATCTTGAAGGCAAGAGTGGGGCTTATTTGAGTTTTATTTTTTATTTTTATTTTACTTTCTTTTTACTTTTTATCTGGAAATACTCATTTCAAAACTTATAGAAAAGTTCCAAGAATAATACAAAAACTTCTACATACCTGAAATTCAGATTTACCAATTGTTAATATTTTGCCACAGACTTCATTGTGACATTCTTGTATCAAAGTCAAGAAATTTAGCATTTTAATATAGTTATATACTATTACATAATTCCATATTCTGTATGGAATTACGTAGCTCAGTAATGTCCTTTGTGGCAATGTTATTCCTAGTCTCGATCATGCATTGAGTTCAGTCGTGTGTCTCCTATGATCTGGAGCAATCTGCCTTTCTCTGTCCTTTATGACATCCATATTTTTGAGGAGTATGGATATGTTATAGACAGTTTTATATTCTTGGCACTGAATATCAACTAAGAAATTTTTAGAAATTACTTATTGAACATTTTTTGGGCGAGCACCTTTCTTTCAGAATGTTTGATATGGGAAAGAAGTGTGTGTGTGTGTGTGTTATTTATTGGGGTGCCCAGGTGGCTCAGTCAGCTGTGTCTGCCTTCAGCTCAGGTTGTGATCCCAGAGTCCTGGGATCAAGCCCCAGGTTGAGCTCCTGGCTAAGTGGGGAGTCTGTTTTTCCCTCAGCCCCTCCCCCTGCTGCTGTGTACGCGCTCTCTCGCTCGCGCTGTCTCTCAAATAAGTGAACAACTTTTTAAAAAAAGATTTTATTTATTTATTTATTTATTTATTTGAGAGAGTGAAAGAGATCAAGGGGAGGGAGTCAGAGGGGAGGAATGGAACCTTGAGCAGACTCCCTGCTGAGTATAGAGCCTGGTACAGCTGAAACCCACAACCCTGGGATCATAACCTGACCTGAAGTTGGTTGCTTAACCAACTCAGCCACGCAGGCACCCCAAGAAGTCTGTGGATTTTTTTTAAATGATTTTATTTATTTGAGAGAGGACCAAGGAGTTTGAGGGACACAGGGAGAGTGAGAGCACGAAGCAGACTCCCCACTGAGCAGAGAGCAGAAATGGGATGCCATCCTAGGACCCTGAGATCTTGGCAGATGCTTTACCAACTGAGCCACCCAGGCACCCTGTGTTTTTGTTATTATTCTATTCTATTTCATTTTATTTTATTTATCAAGATTTTATTTTTAAGTAATCTCTACACCTAACGAGGCACTCAAACTCAAGAGTCGTGCTCTCTACTGACTGAGCCAGCCAGGCGCCCCAGAAATGTGGGTTTTTTGTTGTTGTTGTTGTTGTTGTTTTAGAAAAAAGAACATGTATTTGACTTCAATTTAAATTTAGCCTTAAATCATAGTTCTACCACTTACTAGCTCATAGCACTGGGCAAGTTACTTTAGCTCACTGCCTCTCAGTTTCCTCAGCTTGAAAAGAGTACAGATAAAATGTTGGCCTAAAGAAATGAGATAATGTGTATAAACAGAACAGCACATGATATGTATACGCGAATGGCAGCTAATATTCATCTCAGCATAACTTCCAAGTTGTGAGAGGATGACTGCTCTTTCGGGATCAAGGTTTAAATACTTCTGTGGTCTGAGTCTGTAGAAGGCAATGGAGAAAAGGCCAGAATCAGAGCAAGGAAGTAATGGAAATCACTTAGTTGTCACACTTAATTCCTTCCTTGGACACTGCCTAAGAATTCCTTGCATTTCGTAGATGTTGTAGATCCTAGCAAGGGTCCAGGATTTTTGCTACTATACACAAGCTCTGTGGTGTTGATAGTTGGTGCTGCTGTTCACTCCAAACTTAGTAACTAAGTACAAAATGGTAATGTTCAAAGAATGATTTACAGGGACTGCTCAGTATTTGCTTGTTAGTTTGTTTTATTGACGTAACTTGTGTGCTGAATTCACTGGAATGTGGCATAGTCGAATCTGGCTTCTTCCACTCCTGAGTTGGTGCAAGAAACACTTGGCAGCTACTAAAGTGCTATTCTTTGCACTTATTTGCTATAATTTGCCACAGAAGTAAATTCCAAGAGGTAATATTCTTGCTAGGTTGTACTCTTGCATGACTGAATGAATTCCTGCTAAGGGCCAATAGTCTCTAACTCAAGGTGATTCTCTTGGCAGCCGGGAAGATTTCCAGCGAATTCCGGAACTTGCCATCAATCCATTGGGGGACCGGATCATCAATGCCTTCTTTCCAGAGGGGTGAGTCCCTGCAGTTGTTGGCTTCCTTGCTGACGTAAATCTGGAATAATGTTATTGGTTGGGCCCTTTTAGACCTTGATCCTCCTGACTATATTGGACATCCTTAACTTGGTTGTTTTAGACTATCTCTATTAATAGGTATATGAGCCTTTTTCAAAATTCTGTCTTTAATCTCTGTTTATAATTTCAAATTTAGAGAAAAGTTGCTAAAGTTGAAAATACAAAGAACTCCTGTATGTCTTTCACCCAGATGCATCTACTGTTACATCGTTAACCTTTTGCCTCATTGGCATATGCTATCTGTCTCCCTGTGTTCCAGGCAGTGAAAATATAATCAAGTCACATATGTGATTATAAATTTTCTAGTACCCACATAAAAAAAAGGTAAAAAATAAGCAAGTTAATTATGTCAGTATATATTTTATTATCTGATGTATTTAAAATATTATTTAATATATAGTCAACATATTTAATATATTACATTCATTTTAATATTAAGTCTTTGAAATCTTGTGTGTATTTAACACCTACAGCACCTATCAGCTGCTGTAATACTAATATAAAATATTTGTATTTTGTTCTTTTTTCCAGCTTTATTGAGAAATGTCATATTGTGTAAGTTTAAGGTACATAGCACAGTGGTTTTATATATGTATATATTGTGAAATGATTATCACAATAAGGCTAATGCATTTATCACCTTACACAGTTACTGTTTTTGTATGATGAGAACTTTTATAATCTACTCTTTTAGCAACTTTGAAATAGACAGCACTAGAGGTATTGTTACCTGCAGTCACCATGTTGTACGTGATGTCCCCAGAATTTACTCATCTTATAACTGGAAGTTTGTACCCTTTGACCACCTTCACTGGTTTCTCCCATTGTCTATTTTATTCTAATATATCAATCATATTCCTATTTTAATCTTCCTGATAGTACTTCCCCCCTGTCCAGTACACAATCCATTCTGGGTCAGTTGTCATGGCTCTTCGGCCTCCTTTAATGTGGAATATTTCCACAGCCTTTATTTTTCTTTTAGAATATTGGCTAAGGGTACAGTCCCCTTCACCACACACAGTTTGTCAAACAGATTTGGGTTTGTCTAGGCTTTTGATACGCTTCACTACCCAATACACTGACTTCCAAGTCCTGAGTAAATATTTATAGATTTGATTAGGTACCTTTTTCTGAATAAAGCTTCTTATGTTATTTTAAGTAATCTCTTTAACAGTTTCTTCCTGGTTCCTTGTGACTTACCTGTATGACCCAAAGGACTTTAAAAAGTTCAGTGGTTGCCAATTTCTTAATAATGAGACTCAGTGTCAGCGAGGATATTATCAGATAAAATGGAGAGGAAATTTTAGAACTCTGCACTGAGAGCATAAGAATCTGCAGTTGAGAATTTGGGCATTCAGTAAAGCTGAGTGGCTGGGCTGGGGCTGGGGGCAAGGGGAAGCCTAGCCCCGAATTTATGTGAAGACAGGAATCAAATGAAATGAAACTTGCTCTCCAGATTCATGCTGAGCAGGAGAAATCTCCTGCCCTTCTTCATTTTCTCCTTTTTCTCTCCATGAACTGCGCTGTTGGTTTCGGGTCAGTTTCTGTGCTGAAATCTTGGGTGTTTTTATTTTTATTTTTTTCCTACTTCCTCCTTAGCCGGTACAGAGCATTGACCCTGTCCAGCATTGGGACTTCCACAACTATGCTTCGTATCCAAACCTCTCGTAATGAAAAGTAAAACCAGTGGAGTCATTTTGCCAACATTTTTTTCAGAGTTCTGTAGTAAGCATTGGTTATTAGGAAAAGCAGTTTGTGGGAAGCGGTTTTGACTACAGTATCACCTGCCATCCTGTGCAATGTTCTGCTCAGAACACTAGGCAGGTGTGCATGAGGAAGCCGAGGCCTGTGCCGGGCCACACTACTAAACTCTCGGCAGGGGGCCCTTCTGCTAATCACTCTAATAAGATACAGATACCCAGTTTCTGGGTTTTTTGTTTCTTCTCTCCCTAGTCTTATGCAAGTGGAATTTTTTTTAATGAGATTGGAAAGTGCAGCATTGGTATTCAGTATACCCTTTTACTCAGAGATCTATGGCAGTAATATTTATACTATTTTAATCTGTTGTTCTGGCATTTGCTTCAAATCTTATTCCACATCTTGATTCCCCAGATCTACTGCTCCATTTGCAGTCTACCTGGCTTCAAAAACTAATGGTCATTCCTTTGAGTACAGTGGGCTCATGAGCTAGCTTTTGAAATCCACCCTCAGAAAGACTGATCTCTGTGTCTGCCTGGCACTTAAGAGCCATGACATACCACAACGATTCAGTGGGGCAAAAAAAAGACTGGGATTTACTTTTAAGTAGTCACAGGAACCACGCAACCTGTTCTTTCCATGATTGCCACAGATAAATAACTTTGTCACGTTAGATATTCTTCTTTGAAGTAGGTTGTTCATTGAAGTTTTAGAATGATTTCTCTCAGGGTTACTGATATGCCTGTGGCACGATAGAAAGATTTTTCTCTAGTCTCAAGTACCAGAAAAGCTTAACAAGAGTCTTCCCAACATTATGATCATGAGCAATCTATCCATTTATGAGGGGATAATAAAATCATAAGTAACACAGTGATTTTGGGGACGTTTGAAATCTTTCAAAGTGTTTATATTGGTTGAAGACATGCTTAAAAGTTTAAGAAAGCACAATAGGAAATTTTATATGCAGTATGTTCACAATTACCAAAAAGGCATAGAAAAATGAATAGAAGAAAAGATAGTAATAATTGTAATTGCTACAGGAGTGGTATTTTTCTACTTTTCCCCCCTCAAATTCTAAAAATGTATTTATTGCTTTTATAGCAAAATTTTTATTTTAGATGCTGCATTTCCGTAGTATACTTTAACCTTAAAATATCACTAGGTGGATGTGACTGCAGGGGAAGCATGAGAAGTGGCTGGGGAGTCGTTGGGTTGACATAGCTAACTGACTGCTTGCTTTAGAGTCTGAAGCAGTGAGTTCAGGTTCTGGCGTGCCTGATAATGTAGCCCTTGGTGCTGCTTGAAATCCTTTTTGGGAAAAAAGCTATAAGGAACTTGAGTAGGTAACTCTGCTGAGTTGTTACCTAAGTCTGGTTAATTATTTATAACATGGGAAAAATAATACCCACCTTACAAGGTTGAGGTCACACTTAATAAAATATATCTTATGAGCCCTAAAGAATTATGCATATGGGAAAAGACCTTATTTATTTTTTTTTTAAGATTTTATTTATTTATCCGAGAGAGAGGGAGATCACAAGTAGGCAGAGAGGCAAGCAGAGAGAGAGGGGGAAGCAGGCTCCCCGCCGAGCAGAGAGCCCAACGCGGGGCTCAATCCCAGGACTCCGGGACCACGACCCGAGCCGAAGGCAGAGGCTTCAACCCACTGAGCCACCCAGGCGCCCCGGGAAAAGACCTTATTAAATGGACTTTCGGCCACTCTAGCTAAAACTGTTGTTAGCATATTGGATTCATAAGAAAGAATCACTCTGATTGAGATGGTGTTCTGTTTATTCTCTTTCCCAATCAGAGAGGACCAGGTAAACTTCCGTGGATTCATGAGAACTTTGGCTCATTTTCGACCCATTGAGGATAATGAAAAGAGCAAAGATGTGAATGGACCAGAACCACTCAATAGCCGAAGCAACAAACTGCACTGTAAGGAGATAAAGTTTTCCGGCTTAAAATATTTGCTTTTATTTGCATTTACAAATCATTTATTTTACTCATTCATTCATTGAGCGAGCATTTACAAGAGCTTAGTGATTGAGAGCTCAGACTGTGGAATGACACAGACCAGGTTCGAATCCTAGCTCTGCTGCTTTTCGGCCATGTGACTTTGGGCAAATTATTTAAAATCTTTGGGCCTTGGTTTCGTCTTCTGTAAAATGGGATGTTAAGGGGTTTCGCATAAGGATGTTGTGATGATTAAATGAGTTAAAATACGTCATGTACCTGGCAATAAGAACTTAGCTGCCAATATTATCCTTAAAATTCATAGAATCCTCCCATGCACCAGGCAGTGTGGTGAGTACTAGAGCAACAACAATGAATGAGACCTAGCCCCACCTGTAGGGAAGAGTGGCAGTCTCAGCTGAGCTTAGAATTTGATGGATACTGAATGTGACTTAAATAAGAGTACACAACTGGCTTAGTGCAAGATTTAACTTTTCTCCCCTTGCCTCTTGCCTCCTTTCCTTGGCTATTTGTTAGATTTCCCTCTGCCCTTATTGATTCATGTATGGGATTGCCTAATCCCTTACAACACTTCTCCAGAAATTGAATTTGAACTTCTCTTTTCATTCAACACAAGTTGAAATTGAAGTGGGAATTGTATTGCATTGATTGAGCCTACGTCTCTCTTACAAGAGTGCACTGTGGTATACAGAGAGGTCTTCAAAGCCACAGAATATATGGGGCCCATCAAGTTTGTATTCAATGATTTAAAGAAAAATAAAAGGCTTTTTAATATTGAGACAAATGTAGATAAATCATAGAATATAATGCCAGATTTACACATTAAAAGATGCAGGCCGCCTGTCTGGCTCAGTCAGTAGAGCATGTGACTCTTGATCTCCGAATTATGAGTTCTAGCCCCCTGTTAGGCAGAGAGATTACTTAAAAACAAGAAGAAGAAGAAAGATGGGTACATGAGTCTTAAACTTTTAACTCGTGACCTTTGGGCCACATCGTCAGATCTCCGTGGCTAGGGGACAATGATTTTACTCCTCTCTCGATATTTCGGGTAAAGAGTTTCAGAAGCACTGAGATAAGTTTTGTTACACAAGACAGGGAAGATTTTTGAACCAAAATAGTAAAATACTGTTCTTCTTTACCACAATATCATGTACCTTAATGAGCGGAAAACTTAAGTACAAACAAAGCAATGTAGAAGAAAATAGAACTCCAATGAATTGTTCTCAAATGTATTGAATACTTTGTTAGTGAATTCTGATTTCTTTTTTTTTTTAAGATTTTTATTTATTTATTTGACAGAGAGATAGATCACAAGTGGGCAGAGAGAGAAGCAGGCTCCCTACTGAGCAGAGAGCCTGATCCGGGACTAGATCCCAGGACCCTGAGACCATGAAAGGCAGAGGCTTAACCCACTGAGCCACCTAGGCACCCTGATTTCTTTTTTTTTTTTTAAGTTTTTTTTTTATTTTTTAATTTTTATTTATTTGGCAGAGAGAGATCACAAGTAGGCAGAGACGCAGGCAGAGGCAGAGCAGGGAGCAGGCTCTCCACTGAGCAGAGAGCCCGATGAGGGGCTTGATCCCAGGACCCTGAGACTGTGAACCGAGCCGAAGGCAGAGGTTTAAGCCACTGAGCCACCCAGGTGCCCCATGAATTCTGATTTCTTCTTTCAAGACTACTTGAGACAAAGCCTGTTTCTCAGCGTTTTAAGGGTTTCAGCTCATGTTTAGTACATGTTTGCCTGATTCTGACATTAGCATAATAGAAATTTTCTTACTCGGTGTTGTCAGACCAGGACTAAAATAATAATTGGGGGTGCCTGGGTGGCTCAGTTGTTTCAGCAACTGCTTTCGGCTCGGGTCATGATCCTGGAGTCCCACATTGGCCTCCCATCTCCACAGGGAGTCTGCTTCTCCCTCTGACCTTCTCCCCTCTCATGCTCTCTCTCTCTCTCTCTCTCTCTCTCTCTCTCAAATAAATAAATAAAATCTTTAAAAAAAAATTGGAAAACCCAGCTCTACCATAGAATCACAGAAGAGGATACATGGTTTAATATTTTATTTTACCTTGAAATATTTATTATTTATTTAAATTAAATTAATTAACATATAATGTATTACTGGTTTCAGAGGTTAGAGATCAGTGATTCATCAGTCTTATATAATATCTCATGCTCATTACATCACATGCCCTCCTTAATGTACAGTTACCCCATCCTTCCATCCCCCTTCCTCCCCTCCAGGAACCCTTAGTTTGTTTTCTATGATGAAGTCTCTCTTAAGGTTTTTCTCCCTGTCTGATTTCATCTTGTTTTATTTTTTTCTCTCTCTTCCCCTATGTTCCTGTTTTGTTTCTTAAATTCCACATATGAGTGAGATCATATGATAATTGTCTTTCTCTAATTGACTTACTTCACTCAGCATAATACCCTCTAGTTCCATCCACTTCATTGCAAACTGCAAGATTTCATTTTTTTTTAAATTTATCTTAAAATATTTAAAAACATATTCAACTGCCCGATCTTTTGGTGTGGGACTAAGAATTTTGGGGTTTTATTTGTTTTTGTAAAAGTCTGCTGATGGGAGTTGTATAACGTTTTATATAGAGCACATCTATAATGTATATAGTCTGAGGTTTCTGGTTGCAGTTTCTTTTAAGTGGAAAAAGAGCTCAAAGATACTCATAAAGCATTCCAAAAATAGAATCTTTCTGTTTACATTTTTCCTTAATCTCTTATGCTTGTTCTGCCATACTTTACATTAGTAGCAGGTGTTTGTTTTTTTATTTCCGGTAACTTAATTTTGAGTCTCTCAGAAGTAATTTTCTCAGAAACAATAATTTTGTTTTTATATACATGTTTCACTTTTTGTTAATTATATGTAGTTTTTTTTTTTTTTAAGATTTTTATTTATTTGTCAGAGAGAGACAGTGAGAGAGAGGGAACAGAAGCAGAGGGAGTGAGAGAGGGAGAAGCAGGCCTCCTGCTGAGCAGAGAGCCTGATGTGGGGCTCGATCCCGGCACCCCGGGATCATGACCTGAGTCGAAGGCAGACGCTTAACGATTTCGCCACCCAGGTGCCCCATATGTAGTTTTTACTAACAGTACCGATAGCCCAGTTGTAGGTCATATATACACCTGACTCTTGGAGAGCCTCCAGGGTAGCTGGTGGAGTGGACACTCAGGTGTTGCCCATTAGCTACAAGTACGCAGTGTGCCACCACGTCAGTTGGAACGATTTGCAGAGGGAGGGAGAGAATCCCTGAATCAAGTGAGTCGGTTAAGGAGACCATTAAGAGACGTTCTGTGCTGCTGTGAAAGCACAGAATGAAACTATGCTTGCTTTTCTAATCCAGGATTAGAGGAGACTTTAAAGGTCATCAGACCTAACACATACCGGTTACCTGAATTCCCTCTCTGCATGAGCTCTACTTTTGGGGTTGGGGGGACTCTGTTTGTTTTAAGTCATGAATTTCTTTGGCAGTCTAGTGAATCCTACTGACCCCATCTCAGAATACTTTTGAAACCATAAAAGCAAATACATAGGATTATAAAGGAAACCAATTATATTGAAATGCAGTTGCCAAAGTATTTCTTTTTTAAAGATTTTATTTATTTGAGAGTGAGAGAGGGTATGAGAGGAGAGGAGGTCAGAGGGAGAAGCAGACTCCCCACTGAGCAGGGAGCCTGATGCGGGACTCAGTCCTGGGACCCTGGGATTATGACCTGAGCCAAAGGCAGTCCCTTAACTGGCTGAGCCACCCAGACTCCCCAATTGCCAAAGTATTAAGGCAACTTTGTGACAGAGTAACAGATGTGCTTCTTTGTTATTTATTTATTTCAAGATTTATTTATTTATCTGAGAGAGAGTGCGCGTGTGTCATCCATGAGCAGGGGGAGGGGCAAAGGGAGAGAATCCCCAAGCCAGCTCCCTGCTCAGCATAGAACCTGATGCGGGGTCCCATCTCAGGATCTAGAGATATCACCTGAGCCAAAACCAAGAGTGGGACGCTTAACTAACTCAGCCACCCCGGCGTCCCAATTATTTGTTAAATAATAGATGTAACATTGAAGGCTGTGGAACAGCTCTGTGTCTTTTAAAAATTATTATTATTATTATTATTATTATGGAAGTATAGTTGACATATAAAATAGAAGTTACAGGTGTATCACATAGTGAAACAGGCTTTGTCTCAAGTAGTGTTTAGTCTTGAGAGAAGAAATTAGAATTCACTAACAAACCAGTTTCTGGTTGACTGTAAACTTGGAGGTATAGTGAAGATAAAATACTATAGAATCAGAAGCAAAAGAAATACTGATAGGCTGGAAAAAGTTCGACTCAATCTAATAAAATGAATGCTGTAAGGGATATTCTAGAGTGCTACACTTGGGTCCGGCTGCATGTTTAAACAAGACCTAAGGAATAAATCCAAGATGCAGCCACTGTACACGGTGACTGCCTGACTTGCAGTACCTTGACCCTCACCTCAGAGTCATGTAGTATCAGGCCATAAGAACAGAATGAGCATAATGGTAATCCCACTCTATGCTAAAGAGAATACATTTTAGGAACCATATTTCATTTTGGATCCCAGAAATATACTAAAGCACATTTATGATAAAGTACCTAGAAGTTCAAGGGCACTGAGGAAGTTTTTTTTTAATTATGGTAAAAAAAAAATACTTAACAGAATTCATCATCTTTTTTTTTTTTTTTTTTTTTTTTTTGGTGGGCAGCAAAGCAAAGTTTATGGAGTGTTAGTAAAGTGATGGTACAAAGCTCTTGAAGAGGGAGAAGACCTGAGAGGGTTACCCTAATATTTATCATCATAACCATTTTCTTTTTTCTTTTTTCTTTTTATTTATTTTTTTTTTTGTTAAAGATTTTATTTATTTATTTGACAGACAGAGATCACAAGTAGGCAGAGAGGCAGGCAGAGAGAGCAGAGGAAGCAGGCTCCCCGCTGAGCAGAGAGCCCGATGCGGGACTCGATCCCAGGACCCTGGGATCATGACCTGAGCCGAAAGCAGAGGCTTTAACCCACTGAGCCACCCAGGTTCCCAATCATAACCATTTTCTTTAAAGATTTTATCTATTTTGGAGCACGTGTACATGAACTGGGGGAGGGGCAGAGGGAGAAGGAGAGAAGCTCACTACTTGCCAATCTCAGAGCTCAGCTGGGGGCTCAGTCTCAGGACCATCCTGATCTGAGCTGAAATCAAGAGTCAGGCACTTAATGGACTGAGCCCCCCGGTGTCCCAAAAGGAAATTTTTTTTTTCCCCAAAATCAAGAATCAGATGTTTTTTTTTTTTTAAATATTTTTTTTATTTATTTATTTGACAGAGAGAGAGATCACAAGTAGGCAGAGAGGCAGGCAGAGAGAGAGGAGGAAGCAGGCTCCCCGCTGAGCAGAGAGCCCGACACGGGGCTCGATCCCAGGACCCTGGGATCATGACCTGAGCCGAAGGCAGAGGCTTTAACCCACTGAGCCACCCAGGTGCCCCAAGAATCAGATGTTGTTAACTGAGCCATCCAGGTACCCTGGGAAGAATTTTTAACAAGAGATATTTACATAAGAATAATGGGTAGTTAATTCCCTGTTCAAGAAGAAAAGGACATCTTGTAGAATGCTTTTTAAAAAAAGATTTGTTTAATTAATTAATTGTTTTTTAAAAGATTTTTTTTTAAATAAAATAACATACAATGTATTATTTGTTTCAGGGGTACAGGTCTGTAATTCATCAGTGTTACATAGTTCACAGTGCTCACCATAGCACATACACTCCCCAGTGTCCATCATCCAGCCACCCCATCCCTCCCACTACCTTCCCCTCCAGCAGCCCTCAGTTTGTTTCCTGAGATTAAGAGTCTCTTATGGTTTGTCTCCCTCTCTGGCTTCATCTTGTTTCATTTTTCCCTCCCTTCCCATATGATCCTGTCTTGTTTCTCAGATTCCTCATATCAGTGAGATCATATGATAATTGTCTTTCTCTGACTGACTTATTTCACTTAGCATAATACCTTCTAGTTCCATCCACATCGTTGCAAAAGACAAGATTTCATCTTTTGATGGCTGCATAGTATTCCATTGTGTATATATACACCACATCTTCTTTATCCATTCATCTGTCGATGGTCATCTAGGCTCTTTCCATAGTTTGACTATTGTGGACATTGCTGCTATAAACATTGGGGTGCATGTGCCCCTTCGGATCACTATATTTGTATCTTCAGTGTAAATACCCACTAGTGCAATTGCTGGGTTGTAGGGTAGCTCTGCCTTCATAGAGGAACCTACATACTGTTTTCCAGAGTAGCTGCACCAGCTTGCATTCCCACCAACAGTGTAAGAGGGTTCCACTTTCTCCGCGTCCTCACCAACATCTGTTGTTTCCTGACTTGTTAATTTTAGCCATTCTGACTGGTGTGAAGTAGTATCTCATTGAGGTTTTGACTTGTATTTCTCTGATGCCAAGTGGTATTGAGCACATTTTCATGTGTCTGTTGTCCATCTGCATGTCTTTGCAGAAATGTCTGTTCAGGTCTTCTCCCCTTTTCTTGATTGAATTATTTGTTCTTTGGGTATTGACCTTGAAAGTTTATTTATAGATTTTGGATACTAGCCCTTTATCTGATATGTCATTTGCGAATATCTTCTCCCATTCTGTCAGTTGTCTTTTCCTTTGCTGTGCAAAAGGTTTTTATCTTGATGAATCCCAATAGTTCATTTTTGCCCTTGCTTCCCTTGCCTTTGGCGATGTTTCTAGGAAGAAGTTGCTGCAGCTGAGGTTGGAAGAGGTTGCAGCCTGTGTTCTCCTCAAGGATTTTGATGGATTCCTGTCTCACCTTAGGCCTTTCATTCCTTTTGAGTCTGTTTTCATGTGTGGTGTAAGGAAATGGTCCAGTTTCATTCTTCTGCTTGTGGCAGAAGAATGCTGTGTCCAGTTTCCCAACACCATTTGTTGAAGAGACTGTCTTTTCCATTGGACATTCTTTCTTGCTTTGTCGAAGATTAGCTGACCATAGAGTTGAGGGTCCATTTCAGGGCTCTGTGTTCTATTCCATTGATCTGTGTGTCTGTTTTTTTGCCAGTACCATACTGTCTTGATGATTACAGCGTTGTAATAGAACTTGAAGTCTGGAATTTTGATGCCACCAGCTTTGGTTTTCTTTTTCAACATTCCTCTTGCTGTTCGAGGTCTTTTCTTGTTCCACACAAATTTTAGGATTATTTGTTCCATTTCTTTGAAAAAAGTTAACAGTATTTTAAGATTTTATTTATTTATTTGACAGAAAGAGACACAGCGAGAGAGGAAACACAAGCAGGGGGAGCAGGAGAGGGAGCAACAGGCTTTCTGCTGATCAGAGAGCTCATTGCAGGGCTGGATCCCAGAACGCTGGGATCATGACCTGTGCCAAAGGCAAATGATGCCTAACGACTGAGCCACCCATGTGCCCCACTTTGTCAATTGATTTTTTTTTTTTTTAAGATTTTATTTATTTGATAGAGAGAGAGAGATCACAAGTAGGCAGAGAGGCAGGCGGAGACAGAGGGGGAAGCAGGCTCCCTACTGAGCAGAAAGCCCGATGTGGGGCTCGATCCCAGGACCCTGAGATCATGACCTGAGCCGAAGGCAGAGGCTTAACCCACTGAGCCACCCAGGCGCCCCTGTCAATTGATTTTTGACAAGAGTGCCAAGACTAGTCAGTAGAAAGAGAACAGACAGCCTTTTGAACAAATGGTGCTGAGAAGGTTGGATATCCACAGGCAAGAGAATGAAGTCGGACCATTATGTCAAGGGCAACCACCAGGGCTGAACTGTACCTATGTAGGCACACGCCCAAGCACACATAGTACTAATCTCCTTGTCTCAGAGGAATGGTTCCTGATTGCTTTCCTCTTCAAATTAGGGAGGTTATAATGTCTTGTATGAAATGGACCACCCACCTTATGCGAAGGGAGAGGTCTATGAGCTTCCCTGTCGATGTTGTAATTATTTTCTTAAATTATTGAAGTTTTGTTTGTTTAAGACTTTTTATTTATTTGAAAGAGAACAAGAGCATGAGCAGGAAGGGGGGCAGAGGGAGAAGCAGACTCCCTGCTGAGCAGGGAGCCCAACATGGGGCCCGATCCCAGGATCCCAGGATCCCAGGACCACGGGACCACAATCTGAGCCAAAGACAGATCTTTAACCAGCTGAGCTACCCAGGCGCCCTTGAATTTTTTTTTATAACACATAATGAATGATGTGGGAAGTGAGTCTGCGTGAAGCTCTTTTATTTGGATGATGGGGAATATTGTAAAGTGGAGTTAGGGAGAGTAGTCAAGAAGAAACAGTGAGCAGCATATTTACAACAGCTAAAAGGTAGAAGCAACCCAAATGTCCACCGAAAGATGAAAAGATACACAAAATGCGTTATATACATAGAATGGAACATTTGGCCTCAAAAGAAGGAGATTCTGCTACATGCTACGTGGGTAATGCAAAAAAAAAAAAAAAAAAGCCAGACAAAAAGATAAATATTGTTTGATTCTTCTTATATGAGGTTCCTAAAGTAGCCCAAATTCATAAAAGGTTGTCAGGGACTAGAGTCAGGGGGAAATTGGGAATTACTGTTTAATGGGTCAGAGTTCCACAGGGAAGATGAGAAGTATTTCTTCATCTGGAGATGGTCGGTGGTGGTGGTTACACAACAGTGTGAAAGTGCTTTAACTGAACATTGTGAAAGAGTCAAAATAGTACATTTTATGTGTATTTTAACCACTGTTTTGTTTTGTTTTTTAAGAATCTGATTAAAAGGTAAAAATTTGAGATCATTCATTTGGTCTTTCATTAAGCAAATGTTTGAGCAACTACTATATACCAGGCACTAATTTAGTCCCATGATACAGTAATGCATAAATCAGATAAGGTCTTTGCTTTCATAGAGCTTACAATCTAATAAGGGAGACAGGCTACACTGAAAAAGACAGATGGGGGCGCCTGGGTGGCTCTGTCAGTTAAGTGTCCCACTCTCTATCTTGGCTCAGGTTTAGGTCTCAGAGTCGTGGTGAGTTCAGGCCCCATATTGTGTTCCATTCTGGGCATGGAGCCTACTTCTAAAAAAAGAAGAAGTGACAGATGAAGAAACAAACTTTATAATTGTGGCAAGTCTTGTGAAGGAAATGGATAAGGTGAGGTGAGAAAGCAGTGAGGGGTGCCACTGCATTAGAAGGAGTTATGAGTGAAAGAAAGTCTCTCTGAGTTAAGAATGAGCCAGACATGCAAAGAACAGAAAATAGCTCCAGGCACAGGGAACAACCAGGATAAATGAGTACTTGGAATGTTCAGAGAACAAAGCTTTACCAAGAAAGAACTGAGTGTTGTGAAAGGAGGGGACAGAGGTAGTGGCAGGTAGGTGAGATTTATTAAGCACCTACTGGGTGCCCTGCACTGTTTAGAGTGCTTCTTGTATACTAACTCATTCAGTCCTTACAGCCTCGTGAGGTGAATTCTGTTATCCTCATTTTGCTTACACCTTTTGGGCAACTGAGGCACCAAGAGGTCAAGTAACTTGTTCAGGTTCACACAGCTCATAACCCTCAGAGCCAGAATTCAGCAGAGCCAGAGTCTTAACCAGTGCACGATATCGCTTTGACATCAATGTCAGGAGCTCAGAGGAGACGTCCATGCTGGAGTTAGACATTCGGGAATCACGAGCACTAGAAAGCGTTTAATTAAAACCATGGGGGTGCCTGGGTGGCTCCGTGGGTTAAAGCCTCTGCCTTCGGCTCAGGTCATGATCCCAGGGTTCTGGGATCGAGCCCCACATCGGGCTCTCTGCTCGGCAGGGAGCCTGCTTCCCTTTCTCTCTCTCTGCCTGCTTGTGATCTCTGTCTCTCAAATAAATAAATAAAATCTTTTAAAAAAATAAAATAAAATAAAACCATGGAAGCAGAGATGCAAGAAGATAGCTCTGGATTGGGGGAGTCCAAATCATAGGACCAAGAAGGGGGAGCTAAAAGAGAGATGAGAAGAGTAAAGAGACAAATGTTAAAATGGCTCAGTCATTTACGCACTTGACCATTCGTTATCTTGGGGAAAATGTTTCTGCTGGTTCGGGGCCAGAACTGCCTGATAGGAATCCACGTCAGTTAAGAAACCACTACTAATGCTGCGGTTTTTCTTCAAAGGTCCTATCAGGTAATCGCTGCATTTATCTCTCTGCTGATAGCTTCCTCTGCTCGGGCTGCTGTAACAAAGCACCATAGACTGGGTGGTTTAAACAACAGACGTTTCTCACATTTCTGGAGTCTGGAAGTCTGAGAACAGGGTGCCCACTCAGGTTCTTGGTGAGGGTCTTCTAGCTTCACCCAGAAGGGCCCCCTTTTTCTTCCTGTATCGTTATATGGGGAGGGAGGTAGAGACAGAGGAGGAGAAATTTCCTGTCTCCTCTTTTTATAAGGGCATTAATTCCATCATGAGGGCCCCATTCTCAGGACCTGATCCAAACCTAATTACCTCCCAAAGGCCTCACCTCCTAATAACATTGCACTGGGAATTGAGAGCCAACATGGGAATTTGGCGAGGGCGGGGGGAGGGATACAAACATTCAGTCTTTGGAAGCTGAATTTTAAGAATTACCAGTTTCGGGGTGCCTGGGTGCCTCAGTGGGTTAAAGCCTCTGCCTTCAGCTCAGGTCATGATTCCAGGGTCCTGGGATTGAGCCCCGCATCAGGCTCTCTGCTCTGCAGGGAGCCTGCCTCCCCCTCTCTCTGTGCCTGCCTCTCTGCCTACTTGTGATTTCTCTGTGTCAAATAAATAAATAAAATCTTAAAAAAAAAAAAAAAGAATTACCGGTTTCAGGGGCATCTGGGGGGCTCATTCAGTTAAGCATCTGACTTTTCAGCTCAGGTCATGATCACAAGGTCCTGGGATCAAGCCCTGTGTTAGGCTCCACGCTCAGCAGAGTCTACTGAAAAATTTCTCTCTCTCCCTCGGCTCCTCTCCCTACTCCCACTTGTTCTCTCTCTCCCGCTCTCTCTAAAATAAATAAATAAATCTTAGAAAAAGAAAAGAAAAAAGGGAATTAGCAGTTCAGGCTTCTGTAAATACCTTGGCAGGAGATGTGTTATAACAGTTACCTGATTTAAAAATTCAGAAACAGGGGCTCCTGGCTAGCTCAGTCATACAGCATGGCACTCTTGATCTGGGCATCACGAGTGTGAACCCCACATTGGGTGTGGAGATTAATTTTAAAAAAATGAAAATAAGGGTGCCTGTGTGGCTTAGTGGGTTAATAAGCCTCTGCCTTCGGCTCAGGTCATGATCTCAGGGTCCTGGGATCGAGCCCCGAGTTGGGCTCTCTGCTCAGCGGGGAGCCTGCTTCCCCCTCCCTCTCTGCCTACTTGTGATCTCTCTCTCTCTCCCTCTCTCTCTGTCAAATAAATAAATAAATAAAATCTTTTTAAAATTTCATATAAAAATGAAAATAAATGGTGGTTTAAATAAAAAATTCGGAAACAGATGTTTATGGTTTATATAGCAAACATATTTCCATTCTGAAATCATCCTGTAGAGTGCTTAGTAGGTAACACATTTCATGTATTTTAAACTTGACAACATATACAGGTATGTGTGTGTCTGTGTGTTCACTGTCTGGGGAGTATATTAAACACATATTCCAGGGGCATGTGGGTGGCTCAGTCAGTTAAGTGTCTGCCTTCAGCTTAGGTCATGATCTCTAGGTCCTGAGATCGAGCTTTGCACTGGGCTCCCTGCTCAGCAGGGAGTCTGTTTCTCCCTCTCCCTCTGCTAGTCTCCCCTTCTTGGGCTCTCGCTCTCTTCCAAATAAATAAATAAAATCTTAAAAAAAAAAAATACTCCTTTAGGAGTAGTAATGATCCTTGTCCTCTTTCCTTTGTGATCTAAACCTCCTAAGCATACAAATTCTCAAATTTGATATAAAGTTAATCAACTAACCAAATTAAAGCAAACATTAGAGAAAGTCTCCTAGTTATTTCCCCCTCTGGACTCTTTTTAAGTTTATTTATTTAAGTAATCTCTATACCCAATGTGGAACTTGAACTCACAACCCGGAGATCAAGAGTCACATGCTAAACCAACTGAGCCAGCTAGGTGCCCCTCCCCCTCTAGAATTCAGATATGTACCTTACAGCAAGTAAGTTAAAGTCTTATAAAATTTTTACTTGAACTTTTAGTAGACTCACTCCTTTTTGGCAGAGAAGGGCAGGGAGGAGAGGGGTAATGTTTCAACACTGAGATATTCATCCATGTTCTAATGCCTTTGTGTCTAGTATAAGCTCTGCCTAGAATCCCACCTGTCGTCAGATTTGTCTGTCTTTCAGGACCATGTTTAAATGTTACTTGAACCAGAAAGGCATAACTGCCATAGTTTTTGTTCCCCAGCATTTCATAGGTATGATAACATTGCAAATGTATTAAAGTGAGAGGATCATGAGCTGCAGAGGAGAAGATCTACATCTGTATCTCAGTAATTAGAACAGTGTGTTTTGGCCTTCGAGTATTCATAGCATCGTACCAAACCCCAAAAATCTTAGTAGCATACTGTGATTCTGAGCCTCAAAACCACACTCGATTCAGCTATAATTACAAGGCAGTCACTTCCTCAGTGTGATGACATTCTCACGGTTGCCAGTAAAATCATCCAGTGGTAGGACACTCCTCACCTGGTAGCTCTTCAGCAACGTGGCACTGTCTGAATGATTTTTGCTCTTCTGAATTCTCTCATTCTAGTTTCCAGAAGACTGACATGATATTAAAGGGAGAGAAACATGATAAGGCCAGAAGACCATCAAATTCTTGGCATTTTTATTTGAAAGTGAAGTTCTTCACTTTCAGGGTTCCAACATGGAAGGCCGTTACTTGAAACGTGGCACAGATTTGCCAGAGTGGCCGTTTTCCCAGAACAATACTTTGTGTGGTCAGCTCCTTCGCCTGCAGGGCTCCTGTTCCTGGCTCCCTCCGCACGGTGCACAGTAGACTTGGCGGGTTTTGTGAGATGACCTCACGTATAGAACCACTTACAGATTTTTTTTTTTTTAACATTCTAAGGTTAAAAAAAAAAATTCAGTTGTTTCTTTTTATTAAGTTTTCTGATTTGCCTGAAGAGGGGCCCTATTTTATGAGGGTTAAGAAGTCAGCAACTAGGAGATGCATTTCAGTTTCTTAAATGTTACAATGTCTTTAAAAGCTCTGGAAGTCATGTCAGTTACTCTTGAAACAGTATTTGCTGTCAGTTTTCTATCTAGTCTTCTTTACAAATTTACTTCCTTGAGAAGGGGCAAAACACTACTAATTTCCAGTAACTTCTTGTTTTCCCCTACCAGTTGCTTTTCGACTCTATGACTTGGATAAAGATGACAAGATTTCCCGTGATGAGCTGTTACAGGTATGTTGGAGAGCTGCCATGGTTGTGTACAACTTTTTTGGGCTCTGCCTGCTTGTCCTTTTGGGTGGGAATTGTTGTTTCAGCAAGTGTTTCTTTATAACACCTGCTGGTGCAGAGTACCACCTTAGATATAAGGCAGAGCCCGATGATCCCGGGGAAATGCGCATTGGCTCATTGAGTTCTCGAAAATACATGTTTTTGTTGTTTAAAAGCCAATTTAACGTCTTTTACTTGCACTATTGGAGATGGTCTAAGTCAGATAGTTCCATTATTGTTATATCAGCTTATTGACATCCACGTCATTCTGATGATACTTAGGTAAATGCTGCTGTCCCACCTGTCCTTGAGCTTGACATAGGAGTCAAGGAATTGTTGCCAGGCCGGTGTACAGAGCCGACTGCTGTCCTTTGTTCCTCCTGAGAACAATTCCCTCCCCTCCCACTAGCAGTGACTAGAATTTCATCCTCCTAGCATTGTCTTCCTCTTGTCTTCCCCACTTCCTTAAATACAAGTTTAGAGGGGAGAAAGTTCTCCTTTTTTCTTTTATTTAATATTAATGATTCTGGAGGACCCTAGGAAGCTAATACATTCAGGAATTTCCTAAGATTTGTCTATTTCAATTTACTAAAAAATAAAGTGGGTTCCACTCACCCCCAAATAAATCTGAACTCATTCGGTGTCTTGAGAAGTCTGCTAAGCTGAAAATTACTCAGGCCAGATTAAGGACCAACATTTCTGTGTCTGAGCAAAATTCAAAACAGTCTGCAGGTCAGTGTTAGTGTTCTTTGCTTTTGAATTGGGGATATCCTCATTGAGAGGAATGTACTTTTTGAAAAGGGCTATATATGGACTGCTCTGTTCTGAGGAGAAAAGACAGAGGCAGTCCTTTTGTAGTTGAATGTTTTCATCCTCTGACCCAGAAGATCTGGCTGCCAGAAAGATTTTTGGGAGTGGTGGATTGATTTATTTTCTATTATTAGGATAAAAAAAAGCCAGAGGCAAAAACAAAAAACCAGAGGTGGGGGTGAGGAGATCATATGCCGGAGTGCCAGTCAGTGCCACTAGAGTGTTCCTCAGGCCTGAAGTGACTTTAGGACAAACATGTCCATGGACTGCTGTGATGACAGAGAACTAGTTTTATCCTAGCAGGAAGAGGATATGAGTATCTTAGCAAAGTGAGAAGAAAACAAAGTTTGCCTTGTTAGACACTGCCGTATCCAAAATATTTTATGATGCATAGTTCTTAACTATTCAGTGGATATTTAAAAGTTTGTGATGAGTTTATCCTAAGGGAAGGCTGAGTGGCTATTTTCCTGGTGTAATTTTTATATAAAAAGTCCTGGTTGAACTTTTGGGGATGATGGATATGTCCCTTATCTTGATTGTGGTGATAGTTTTACATGTGTCTACATACGTCAAAATGGAACAGACTGCATATTTTAAATATGTATAGTTTATTTGTTTATCAATTACACTATAATAGGTAAGTTGCTCTACTCTATGAGGCTAGCATAGCTTTGATGTGAAAACCTTGTGAAGACTGCATAAGTAAAGAAAATTACAGCACAATCTCTTTTATGCACATAGATGTAAAACTTCTAAACAAAATACTGACACATTGAATCTAGCAGTGTATAAAAAGGAGGCTGGATTTTAGCCAAGGTGGATTTAAATCAGGAATTCAAATTTAAAATTGGAAAATCAATCAATCAATTTTGCCACCTTACCAGATTAAAGTAGAATTCCGTGGTCTTTTCCGCAGAATAAAAGTATTTGATGGGGCGCCCGGGTGGCTCAGTGGGTTAAAGCCTCTGCCTTCAGCTCAGGTCATGATCCCAGGGTTCTGGGATCAAGCCCTGCATCAGGCTCTCTGCTCAGCGGGGAGCCTGCTTCCCCCTCTCTCTCTGCCTGCCTCTCTGCCTATGTGTGATCTCTGTCAAATAAATAAAATCTTTATTTAAAAAAAAGTATTTGAGGGGCACCTGGGTGGCTCAGTGGGTTAAGCCGCTGCCTTTGGCTCAGGTCATGATCTCGGGGTCCTGGGATCGAGTCCCGCGTTGGGCTCTCTGCTCAGCGGGGAGCCTGCTTCTCTCTCTCTCTCTCTCTCTCTGCTTACTTGTGATCTCTCTCTGTCAAATAAATTTAAAAAAAAAATCTTAAAAAAAAAAGTGATAAAAAAAAAAAGTGATAAAATTCATCATCCATTCATGATTTTTTAAAAAAGTCTTAGCAAGTGCTCACTTCGGCCTCATATATAGTGAAATTGGAACAATATAGAGATTAGCATGGCCCTATGCAAGGATGACACACAAATCTGTGAAGTGTTTCATATTTTAAAAAAAATAGTTCTTAGAAAAACAGAGATAAAAGGGAGCTTTCTTACACTGATATAAAGAATAAACAACAAACCTTACAGACATTAGCAAGTAGTAATAATAGGGGTGCCTGCCTCAGTCAGTTGAGTGTCCAACTCTTGATTTCACCTCAGGTCGTGATGGGGGTAATGGGCTTGAGCGCCATGTCTGGCTCCATGCTAACCAGGGAACCTGCTTGAGATTGTCTTTCTCCCTCTGTACCTCCCCCTGCTTCTGCTCTCTCTTTTCTCTCTCTAATAAATAAATAAATCTTAAAAAGAAAAGGAAAGAAAACAAGTAGTAGGGGTGCCTGGATGGCTTAGCCCTTAAGCGTCTGCCTTCAGCTCAGGTTATGATCCCAGGGTCCAGGGATCGAGCCCCCACATTGGGCTTTCTGCTTGGCGGGAAGCCAGCTTCTCCCTCTCCCACTCCTCCTGCTTGTGTTCCCTCTCTCGCTGTGTCTCTGTCAAATAAGGAAAATCTTTATTTAAAAAAATGTAGTAATAATAAAAGTCCTGTTTGCTAATCAAATTCCCATGTGGAACGCTGAGTAACTCTGTTGAGAGATGACTGGGCACAGAGGTCTGGCAGACAGTGAGGGCCACTGGTTGCTGGGAACTAGATCAAGCCACTTCTAGATGCTCTTGTCCTCGTTAACAGCCTGAATGAGTGATTGTTCAGACAACACCACTCCTCTCCCCACAGAGCACACATGCTCCGTGCAGTTCTCTAATTCTAAAAATAAAATACTTCAGAGAAAAATGGGACTGAGATCTGAAGAAGCTGCTATATGAGGATGAATTTGTCTGGTCAGCCACACACAATCAGGGAAAATGGTAAATGGCTTGGCCATTCTGTATTTTTGCCAGAATTGCCTCTTTTTTAAAAAAAAATTTATTTGTTTTGAGAGAGAGTTTGTGTGTGTGTGCGCACGTGCGCATATGGAGAGAGGGACAGACGAGAGGGAGAGAGAGAATGGGCCCCCCTCAGTGTGGGGCTCCATCTCACAACCCTGAGATCATGGCCTGAGCTAAAACCCAGAGTCAGACGCTTAACAAACTGGGCCACCCAGGTGCCCCAAGGATGCCTCTTTTTATTAATCCTTCCAGTGTCTGTCTTTGTACTCCCAAATGTACAACTTCCAATTTTCAAGAATCAGTTTGTAAAAAGAAATAACCAGTATTGATGCAAATCAGTATTTCAAAAAAAAATTTTTTTTTAAGATTTTATTTATTTATTTGTCAGAGAGAGAGAGGGAGAGAGAGAGAGCGAGCACAGGCAGAGGCAGAGGGAGAAGCAGGCTCCCCGCCAAGCAAGGAGCCCTATGTGGGACTCGATCCCAGGACGCTGGGATCATGACCTGAGCCGAAGGCAGCTGCTTAACCAACTGAGCCACCCAGGCGTCCCGCAAATCAGTATTTCAGCTCTGTTTTTCTTTTCAGAAAATCCTGTGATTTACTTTTTAAAAATCTATGTCATGAGATTGGAGAAGGATGGAAAGGAAGGCCCGTGAACTGCTGGGCCAGAAGGGCTCTCTCTTCTGTAGGAAAGTTCAGCTCTTAGCTCTGAAGACAGAGTTGACTGGCTGCAGTGATGTGAGGCATCACAAAAGCACCCTTCCCCCGTTTCACACCAAAAATCATGTCACTACCATTGCTTATTTTGCTTAAAGTAACAATTTTCAAAGTACATTTACACTCTGAAGATGTTAGCAGAATTGGGGGAAAATTTTTCTTGTTATGTGTGAAGCAAATTTGATGAAACGTGTTAAATTCTCTTGACTACAGTCCTTTAAATGTGCTTGTTGTTTTTCTAAAAAGAAGGGGTTAGCATTTACCCCTTCAAAGATCTTTACGTTTCTTGGCTATGCTTTAGGAGTAGCTGGGTTAATGGACTGCTTCGGAGAGGACTGCATTCCTGTGGGATTCCTAGAAAGCCCTCCCAAACTGACTTACACCAGTAAGGAACTAGTTTGCCTCATGCAGCAAGAAGTCTGGGAATAGATTATCTGGGTTGATACTGAACCTATGTGATGTCCAGGAACTGGGCTTCTGTATTCTTGCTCTGGCGTGCATAACACAGAGGACTTTCACCTCATGGTCCCAGGATGACTGCTGTACCACCAGAGCCTCATATCTATCTGTATTCCTGACAAAAAGTAATGGAAGAGCAAAATGCAAAGGACTCTCCCCCCAGTGAAGCTTTGCCTTCCTATCCAGTGACCTTGCCAGAGAGTTCTGCTCATCTCATTGTCTTGAATGGCCGAGATGAGAAGACAAGGGTTTCTGCTTTCTGGCTGTTATATTTGAGGACATCAAAGGAAAAGAGGGTGGGAGTGGCTTTTTCTTTAATCTTTTTTTAAAAGAGTCTTCCTGGGGTGCCTGGGTGGCTCAATCAGTGAAGTGTCTGCCTTCAGCTCAGGTCATGATTCCAGGGTCTTTGGATCCAGGCATCGGGCTCCCTGCTCAGCAGGGAGTCTGCTTCTCCCTCTGACCCTCCCCCCTCTCGTGCTCTCTCACACTCTGTCTCTCAAATAAATGAATAAAATGTTTTAAAATAAAATAAAAGAGCCCTCCTGACCCCCAGGTCTCCTGTAATTCGTGGCTTTTGGTCCTGTAGGTGCTTCGTATGATGGTTGGAGTAAACATCTCAGATGAGCAGCTGGGCAGCATCGCAGACAGGACCATCCAGGAAGCGGATCAGGATGGGGACAGCGCCATATCGTTCACAGAATTTGTTAAGGTCAGTCAGTCCCCTCTTGGTTTGAAAAAGTCTGAAGAAGTTGGGAAATTCTGTTGCATAGGAGGGAGGGAGAAAAACATTCAGATAAGAACTTGGGACAGTATTTCCTGTTTTGACCTTCATAACCATAATTGGGTTTGGGGTTTATTTTCCCCCTGCAGGTTTTGGAGAAGGTGGACGTAGAACAGAAAATGAGCATCCGATTTCTTCACTGAAGGACTGAGACCAAACTGTTCCCTGCTTTCTAGTATTTAAGAACTGGAACTCAAGAGTCGTCCTATCCACCAGCCCCACCTCCACCCCATCATTCCCCTTCTCCCAAAGTACTACTGCTGTTGCATGACAACCCCAGACATGTCCTGTCAACATAAACCTGCCTTCGGTGCATAAACAGGGCATTACAGAATGGTACCCCCATCCATTTCTGTTCAGTATCATTCGCCAGTTATCTTCATTTCTGAATATCATCTCCCCTGGTTTGCTGCTGAAGGCCATATGTCCATCCAGTCTGAAAAAGTGAGAGAGGGAATCCATGCCAAGAACCAACCAGCAAAGCTCTTTCACTGGATATAGATGACAGCCTTACTGCCTTCCCTCCAGCCAGGCTTCGGCATGCTCCTCCAGCCTTTTTTGTATGTCCTTTGCTTCCTCCTCCTCTTTCACCCAACATACCATTCACTTAGTTCTTCAGTCTCCCTGCTCTTCACTAAGCTTCAGTCCCCCTGTTCTACTTGGCACCCCAAGCTGTGCCAGTGAAATGTATTTCTGACTTGTCAGGGTAGTGCGGCGATCTGGCGGGTTTTGTCTACCTTTATTCTTAAATGGGTCTCTGGGATGTTGCCTCTCCAGGAGCTTTTCCATAACCAACACTTCTCTCTGAAGAATGATCATCTCTTGGTCCCCTGCACTCTGCTCTGTCATCAAAGGACTGTTGGTTAGGTGTTCTTGTTGAAGGGTGGCGGCCTTGGTGCACGGTGTAGAGCCAAGGCTTCTAGATGGCTCGCCCGGGTCGCTCTACCTCTGGCCTCTGGTTCTCAACATACATAACTACATAGCTACTCTTGTTAGTACAGTGTTGACTCCTCAGAAAAGGGCCATATACCTGCAGGTTTGCTTAGTTTGGGGATACCATCACCACCAGAATGGCTGCCCTGACAATACGCTTGGGGAACTTCCTCATGGCTTTTTGATCAAGGAGCCCGGGCACTCTAAAACCCTGGCGTACCCCCATTTCTACACCATGGTTTATGCCTCAGTGTTATGCGCCCTGGAATGTGTTTCATGTCCCATTTCCAAATAGGATGAGCAGTGTTAACGGAAGTGCCTACCTTATCCCAGTCCAAGAGATTTAAAGACTGTCCTCAGTGTCTTGAAGTTTTGCACAAAATTCTCAATGAATTTTACATTTGGCAAATGTTAAGGCTGGAAGCCATAGTCTGCTCCTGAACGAGGTCCAAAGCATTGAATGTATTATTATCAGAAGTCGCCTGGTTACATTGACTTCCTAGCTCCTCTTGTAAACCACTACTCATCTCTTAGAAGCAAGGAGTCTGGCATCAATGGCACAACCTGAGGTGGTGTGACAGGCCTCTGCACGAGCCAGAGCAACTTCTCTACCCCTCCAGCTTAGTATAGACCTCAGCGAATCAGGCTGTTGCGATCCTGTCTTTAGCAGTCTCCTCATCTATATGTTTGCCCTTGGCTGATTGTCTCTGACGCATTGCTTGCTCGCTTCATTGTTTCCTTGCTTTGGAAGGCTATCCAAGATGTGCACTCAATACTTGAGGAAGGGAATTGCTTAAAAACAAAAACAAGATGCTGCAGAGGGATTGGGAAGAGTGGCAAACAGGAGTGGCCAGGCTGGATGACTCAAGTATGAATGACTGAGGAATTCTTGATGAAGTATCAGTCTGACTTTGTGATCAAGTGATGTAATATAGTAAATGTAGAAAGGGGAAGAATTTTCTGACACTGATCTTTTAGAGAGGTACTTCAGAGGCTCCTTGACTTCCATATTTAAAGTTCTTAAGATGTGGCTTTTTCCTCCTTTTGGCTGTATAGCAAACTGTTTTAATCCACGGTTGTGCCTTATTGTTTCCATTAAAATTGTATTCTTTGATCCATCAATAAATACTTGTGGTTAAAACAAAAAACTTTTTGTCCATGTGTCTTTAAAGAATTTTATTTTTTTTTAATTTTTATTATTTTTTATGATTTTATTTATTTGACAGACAGAGATCACAAGTAGGCAGAGAGGCAGGCAGAGAGAGGAGGAAGCAGGCTCCCCACGGAGCAGAGAACCCGATGTGGGGCTCGATCCCAGGACTCTGGGATCATGACCCGAGCTGAAGGCAGAGGCTTTAACCCACTGAGCCACCCAGGCGCCCCTAAAGAATTTTATATAACTCAGTCCCCTCCTACAAGTTTTAAAATCCCAAACCGTGTTTCTCTTACTCAGGTTTATGTCTGTGCCATCAAATACGCACGTCTGCTCTGCTGCTGCCCTGACACACGATGTAGGGGTGTTTATCTAGGGGTCAGCACTCTGTGCCTCTGGGCCCAGGTTTGCTACCTTGGCCACTTCCCACTCACTCCAGGGAGGATTCCATTTCTGTTCTGGACTTATTGGCTTTTTAAATGTAGAAAAGCCTAAAAATGGGTTATGTGTTTATTGCTTGTTACTAAGTCATCCACCCCCTTGTGCATGTGCAGCCTCAGTGACATATTATACCCAGCTGTTATTACATGGCTTTTCACATCTTCAAGATCCAGGGACTTGGGGTGCCTGGGTGGCTCAGTTGCTTAAGCACCTGACTCGATCTCAGCTCGGGTCTTGATCTCAGGGTCATGAGTCTGGGCACCACACTGGGCTCCATGCTGGCTGTGGAGCCTACTTAAGGAAAAAAAAACCAGACTCAGTGACTGCCTCGTCTGCAGGGTGCGAATAGCTTTCTTTAGGGTTAGTGGCATGCCACAGGACTCAGAGCAGTAATAACAGCTGGAATCGGGTCTACAAATTCTAACACGATACCCTCTTTTCCCATCCATCTGCTTCAAAAGTCTGTTACAAATGAATTGCATGGTGTTTAAGCTTTGTTTCACTTTAAGTCTAACGTTAGGATTCAGTGAAAGTGGAAAGTAGATGAAGGACCAAGCAGTCCTTTTTGGGAAAAGCTGAATGTTCCTGGCCATGGCCAAAGGAACAACAGTCTGGTAACTAAAGTAGAACATAATACTGTAAAATTGTTGTAAAAACATTACAGCATTAAATACAGTTTGGGGAAAAATCTCCTTAACCAACTTGATTTCTCTTGTTCTTTCTGGTCTATCCATGCATTACATATTTGAACATAAATGGAACATAACACAAGATTATATCAGTTTTGTTTTTTGTTTTTTTTTAAGGATGGGAGCATTTTTTTTTTAAGATTTTTATATATTTGACAGAGCAAGAGAGCAAATCAGAGGGAACAACAGGCAGAGGGAGAGGGAGAAGCAGGCTCCCTGCTTAGCAGGGAGCCTGATGCGGGGCTCAATTCCAGGACTCCAGGATCATGACCTGAGCTGAAGGCAGCCACTTAATCGATTGAGCCACCCAGGCGCCCGAGATTATATCAGCTTTAAAAAATTAATGTATTGTGGGGCACCCAGGTGGCTCAGTGGGTTAAGCCTCTGCCTTCGGCTCAGGTCATGATCTCAGGGTCCTGGGATCGAGCCCCACATCGGGCTCTCTGCTTGGCGGGAGCCTGCTTCTCCCACTCTCTCTGCCTGCCTCTCTGCCTACTTGTGATCTCTCTCTCTGTCAAATAAATAAATAAAATATTTAAAAAAATAAAAATAAAAAATAAAAAATTAACATATTGTAATATTTCCCTATGTTGCCTGTTCTTCCTCACTTGTAGTAATGGTTACATAACATTTTGCAAACTTGATACAGCATGTAATTATTACCTTGTTTATTGTTTCCAATTTTATGTTATAATGATACATATATAATATGTATATATTGCACACATATATACATATAATGCACACAGCTCTTTTCTTTGAAAAGATTTTACAGGAGTGGGATTACTAGGTTAAGGTTTGGACATATACTTAAAGCTTTTGATATGTTTCCAAAGAAATGAATGCCAAGCTGCCACAAGTAATTGAATTACTTTCTATTACCTTCATTCTTCTTTTTGGAATATTCTTTACAGTCATCTATTTTTTTAAATTGCCTTTAGAATCATGTTATCAGGTTCTGTATTTAAAATACTTACTAGAATATGGGGCACCCAGGTGGCTGTTGGTTAATCAACCCACTCTTGATTTCAGCTCAGGGTTGAGAGATCAAATCCTGTGTCAGGCTCCACACTCAGTGGGGAGTCTGAGATTCTCTCCTAATCCCTCTGCCCTTCCCCCACTTCCTTGTGCTCTCTCTCTAAAATAAATAAATCTTGGGGCACCTGGGTGGCTCAGTGGGTTAACCCTCTGCCTTTGGCTCAGGTTGTGATCTCAGGGTCTTGGGATGGAGCCCTGCATCAGGCTCTCTGCTCAGCAGGGAGCCTGCTTCCCACCCTCCCCCACACCTGCTACTCTGCCTACTTGTGATCTCTCAATGTCAAATAAATAAATAAAATCTTTAATAAATAAATACATCTTTAAACATAAAATACTAGAATAGATTGTGTGATTGATTGGGATTTAGAGCAAAAATTCATTGCAGAGATGCTTCAGAGAGGACTGTCTTTACAAACTGGTCTTCTTAAACTACAAACCAGGTAGTTATCCTGTTTCCTAAACACTGAGAGCAGAGTGTTTCCTAAGAAACAGAGCAGAGAGTATCCTGTTTCCTAAACACTGAGGAAGGAAGTCATTAGTGGACTGAAATTCCCTACATTCACATTATTTTGACTGAGCTTTGAGTCAATGAAAGATTCAAACTGAAGATGGCTGGAATTTTCTGGTATAGATCTGTTTAACAGCTAGCTTAGTAGAAACTTTAAATTGCAATTTAGAGATTCTTTTTCTTTTCCTCTTTTTCTTTTCACACCAAGGAGTAACGGGAGATTTACCTGTAGTTTTATGAGGTACCGCAGGCAGGTTCTTCCCAGCTCTGGGATGGAGCGGACCACAATGAGGAGCCTCCTGTCTTTTAAGATGGAGTAAGTAACTAGCCTGATAATCTTAACCTCAGGTAGAACCTGATCAAGGACTTCATCTTGAGATGCCAAGACTCAGTTTTCGTCTCTTACTCCTCAGTCTTCCAACCACTAGATTCTGACCTCTTGTCAAAATTAGGAAGACTTTGAAGGCATGGTCTTGACACTTCCCATCACCCTTTGCAGTCTATTTAAGAACTGAACCAGGTTAAGTGAATTGGTATATCCTATACCTGAATGTGGCTGCAAAAATAAGAATCAGGTAAGTTCTCTTGGCTGATGTAATAGATACAAAGCACCATTAAACACATTTTTAAGTGTTTCATTTGCAAGAAAATCTCTTACTTCCAAAAACATATACACTACTACTTTAGAAACAATTTTTTAAAAGATTTTATTTTTAAGTCAGGGCACCTGGGCGGCTCAGATTGTTTGGTGTCTGCCTTAAGCTCAGGTCATGATCTCCAGGTCCTGGGATCAAGCCCCATATTGGGCTCCCTTTTCAGTTGGGAGTCCACTTCTCCCCCTCTTTCCCTCTCCCTCTGCTTGTGCTCTCTCTGTCTCTCTTTCAAATGAATAAATAAAATCCTTTTTTAAAAAAAAAAGATTTTAACTAATCTATACACCCAACATAGGGCTTGAACCCAAAACTCCCCGCGATCAAGAGTTATGTGCTTTATCAATGAGCCAGTAAGGACACCCTCTTCAGAAACAATTTTTTTTTTTAAGAGGTGGGGGTAGGGACAGAGGGAGAGGGAGAGAATCTTAAGCCAGGCCCCACACCTAGTGCGGAGCCCAATGTGGGGTGTAGTCTCACAACCCTGAGATCATGACCCGAGTTGGCAAGAGTCAGACACTTAACCAACTGAACCACCCGAGAATTTTTTTAAACTGATTTTTAAAAAAAAAAAAATTTAAGTAATCTCTACCCCCAACGTGGGGCTTGAACTCACAACCTCAAGGTCAAGAATTTTATACTCCTATCAATGGAGCCAGACAGGCACTCCTAAGGAAGAATTTCTTAATAATTACAAAACTATTCAAATGAGGAACAGGATATCGCCAAAACTAGTGTATCCCCTAGCCCTTAGTTGCTAAAATTGCTTAAGCAAAATCTTGAAGGACCGTTTTTGTCAGGAATCTTGCAGAATTCCTAAATTACAACAGAGGTTTACCTAGATGATCTAGAATTCCTGCCTATTGTTCATAACATAATTACTAGGTTCACCATGTACATATATAACAGTATTTTACAAAAATATTTTTTATTTTGGGGGGCACCTGGGTGGCTCAGTTGGCTAAGCATCTGCCTTCAGCTCAGATCATGATCTCAGGGTCCTGGGATTGAGCCCCACGTAGGGGCTTTCTGCTCAGTGGGAGCCTGCTTCTCCTTCTCCCTCTGCCTGTCCCTCCCCCTGCTTGGGCACACTCTCTCTCTGTCAAATAAATAAATAAAATCTTTTAAAAAGTATTTTTAATTTTATTTTTTGTTTTTGTGTGACCTTGTGTTTTGTATTTGTTTTTGTTGTTAGGAACACAGGTACATCTGCTGAATTTTTAAACATGAAGGGCATGATTGTTAATGAAATTAATGAGAAACAGTCTGTATTATCCCAGGTTTATGGTTTGTTTTTGGTTCTTTCCTAGTTGCCTGTGCCCTAGGAAGACAAGCATCTATAATGGGAAGTTATTTTTAGCTAGTGTTGCACTAATCTATCAGAATGTATGGCTGGAGCTTAGTCCTAAAGATAGGACTAGGCAGTAAACCCTTCAGTTGCTGGGTAGAGGGTAAGTCTTAGGGGTCCTGAGTATAAGAGAAGGTAGAAGGGAAACTTGGGTTTAGGGAAATGGGAAGTGTGTAAGTACTTTTAATATTTTAATAACTGAACTACATATCAGTTGACCCTGCCAATATCCTGGAGTGAAGGCACTATCCTTTCCCTATTGAATTATCTTGGCATCTTGGTCAAAAATTGATCATAAATGTAAGGGTTTGTTTCTGGACTCTCAATCCTGTTCCACTGATTCTATAGGCCTATCCTCCTGAATATACTACATTGTCTCATTTACTGTAGCTTTGTAGTCAGTTATGAGTTGGGTAGTATAATTCAGACAATTATTTTTCAAGATTGGCTTAGCTGTTCTTTGTCCTTGGTATTTCCTTATATATTTCAGGATCAGCTTGTCAATTTCTAACAAACACACACACAAAAGTGCTAGGATTTTGTCAGGTATTGCATTGAATCTAACCAGTTTGAGAAATGCCATCTTAATACTGAGTATGACAAACCATGAACATGGAAAGTCTCTGTACTTTAGATCTTCATTTCTCTCAGTATATTTTATATTTTTGGTGTATACATCTTGGATTTGTTTTACTAATTTTTTTCTAAATATTTTTTTTCCTAAATATTTTTTCCTAAATAATTTTTAGGAAAATTTTTTCCTAAATATTTTTAGGAATAAATTTTTTCCTAAATATTTTATTCTTTTTGATGCTATTATGAATGCAGTTGTTAATTTCATTTTTGTTCTTAGTGTAGAGAAATAGTTGATTTTTGAATACTTACCTTGTATCCTGCAACCTCACTAAACTTAGAAATTCCAGTACTTTTGTTTTTGCTCTGTTCATGCTCCTTATGATTTTTAACAGAGGATCACATCACCTGGAAATAAAGGCAGTTTTGTTTCTTCCAATCTGGATGCCTTTTGTTTGCCTTTTTGCACTGACTACACCCTCCAGTACAATGTTGAATAGAGGTGAAGGGAGCCTGTGTCCTTGGTTAGTTTCTGATCTTAAAGGGAAAGTATGAAGGCTCACCACTAAGTATGATTTTTTTTTTTTTTTTTAAAGTAGGCTCCATGTCCAAAGCGGGGCTTGAATCACAACCCTGAGAGCAAGAGTAGCATGCCCTTCTGACTGAGCCAGGCAGGTGCCCCCATTTTAAGTGAAGGTTTTTCCCTTAGTTGCCCTTTATAATTAGCTTCTGTAAAAATAAGACTCCTTAGCTTCATCCGAGGACTTTAGGAATTGGATCTCAGGGAGATGCAGCCTTAGGAATCCATACTTCTAGGAAGCAGCTCATCTGACAGCCTTAGTGGTGTTTGAGGACCGATGTCTCTTACCTGGGAGCCACCGTGGCACCGTGTAATAGCAAGTTCTAATTACCCTACGTGCCTCTCATGGAACAATCCCTTTAGATCTCAAGAGCCCTACAGCTGAGTGTAGGAAGTAACAAAACTGTCAGTTACAACGGTTTGACGTTTGGCAGAAGGATCCTCAAGCGAAACTAATTTCCTCTCCTGTATTGACCAGAGCTGGAAACAGCGAAACAGCGGTCTGACGTTCGGGCCCTTTACAAATGGAAAACGAGTCAGACACAATCAGATACAAACTGGAGCTATTAAACTGTCTGCCTAGGTGTGGTATTATGTCCGGGGTTAAAAGCTCCCGGTCCGAGGATGAAAATATTAGCAGTATAGTTGATTTAAGGTGGCTTAAAATTGTCATGCGGCCTAGCCAGACTACCTTTCAACCAAGTGACACAGCTTCTACGCGGAAATAATTTTGTATTCCTAACAAGCGAATTACAAAAACGTTTTTCCCGTTACCTCAACCCTGGGACCAATCCTCTCCCCCCCCCCCCAAAAAAACGATCTAAAAGAGTGGGGGCAGCACTATTGACAGACGTCCATCCCAACCAGCCTACAGCGGGAAGAGAGTGCGCTTGCGCAAGTCGTTATCCAGTCAGGACTCAGCGGCAGAAGTGGGGGCGGGGCTTGTGGAAACAGCTGCCGCAGGGTTGGCGGACTCGGGAAGGAGCGAAGATGGCGGAGTGAGGCGTGCCGCTGCAAGCCGGCCGTTGGGCCGGGGGCGGCAAGGCCCCCGGAGTGTCCAGTGCTTCTGCTAGTCCGTGCGAGGTAAGCGAAGAAGGCAGGCGACGGGGAACTAGCAGGAGGTGGCGCGGCCCAGCCTGGCCGGGGGATGGGAGCGCGCGGAGCCTGCCTCTGCAGCGGGCGCGGGCCTCGGCCTGGCGCGGCTACCCTTCCGAGCTACCCAGGGCGGCCATGCAAACGTTCCGGGGTGTGTCGCACCAACACTTCGTCCTGTACCCCCCGCTGCCCTTCTTAGTGCCTTTTTGGCTGCCTTTGGGCTTTCGGTTTGTTCCCCGGTGACTGCACCCACGCGGGTGTGTATCTGCCAACCGCTGCGTCGTCCAACGGTTTATTTTTTAAGGGATACCTTTATTGATTTTATTTATATTCTTCACCTCACGGCTTCGTGTCCACTGTTTTGCCTGAGTCTCCGATATCAGTCGAGGCCTGTTGGGGCCCTGAGTAATTTGTGTCCTGGTCCGTTGACCTTGAGATTTGGTTTAACAGGTTCTCCCCCGGGATTTTCATTTGTGTGTATCGTTCACGTTCTCTTGCTACCCATCCATTCATTCCCACTCGCACCCCTCAAACTTTTAAGATCCGAGTAAGCACCTTTGTCCTTGTATGACCTGGTAATTGCTTAATGGCGCATTAATCTCGACTGACTATAGGACTCGGTAGAATTCACAGTTGTTTTCGAGAATTAAAGGAGCCGGTGTACATTTTTATTTATTATTTAGAGAGATAATGAGAAAGAGTTTGGGGAAATATTATTAGAACGTAATTTGTGTGATGTGGGGTTGCCAAATATAATACTGTCAAGTCATTTGTATTCGGTTCTTTTCTATGGGATTTTGTTTATAATGTGGATTTTTATAACTTCTCATTCGGTCTTTCAGTTAAATTCTTGGAAAATTTCCTGTTACTAGGTTTCTAAATTGACGAAGCCTATTTAGAATTGGCTTGTTAGTTGGGTCCAGTTCTACTGACATATCATAATAGGAATGAATATTTCTGGTGTGCTCTTTGCTGGTCCTTGATTTAGCAAAGCTGGAAATACCTGGTAAAGAAATAGCTTCCTTATAAATAAAATCTTTCTCTTGCTTTTGTCAGGAGTATTTTTTTCAGTTTCATCTAGAAGAAGAAAGAAAATACACAGGGCAGAGGAAAGGAACAGAACATTATTCCTTCCTACCTTACAACAGAGGGGTGTGGTCATCTATATTAAAGCAAAGGTCTGTTGAGAGAAGAGGGACCATAGCATCATCAGAGTCTTAGTGGGAACAGTGTACCATAAAAACTTGAGAACCACAGATTCAGGAGTTTGTTTTTCTTTTTTTTTTTTTTTAAGATTTTATTTATTTATTTGACAGAGATCACAAGCAGGCAGAGAGGCAGGCAGAGAGACAGAGAGGAGGAAGTAGGGTCCTTGCCAAGCAGAGAGCCCGATGGGGGACTAGATTCCAGGACCCTGAGATCATGACCTGAGCTGAAGACAGAGGCTTAATCCACTGAGCCACCCACGAGTCCCTCAAGAATTTTGACATCTTTATAAAATTAGTGCCAGTGCAGGTAGAGAGTAACTTCTGACTGTTCCTTTAGAATAGTATTTTTTTTTTTTTTTTTTTAGGATTTTATTTATTTATTTGACAGACAAAGATCACAAGTAGGCAGAGGGGGGGGGAAGCAGGCTCCCTGCTGAGCAGAGAGCCTGATGGCAGGGCTCCATCCCAGGACCCCGGGGACCGTGACCTGAGCTGAAGGCAGAGGCTTTAACCCATTGAGCCACCCAGGCGCCCCTGAATAGTTTTTGATAATGTTTTTTTTATTTTTTTAAAAGATTGTTATTTATTTATTTATTTGAGAGAGAGAAAGCACGGGGGTGGGGGGTGGAGGCAGACTCCCTGCTGAGCAGAGAGCCTGATGAGGGGCTTAATCCCAGGACTCTGGGATCATGAGCGGAAGGCAGACACTTAACCAACTGAGCCACCCAGGCGCCCCGATAATGATTTTTTTTTAAAGATTTATTTTAACGAGAGAGAGAGCACAGGTGTGGGGGGGGCAGAGGGAGAGAATCTTTCAGGCAGACACTGAGACACACACACACACACACATACTGGGTTGAGATCAGAGTCCTACTAGGGCTGGATCACACACATACCCCACCCACCCACACACACACCGGGTTGAGATCAGAGTCCTACTGGGACTGGATCCCAAGACCCATGAGATCATGATCTGAGGGGAAACCAAGAATTGGACACTTAAATGACTGAGCCACCCAGGCACCCCATAGTGATGTTTTTAAAAAATAACTTCGTTCAGGGCGCCTGGGTGGCTCAGTGGGTTAAAGCCTCTGCCTTCAGCTCAGGTCATGATCCCAGGGTCCTGGAATCGAGCCCTGCATGGGGCTCTCTGCTCCACGGGGAGCCTGCTTCCCTTCCTCTCTCTCTGCCTGCCTCTCTGCCTACTTGTGATCTCTCTCTGTCAAACAAATAAATAAAATCTTTAAAAAAAATAATAATAACTTCATTCATTTGAAATAGTTTTCTATGGAGAAGCATATAAGACAAGTGAGGACTGTATTCTTACCGTAATGTTGTTTTTATTTTTCCTTATCACAGGAAGAACATTTCTTTGGCTTCCAGGTGCTTTTATATTCATCTTAAGAAGAAAGCAAAAATCTGAACTCAGGATTTGGTAAGTGAGTAATAGGGGCTGATGCTTCCAGATACTGTTCAAGCAGCTTGAAAAATAACTAGATGGAAGTAGAACAGTAAGCTTCAACAGAAGATGAACATCAAAAATGACCAGAAATTGTTTTTAAGGTTTTATTTATTTGAGAGAGAGAGAAAGAGCAAGCACGAGAAGGGGGCAGAGGGAAAGGGAGAAGCAGGCTCCCTGCTTACATGGGACTCTGTCCCAGGACCCTGGGATCATGACCTGAGCCGAAGGCAGCCGCTTCACCAACTGAACCCCCCAGGTGTCCCATGACTAGAAATTATTTACATCTAAGCAAAATCTTACGTTTTCAACAAAAAGAGTGTATCAAGTATTTTTAAAAAAACTTGATCATTTGCCCAAACCAGTAATTAAATCTGTAATGGTACAGATTTTTTTTTTTTTGTAATGGTACAGATTTAATTAGATTCATGATCAAATGATAAAATATAAATGCTACTAGGCAAATTTTAGAATATATTCACTTGTTTTAATTATAGATAAATATTGATATTTTAATCTTTAATTTCTAAAGCTTTCCAGTACACCTTTAATATTCCTAGGTTTTAGTCTATTCTATGCCAAGTGTTGCTATTTTCTGAATTTACCACAGATGTAAGTATGCTCCGTTGCTCAAAGAGCAAGAGATAATACGTGCTTTAATAATTGACAGTAACCTTATTTGTAAAATAGGGTTCATACTTACTATATTAGTTTCCTAGAACTGCTGTAACAAACTGGGTGACTTAGAACAACAGAAATATATTGTCTCACAGCTTTGGAGATCAAACATCCAAAATCAAGGTGTTTGCAGGGCCATATTCCCTTTGAAGGTACTAGGGAAGGTTGTGTTTCAGGCCATTTTTCTAACTTTTGTTAGTTCCTTGGCTTGTAGCAGCATGACTCCAGTCTTCACATGGCATTCTCCCAGTGTGTGTGTGTCTGTGTCCTAAGTTCTCTTTTATGAGAACACCAGTCATGTTAGATTAGGGACCCACCTGCTCCAGTATGACCTCATTTTAACTAATTATATCTGCAATGACTCTATTAACTCTAATTCCACATAAGGTCACATTTTGAGGTACTAGGGATTAGGACCTCAGTTTATGAATTTGGGGAGGACATAGTTCAGCTCATAACATCTGCTTAGTCATATACATTGATTATATTACATGGAAATCATTCAGTGTACAGCTGCTTTAAGGATTAAAATATTTCATAACACAGAGGTACTTAAGAATAGTCAAAATCAGGGCGCCTGGGTGGTTCAGTGGGTTAAGCCTCTGCCTTCGGCTCAGGTTGTGGTCTCAGGGTCCTGGGATCAAGCCCCACATCAGGCTCTCTGCTCAGCAGGGAGCCTGCTTTCCCCTCTCTCTCTGCCTGCTGCTCTGCCTACTTGTGATCTCTCTCTGTGTCAAATAAATAAATAAAATCATCAAAAAAAAAAAAGAATAGTCAAAATCATAAAGACAAAAAGTAGGATGGTGATTACTAGGGGCTTCAGGAAGGGGATATTGGTAGTTACTATTTAATGGGGGCAGAGTTTCAGTTTTGCAAATGAAAAAAGTTCTAGAGGTAGAAGGTGGTGATACTTGCACAACAGTATGAATGAACTCAATACCACTGAACTGAACACTTAAAAAGGGTGAAGATGATAAATTTTTTATTATGTGTATTTTACCACAATAAAAACAAATTTTAAGAAAAGGTAAGTAAAAAATTCCAACTATACAGACAGTCCCTGATTAATGATGGTTTGCCTTAATGATTTTTTTTTTAAGATTTTATTTATTTATTTGACAGACAGAGATCACAAGCAGGCAGAGAGGCAGGCAGAGAGAGAGAAGGAAGCAGGCTCCCCGCTGAGCAGAGAGCCTGACGAGGGACTCGATCCCAGAACCCCGAGATCATGACCTGAGCCGAAGGCAAAGGCTTAACCCAGGCGCCCCATATTTCAGCTTTTAAAGTTTCATCTTTTCCCTGGATAGCAGTATGTGGTGTGATGCTTTTGTGGTGCTGGACACTGGCAGCAAGCCACAGCTATAAGTCAGCCATGTGATCCACGAGGGTAAACAGTCAGTACACATACAGCTGTTTCTTACTTTCAGTACAGTATTCAATAAATTATATGAGATATGCAGTAATTTATTATAAAATAGGCTTTGGATTAGATTATTTTGCTCAACTGTAGGCTGATGTAGTATTCTAACACATTTAAGGTATAAGCTATGAGGTTTGTAAGTTAGGTGAATTTTTATTTTATTTTATTTATTTATTTGTCAGAGAGAGTGAGAACAAGCAGAGGGAGTGGCAGGCAGAAGAAGACGCAGACTTCCCTGCTAAGTAGAAAGCCTGATATGGGACTTGATCCCAGGACCCTGGGATCGTGACCGGAGCTGAAGGCAGACACTTCACCAGCTGGGCTACCCAGGCGCCCCTAAGTTAGTTGTATTAAATGCATTTTTGACTTAGGATATATTTTCAACTTAGGATGGGTTTTCCAGATCATAAGGAAGATCTGTATTATGATATAGAAAAGGAAAGGAATAAAGAAAAGGAATAAAGGAAAAAGAATAAAAACTGCTGGGACAAATTCAGGTGCTAGAGTCTTTATCAGTATGCCTTTAGAACAGAGGCTTTGTTACTTGAATTTAGAACCTTAATGAAATCCAGGTAGATGGAGGGCCTCTGGGTGGTGCAGTTGGTTAACTATCCAACTCTTGGTTTCAGTTTTGGCTCAGGTCCTGATCTCAGGGTCCTGAGATTGAGCCCCACAGTGGGCATTGTGACGACTGAGATTCTCTCTCTTCCTCCTCCTAGTGTGTGCCATGTGTACACAGACTCTCTCTCAAATAAATAAATCTTTTTAAAAATAAATAAATCCAGGTAGATAGTAATAGAAACTTGACATTGGTATAGGACAGTATTGGTAACAATCTTTTTTTTAAACCTTTTTTTTTTTTTTTAAGATTTCATCCATTTATTTGACAGGCAGACAATCACAAGTAGGCAGAGAGGCAGGCAGAGAGAGAGGAGGAAGCAGGCTCCCCGCTGAGCAGAGAGCCCGATGTGGGGCTCGATCCGAGGACCCCGGGATCATGACCTGAGCCGAAGGCAGAGGCTTTAACCCACTGAGCCACCCAGGCGCCCCGGTAACAATCTTAAGTATCTATCTGCAGGGAACTGTTGTGAATAAATTTAGGTGCTTCTGTATTTAAAGGGTATCTTTGGGACACTTGGGTCACTGAGTGGGTTAAGCATCCGCCTTCGGCTCAGGGCATGATCCCAGGGTCCTGGGATTGAGTCCATGTTTGCCTCCCTGCTCAGTGGGGAGTCTGCTTCTCTCTCCCCCTCTGCCTCTCCCCCTACTCACACTTTCTCGCTTGCTGTCTCTCAAATAAATAAATAAAATCTTTTTTTTTTTTAAGGTAGCTTTAATTCTATTACGGAATGATCACTAATATAATTAATAAAGGGAAAAGCAAGGTGTAGAACATAGTGTATAGTATACTTTCATTTGTAGGGAGAAAATAAATCTACTTACACAGATGCTATATAGCCATAGAATATCTAAAAGGATATGGAATTGGGTGATAGGCAGTAAGGAGCGCAGGTGATGTGATGAGCATTGGGTGTTATATGCAACTGATGAATTATTGGACTCTACGTCTTAAACTAATGATGTATTATATGTTGGCTAATTTAATTGAAATAAAAGTAAATAAATAAAGGATATGGAAGAAACATTGTATATCCTATTGTACCTTTTCTTTTTATGTGCTTTATACCTATTCAAGTAAATAATTTTAAAATTTTCAAAGAAAGGAAGCACTCAGTAAATGTTGAATGCCTGAGAAGTTACATTTTTGCTCAGGCAGAGATTTTACATTAGTAGAGCTATCCATATCTGGGGGCAGAAGCTCCAGCAGGCCCAGCACTATTTTAATGAGACACTTAAAAACTTAACTGGAATGATAAGGATATCCATTGTGTTTTATAAAATGTGTTCTGAATTTACATAGCAAAGTAAGAAAGGAGAATTTTTATTTTTTAAGAAAGGAGTAATTAACTTCCATGACTTACCATTCTTTCTGTTCTGAGAGGAAGCAAAGTGTATTAGTTATTTAATGATGCATAACAGATTACCCAAAAGTTAGTGGATTAAAGCAATAGTAAGCAACTATTATCTGTTTCAGTTTATGTGGGTGGGAAGTTACAGAGCAGTTTAACACTGGGGCTTTCTGGCTTGGGTTCTCTTCTAAGTTTGCAGTCAAGATACTGACTGGCTGGGATGGCAGTTACCCAATTCCATGATGGCTCCTTCACGTGGCTGATAAATTCATGGCTAGTGGTGGAAAGCCTCTGTTCCTGCCAATGTCAGCCTCTTCCAAGGCTGCTTGGATGTCCTCATGATACAGCAGCTGGCGTCTCCCAGAATAAACATTCCAAGAGAACAGTGAGAAGTCACAGCCCCATCTATGACCTTGTCTCAGAAGTCACTCATCATCACTTCCTCCTCATTCAGTTGGTCACTCTTTTGACACCAACTAGTGTATTGCAATATAGTTCTGACACTAAGCATCCAGAGTTAATGCAGACCCCACAAGTCATAGGCCCTGTTCACAACAAGACTGCCCTCCCTTTAATCTTTGTGGGTTTTGTGGTGGTGGTGGTAGTTTTTGTTGTTGTTGTTTTTAAGTAGGCTCCATGCCCAACATAATGCTTGAACTCATGACTCTGAGATTAAGAGTCGCATGCTCTATGGACTGAGACAGCCAGGAGCCCCAAGACTGCCCTCACTTTAAAGATTTTATTTATTTGACAGATAGAGATCACAAGTAGGCAGACAGGCAGGCAGAGGCGGGGGTGGGGGAAGCAGGCTCCCTGCCGAGCAGAGAGCCCGATGCGGGGCTCGATCCCAGGACCCTGGGATCATGACCCAAGCTGAAGGCAGAGGCTTTAACCCACTGAGCCACCCAGGTGCCCCTAGACTGCCCTCACTTTAGAAGACAGCCACACTTAGGAGGATTCCCAGGCCTCCTGCACTTCTGATCAACTGGCTGCAAATTTAGGGGTTCTCGGGGCGCCTGGGTGGCTCAGTGGGTTAAGGCCTCTGCTTTCGGCTCAGGTCGTGATCTCAGGGTCCTGGGATCAAGCCCCACATCAGGCTCTCTGCTCTGCAGGGAGCCTGCTTCCTCCTCTCTCTCTGCCTGCCTCTCTGCCTACTTGTGATCTCTGTCTGTCAAATAAATAAATAAAATAAATCTTTAAAAAAAAAAAAAAGGCAGTGCCTTTGAAAATATTTAAAAAAAAATTTAGGGGTTCTCACAACCCTGGTAGAACTGAATTTTGGTTTCATTTGTTTTCTCTGTTTTTCTTTTCTCTCTATTATTTATGTCTGCTCTGATACCCTGATACTTACTTTTTCCTTTGTTCTGGCTAGCTTTGGGTTTAGTTTATTCTTTAGTTCCTTAAGATATAAAGTTAGGTTGCTGATTTGAGATCTTCTTTTTTATTGTAAGCATTTTTAGCTATAAATTTCCCTCTTAGCACTGCTTTATTGCATCCCATAAGTTTTGGTTTGTTGTGTTGTTTTCATTTATCTCAAGGTATTTTCTAATTCCCCTTGTCATTTTTCTCTTTGACCCATTAATTGTTTAGGACTCTTGTTTAATTTCTTCTGGCTCATTTACTGTGAATTCCAAGGATTTAGAGTTTCCCTCCCAGGATAAAGGCCAAATTCTTTATCATACCCTGATTCATTGTTAGAGGAGACTACAGGAGGATGTGAATACAAGGAGGCCTGGGCATTCTCCTAAGTGTGGCTGTCTTCTAATGTGAGGGCAGTCATGGGGCTCCTGGCTGTCTCAGTCCATAGAGCATGCAACTCAACAATAACTGGGGCCCGTCTTGGAAGCTGACTATACCTAGAGTCATTTGAGGCAGGTCTGGTTAGCCCAAGTAGTACATTAAAAATTCTGATTTCCCTTTTTTTCCTCCCAGTAAGTCAAATTTTCTAATACAAAGTTACTTTATTTGTATAATCAACAGCACTAAACAAGTGACCTCAAAGACCCAAAAGTGCCATATGTAAGTCATCAACTTCATAGGGATATATTTGAAGATTTTGTAGATCAGTGTGTATAGTTTTGGTTTCATCACTTAACTTTAGAACCTATTTACATTTTAACTCTTGTTGGCTAAATGTATTTAACAGCCCTGCTCTTCATTCATTTATTCAGCAAATTTTTATCAAGTAGTTATGTGGGTCACATGCTAGTCTGGGTGCTTGGGATTCATTGGTGAACAAAACACTTTCCTTCCTGATGACACTTACATGTTATGTTACGTTACATTATGTTACGTTATGTTATTTATTAAAGATTTTATTTTTAAGTGATCTCTACACCCAGCATGATGCTCAGACTCATAACCCTGAGATCAAGAGTTGCATGCTTCACTGACTGTGCCAGCCAGGCACCCCTGGAGCTTATATTTTAGGTAACACAGTAAATGAGAAACATAATAAATACCTTATGAAGTAGGTTAGATAGTGTTACATGCCATGGATAAAAGGAAAAATAGATAGGGTAAAGGGGAATGGTAGAAGTGTGTCTGTGGGTGGGATTGAGGGACAGTATAATCTTAAACAGGGCTCAAAGTAGGCTTTACTGAGAAAATGACATATAAGTTAAGACTTGAGGTGAGGGAACTAGCTATGTGGATACCTGGGGAAGGGTCCTCACAAAGGGAATATTCAGTACAAAGGTTATGAGGTTGGAGAATGCCTGGCATTCTAGGAAGAGCAAGGAGTCCACAATGTGGTTAGAGCACATGTTGGAGGAGGAGATAGAGTTGGGGTCAGAAAAGATATGGTGGAAGGTGGTGTAGATCTTAGGGAGAATTGCAGGTCGTGGTCAGAACTATGGCTTTCGTACTAAGCTATTACTATTCATTCACTTTTCAATAGGTTCTACAGTTTGTGATCCATATTTGTGTTTAGAGTGAATAAAATTGAACAGTGACTGAGTGAATGTGAAACTGGTTATTTGGGTTTTTTTGTTTGTTTGTTTTTAAGATTTTATTTATTTATTTGAGAGAGGGAGAAGCAGTCTCCCCACTTAGCAGGGAGCTCAAAGCAGGACTTGATCCCAGCACCCTGGGATCATGAGCTGAGCCAAAGGCAGACGCTTAACCAACTTAGTCACCCAGGCACCTGAAATTGGGCCTTTTGGAGAGAAAACAGGCTTATGATATTCTAGCATTATTGCCTAATATGAAGATATAGATTGGGGGGAAGGTGGGGTTTATATATGATGAATGTATACATTTTTATTAGTAGGTATTGTTGAAGGAATTTGTTTATAAGATAGTTTAAACAGGTTCCCTTTTAGGAAAAGGTGCTCTTTCGTGCTTATTTGGTTTACATAGAATTCTTTTAGCATATTTCCTCCTGGAAGGAACTAGTGTGTATCTTCTTTCCCCCTCAACATTACTGCAAGTTATCTTGCCATTAGAATTGAACTGCAAGGGGGTACCTGGGTGGCTCAGTCCGTCAAGCAGCTACCTTCAGCTCAGGTCATGATTCCAGGATCCTCCTCAGCAGGGAGCCTGCTTCTCTCTCTCCCTCTGCTGCTCCCCCTGCTTGTGCTCTCTTGCTCTTCCTCTCTCAAATAAATAAAATCCTAAAAAAAAAAAAAAAATAATTGAATTGCAGAACAGTCTAATGGCTGGTGCAAGCTTTGAATTGGCCTGAGTAAGGTTCTATAATGAAACAGCTCTATTGCCCATGGTGTTTCTAAAGGCCCTTCTGTGGATCTTCTCTATTTTTTTACTCTTAACTTCTGTTGCTTTTGCAACAAGTGCAAATTCTGTGATTCTCTCTTTTTTTTTTTTTTAAAGATTTTATTTATCTATTTGACAGACAGAGATTACAAGTAGAGAGGAAGGGAAGCAGGCTCCCGGCTGAGCAGAGAGCCTGATGCGGGGCACGATCCCCTGACCCTGGGCTCAATCCCCCGACCCTGGGATCATGATCTGAGCCGAAGGCAGAGGTCCTAACCCACTGCACCACCCAGGCGCCCCTCAGATTCTGATTCTCTTCCTCCTGATTTGATTCTGAATTAGTTTACATTTGCCTTTACTTTAATTCAAGTATAGTTTACATAGTGTTATATTAGTTTCAGATATACAGTAGAGTGATTCAGCAATTCCATACATTACCCGGTGCTTATCACCATTATCCTCCTTAATCCCCATCACTTATTTCACCCATCCTGCCACCCACTTCTCCTCTGGTAAGCATCAGTTTGTTCTCTGTAGTTAAGAGTCTGCTTCTTGGTTTCTCTTTTTCCTTTGCTCATCTTTTTGTTTCTTAAATTCCACATATGAGTGAAATCATAATGTATTTGTCTTTCTCTGATTTATTTCACTTAGCATTATACTCTTTAGCTCCATCCATGTTGCAGGTGGCAAGATTTCGTTCTTTTTGGCTTGTTCAGCTTTTTGGCCTTTTGACTTTCATTCAGCTTATGGCTGAATAATATTCCATTGTGTGTATATATATATACCATATCTTTATCCATTCTTCCATCAGTGAACACTTCGGCTGCTTCCTACTTGGGCTATTGTATATAATGTTGCTGTGCTATAAACATAGGGGTGCATGTGTCCCTTTGAATTAGTGTTTTTGTATTTTATGGGTAGATATCTAGTAGTGCAGTTACTGGATTGCAGGGTAGTTTCATTTTTAACTTCTGAGGAACCTCCATACTGTTTTCCACAGTGGCTGTACCAGTTTGCATTCCTACCGACGGTGTAAGAAGGTTCCCTTTTCTCCAAATCCTTGCCAATACTTGTTTCTTATGTTTTTTATTTTAGTCATTCTGACAGATGTAAAGTGATACCTCATTGTAGTTTTGATTTTCATTTCCCTGATGATGAGTGATGTTAAGCATCTTTTCATGTGTCTTTTGGCCGTCTGTATGTCATCTTTGGAGAAATGTCTGTTCATGTCTTCTGCCCGTTTTTTAATTGGATTTTGGGGTTTTTGGTGTTGAGTTGTATCAGTTCCTTATGTATTTTGGATACTAACCCTTTATTGGGTATGTCATTTGTAAAAAATATATTCTCCCATTCAGTAGGTTGCCTTTTAGTTTTGTTAATTGTTTCCTTTACTGTACAGAAGCTTTTTGTTTAGTATAGTCCCAATAACTTATTTTTGCTTTTATTTCCCTTGCTGTAGGAGACTTATCTAGAAAAATGTTACTATGGCTGATGTCAGAGACATTACTGCCTGTGATCTCTTCTAGGATTTTTATGGTTTCGGTTCTCACATTAGGTCTTTAATACATTTGAGTTTACTTTTGTTTATAGTGTAAGGTTTCATTCTTTTGCATGTAGCTATCCTGTTTTCCCGACACCATTTATTGAAGAGACCATCTTTTTCTCATTGGACAGTCTTTCCTGCTTTGCTGAAGATTAATTGACTGTATAATTGTGGGTTTATTTCTGGATTTTCTCTTCTGTTCTATTGACTTATGTGTCTTTTTTGGTGCCAGTACCATACTGTTGATTACTGCAGCTTTGTGATACTCTTTTTTTAAAGATTTATATATTTGAGAGAGAGAGTGCATGTGAGCATGTTGAGGGGCAGAGGGAGAGAGAGAATTTCAAGTAGAATCAGTGCTGAGCCCGACATAGGGCTCTGTCTTACAACCCTGAGATCATGACTGGAGCTGAAATCGAGTCAGATGCCTTAACTGAGCCACCCTGGAACCCTTGGACATGTGTATCTCTTATTTTATAACACAAATTTTTACATAAATCTAACTTTTTTGTATTGTGCTTATATATTTTTTCTGACTATTGCTTTTCTGATGACAATACTGAATTTGGTGTTATGGTTGGACATTTTCTTTTAGGCAGTGTGTATCTAAAATATATCTAAAATATCTTATCTTTCTATGTGTTTTTAAATATCATCTTTAAAAGTGAGCTCATGCAGAAGTACTTGTCTTAACCTCCCTGTTTTTAATTTATTTTTTATTTCCAGGTATTCTGTGTTATCTCCTTGAGTAGGTAGTCCTTTTATCCAGCCACTTGCCCTATTCTTGAAATGTGGATATCTCTTCTCTGCATGTTTTACCTCCATGTTTTGGATTGGAAAAGACTGCTTTTCTTTTTGTTCCTTTTCTCAGATTCAACATTGAGAGGCTCCTAGGATGCAGTTGTCTTGCCAAGTTCTCCAGAAAGAAAGAAGCAACTGACACGCATGTTCTGCTTTTTGCTTGATTACAAAGAAATTATTTTGGAAGCTGAAGCTGATGTTTAATTTGAAACAGGTGCTTAGATGCTGGTGTATGTTAATACTTTACCTTTTGTTCCAAACAAGAAGACTAAATACATAGCAAGTATGGATGGTTTCAGGGTTTTTTTTTGTTGGTTGGTTTTTGTGGGTTTTTTTTTAAATGTCTTCCATTTTCAGCCACTGTCATAAGCACAGTCGAATCTGCAAGGAGTAAATTCCAAATATGTGTTCTAATATGAAATGAAAGAGATGCTTAAAAACTACAAATATTAAATATTTAAATCGTGACTCATCCTTTGAAGTACATTTGCTGGAAAAGAACAAAACCCAGTTTTGCAATAAAACCTTTGATGTGATAAAGAAGCATAAAGACAAAATGATTCAAGGTTAACAGAGTCTGTCAAATATACGTTTACATGTGCAAATCTACATTTTGGATGAGAAGAGGGATTTTTCTCCTAGAGAAGGAAGCTGTTGCTCGCTTCTGTCTCAGAAGTCTTTGGACATTTCGTGTTTTTAAATGATTTTTCACTTTTCTAAGGAAGGACCACATTGTACATTTGCTAACCTTATGAATGCATGGTTGAGTTTACTGAAAGTTCGGAAAAGGAAACAAAACAGCTTCAAGTCCAGTGATGGAACCCTGTTCACTTCCCTCAGATGAGAGGCTCCTATATTGCAAATTACTCCATTCTTTTTTGTGGATTCTTACATAGCACTTGAGACATGGAAACATGCTGCTAAGCAGGAACAAGTGTGGCTTAAGTGGTTTTTCTGTTCAGAAAATATGGTGGATCCTCTGGTATGACCTGCCTTCAACTTTGGGCATGGAGGAATGGGGAACAAGAACATTTCCAGAGAATTCCTTTCTCCTGAGAAAAAGAAGCAAAAATGCCTTATGCAGCAACATCTGACTTTATGGCATCTTACATTCTGTAGCTCCTGTTTTCTAAAAACATAAATAGCTTTGTTCCTTTGACCCAAGATGGGTACTCAGATGTTTGGTTTATTTTTTTAGGTGAGATGTAATGTTAGGCTGTAAAGGCTGGGACTCAGGTAACATTCCCCAGTTGGAACTGAACTTACTCATCAGAGAATGGACTTCAGTAGCAATGTTCCCAAATTTGTGGTTGATTTAGAAGAAATTCGGGGTCTGGAAAACACCTCAAACAAGAAAAATAGTTCAATAAAAATACGGATCTTCCTCTTCTCTGTAAAGCTTACACCATGTGATGAACAGACTGTAATGTAAAGCTATTCTTGCTTCCACATCAACAGAGGACCACTGTATGAATTGTCAGCTCTTTACATAAGAAGAGGGAAACTGAGTCTTTGTGAGAAAAAATTTGAAACTTCTTAGATGCAATTAAGAACAAATTGCCTTAGGTCATAATCTGTGATTTAGGGAATTTGCCTAGGGTCACTCATGCTGTGATACTAAAAACTTAGGGCAAATTTACCCTAAAAAATTTAGCAGTGACAGAAATGGCCAAAAGTGCTAATTCTTGAGCACTTTTAGTGATTAAATTGGTCAACCTATATGAATTGGCATAAGAAAGCTTTTTAGTAAAAATAATTACATAATATAGATAAATTTCCTTTGAAGGCAAATAACTGAGTGGTACAGCATAGAAATAACTTTGGATAAAGGTAACTTAAATGTTTCTCTAAGTAACTTCTCAGTCAACTTCTTGAGATTTGCTTTTACTATTTTGGAATTGTTAAAGACAGAAAGGAACTTCCATACATGAGTCCCATTGGTATGTTGAGAATTTATATCTTTAGTTGTCTGTTACCCATCTTCCCCATGTCCTTTTTGCAGTGTTTTGGGTAAGATCATTTGGCAGGGGATAGGAACTTTATACTGTCAGCTCCAGTGAAACCATCTCTGTTCCATTTGTTTGAGTATATATCAGACTCATCTTCTCCAGTTGCTTTGTATTCTTTATTTCACAGCTAAAACCACTGTTGAATGCTCTCATTCAAGTTGTTCTTTGCATCTTTAGTGGTTGTCACCAGAAAGCATCTAACAAAATGGGTCTATGCCAGTTGTACTAGCCCAGTGTTTACTTAATATGCTTACATTTCCCCCTTGGACTGTTTTGTTCCCTTCTTGATGGGAAAAGCTGTAATTTTAGGCAGGACTACACCTTGATCAGTAGCTGTGCCTGCCTACTTCCCTTTCCTCATCCATGTCAGCTGGCAGTTTTTCTTTTAAAAAGTTAAAAACGGGATATGTGCAATAGAAATATATATATATGTATATTTTAATACTTGTGGACAAATGTTACAAGTTGTTTAAGAACAACAAAATCACCAATGTCTTCCATTTTGAGATGTGTATAGTTTTGTAAGCATTAGTGCTTGGTAGCATATTGTAGTGCCATGTTAGGGGTTAGTGCATGAGCCTAGTAATAATTTAAACTCCAGGATGAATTATTGATAATAACCAATAGTGTAAAATGAGTGGAAAATCGAGACTTTTCTTTTTTCATAAATATCAGAATCATGATATTCTCCCTGGGGAAAGGAGATTAAGGCCAAAAAGACTCATTTGTGAATAGAACTGTGGGATCACAGTGTAAAATACCATGTCTAAGGAGAGTGAAGCTTTCTCTGAGGTAGCTGGAAACCAGCTGCCTTCGTGTCTTATGAAACCTCTTATCAAAATGAGGCCCCATTTCATGATTCTGCTTTGTTCTCTTAGTTTGAGATGAGGTTGTTCTTATGCTGTTTTCACATGGTGTGTCTTGTAAATTTATTATTTAATCCACTCCTTTTGCATCAAGAAATTATTTTTTATTTTACATGTGTTACTGAGATGCTGTGTTAGTCACGTACTTTTCTAACCTGCAGACCATTTACATTTCCTGTCTGCAGCATGCTAATTGTTCTGGAAGAACGCTGGTCAGTAGTTCAGTGTCCTACATTAATTTGTCATGGGCTTTTCCTGTTTGACAACCTGAATTGTGTGTTGATGGGATTCCAGACCTTTTCACAAGAATTGGAATGTAGCTAGATGGAGCCTGAGTAGGTTGTCATGTAATAACTCTCTCTTGCTTGGTTATAGTAAGCCACCTCAGACAGCTTTCACTTTTTCCTGCTTATAAAAATAAAAGTTGTTTTGTCCCGAAAGCGTTGATAGCTTTCTATGGAAAAGAAATTCCTACCTCTAAAAGCTGCATTGAGAACTTGGAAAGGGCAGTTTTCTGAGGTGATTTTTAAATCTCAGTATTAGGAGAGTTCAGGATTTATTGACACAAATTCTACAGTTACCATGATGAGACACAAAACTAACGTGTCTCCAGTACACAAGTAGTTCAAGCAAGTAGACTCTGCAGTAGCAGATATCCAGGGACCCCGGTTTAGATCAGAGTGTACTTAAAGTAGTTGTACTCTTGGCTGTAGTAAGTAGTTCAGCACCTGGGAGAATCCATTTCCAAAAAAGCATTTAAATATTTTGAAAAATACCTCTGAAAAGATAATGAATGGAGAATAGCACAGTATATAGGAAAGGATATTTCCTATTGCAAAAAAATAAAAAATAAAAGCCATAAAACGAATAATGATTTTCAAGAGGTAGAATCTTAGTAGCAATAACAGTTTTGCATGTATAGCAAATTGTATTAGCAATGTTGTACAATAGAAATAAATATTACTACTTGAGTTGGTGAAGCTCTGTGACCAGCAGAGTTGCACCAAAGGAAGATGTTTTAGGCAAAGAACATATAAAAGGTACTTTAAAAACTGAATGTATATGAATATATCATTGTATGAGAAATAGCAACTTCTGTGTAAGTTAAAGTTTAGAGACCCTATTTGTTTCCTAAAGCAGAGGGTTAGAGCCATTGAATGAAATTTTTCTAGTGGTTAATTAACCTGGAAACAAATGTACTCCTACTGATGTAGCCCCACTGACGCCATCGAGTGGGGATTTTGCTTATGATGTACTTTTCAGCAACAGGCGTTTATAGAAGAACCTACTTTGTGCTCTGTCACCTTTTCTTTTCTCCTTTAGTTCTCTGGGTGCATTTTAAGAATGGAAAAGTTTGGGGGAGGGGGTGTGCTTGTGTGTGTGTGTTTGGGTTAAAAACAAACCAAGAACTTGGATAGCTGGCTTTTCCTTATGCCTGTGGTTAGTTTAGGGGAGTTAGAATTTAAAGATGTAAAGCAAAGGATTGAACAGAACAGCCAAAGACAGCATGTTGGTTTTATAAACCTTGTCTGATGTACACGTGCTGAGGATTTTGGTCTGTGACTCTTTAATAAGAGCCCAGCAAACTAGTGTTTTGATCCAAGGAACCTCACACCTCCCATCAGGATATAATAGTAAAATGAAAGCTGACTTTTTACTCCCTTTTACCTTGTGTTCATTTTGGCCATTTAGCACCTTGAAGGTGCCTGAAAAGATTGGGTCTATGTTCCCTTGTTTTCCCAGGGGAAAAAACTAAAAGTAGAATGGATTTTAAAAAATAGTGCCTCTTGAATATTTAATTCTTCTATGGCAACTCCAGAGGATAGGGAGAAGGCTATTATATTAAATTGATTATAGCTCCTCTTTAAATGTCCTACGCCATCAGTTGGTGTTAGAGACATGGAATAACCAAGCAATATTCAGTCATCTGCACGATCATGAGGACACCGCTGTGTATTATAGTGATGTCAACAATTTACTTAAAACAAAGACTACCCTTAACAGCCACGTTAATAGTTGTAAATGCTAAAATGTGCTACGAGTTTTTGTAGTCTCTATGCGGTTATTACTTTTCAATGTTGTTGTAGTCTGATGTTTACTCTTTTGTGTACCTGTGATATGCAAAATATGAAGAGACCCTTGGCCTCCAGGAGTTTACATTCTCATGGTGCTGCTGGTGCAAGCAAATTGCTTCTAGTTTATTCAGAACATTGCTTGGCTGTTAACCATATCCTATTTGGAAGAATCCCTTGGCCGATAGTTTTCAAAAGCAGGAGTCCATGCTAAATTTCAGGGCATTGATTTTGAGTTTACATATATCAGCTCTGCTGTTCATAAACTTCTTTTCCCCAGGAGCTGTGCAGATAAAGTTCATTATTGTGAATCAGAAACCATTCTGCCTAAGAGCATCTTCACCATCTTTACACAACCTATGCTCTTCTATGCTATAGCTGTCAATAAATGGCCAAGAAAACTTACTGCTCCAAAAGACTGTACATCTCTCAATTCTGTTTCTTTTCCCAGAGTTTTTACATCATTCTCTACCCAAAAGGGCCAGCATTTGCAACTAAGCCTTTTGTAATTAAGTAGTGGTCCTCATTTTAACCTTTTTGTGCATGACTCTGTACCTCTGTTCTGAAGCAGCATTGTGATGTGGAGCACCTGCCCTGCCTGCATTTCTAAGCATTCACTTTCTTAACCCACATTTTCAGTTGAAACTTGCATGCATCCTTGTTATTGCCCCTAATTCCTCTGAATCGGGGGTCTTTTCTGCATGTTTCTTAAAACTGGGTCTGAACAAAAGTGCAAGCAATAGTGGCAGGCCCAGAACTCTGATTTTAGAGTACTGCTCTTCTAATGCATGGTTGAAAATGTCCAGTGTTACGTGGTGACTAGTAGATATATTTATGCATTTATTAATGAAGCAATAGAGACTTAAACCAATAGTCTGAATTTACTGTTTGGATGATTTTCATTTTCTAATTAAAGATTATCTTAACTTCCATTGAAAATGGAAGCTAGAAGATAAACAGGGGCAACCACAAGACATTCAAACTGTCAGGAATAGAGAGCATGACAGTGCTCACCCTCTAAACCTCTTGCCTGGTTCCCTTAGTCCCCAAGCATGTTTAAAAGCAAAACAAAGGCACAAACTAAGCATGTTGAATAAATAAGCTGCTATGGCTATATTAATCAGAAAGGTGCAGAGTTTCAGAAAGAGTATGAAAGTAGGGAATTAGCAGTGTAGAATATATAAAATAACGAAGTATGGACTTTGATAAAATTTACGTGGCTTATGTTTGGATCTCTTAAAACTCGTATCTTGGAAGTGAATGGAAGCAATACACACATATTTCAGATGTTCCAGCATTTTTGGATAACCAGCCAACTCTTCGGGATGCTGCTGGTACCAACCGGCCCGGCCATGAAGGTTCCCTGCAGCAAAGGAGACTACTCCATTGTGTGGAAACAGTGCTAAAAATACTGACAAATCTTTGGCTTGGGTTTTCTTTTGTTACTGTATTATAGAAATCATTTGTTGCCTAATGCTTCTGATGCCAGGTAAACTGCGGGGTTTTCCACTTTTGAAAAAAGGAAAAACCTTGCCATTTATTTCCTTGCTTGATGAAGAAAATAGATCAGTTTATTGTGATAGCTCAAAATTTTTTATTAGATTCCTGACTTTGAAAATAACACTGTTAAGTGCAAATGATCATGACAAATAATATACAAATGGAATTTGTAGCTGAATGGCATAAACAGAAGAGAATTCAGAGTTAGATCAGGTGATTCATACTAGGCCCCTCCCAGGTTTCATGTTCTGTGATTGAAAAATAATTTTTCTTAAGCCATTTTAACCTGTTCTCTTTGCTGTGGGATTTCACTCCAAATGCCTTTGGGAATATTTAAGTGTAAGTGGTAACTTTCTAGTAGTTCAGAACTGAATTAGACTTAGAGTCATTGCAGTGTTCAGTGTCCACTTAAGTATAGGCAGTGAGATAATTATTTCCCATTTGTAAATTTGCTGCTTGTCACTTACTGATTACATCTGCCAACCAACAAAACCAGTAAAGATATAGGGAGGAGTTTCTCTCAACTCTGTGCCCATTATTCCACAAAAGCATATAGTTAAAAAACCAAACATCACAGATTTCTCTAGGAACTTTTATGCCTAAACCTCCTTTAAAATCAAAATAGGTATTGTAAGGTTACTGACAATTCAAAAGGTTTTTTTTCTCCCTTGCTGATTGTATGCCGTGCCATCAGTTTTCCTCCCAGAGATAAGAATGGTATTCTGGCAATACATTATGGTCAGTCCTTAAATAACAGTAAGAGTCTTGGCACTTACCTTAAAACCACCTGTCACTTACAGAGTCATACTATATTACACTATCATTCACATATTTTTATTTACCATCCTACAAGTACAGTTGCTACCTATTTCTACTTGCTGTTCTGTATTTTCTTCATTACACCATTGGTATACAATGTTAGGAATTTCACTGAATGTTTATAAAGTATTACAAAAGGCAGCTTTTTAATCTATGCATCCTTGGGATTTCAGAAATTTTATTCTTTGATGTAAAAGGGAACTGCTATACGAGTTGGAAACTCTGCACCTGTGTGTGTGTGTGCGCGCGTGTGTGTATATATATTTTGGCAATAAAGCAGCATGGGCTGAGAATGCACTGAAACTTCACTGTGTTTCTCATTACTTGGAATGGGTAATTTTTTTAAACTAACTTTTTAAAAGATTTTATTTATTTGTCAGAGAGCGGGGAGAGAGCATATGTGGGGAAAAGCAGGCTCCCCGCTGAGCAGGGAGCCTTATGCAGGACTCGATCCCAGGACCCTGGGATCATGACCTGAGTTGAAGGCAGATACTTAACCAACTGAACCACCCAGGTATCTCAGAATGAGTAATTTCTAATAATGCAGTAGATTATTGAGATGGGAGGAGCCAAACCAGAGATCTGGGGAGGTAGGCTCCAGATGTCAGGAAAGACCAAAGATCTGAGTGTTGATACCAAGTTGTAGCAATCTCTGCTGTAGACCAAGGGAAGTGGCATCCATGTGAACAAAGAGACATTCCATTTAAGCTTAGGTCATGCCCTATCTTTTTTTTTTTTTAACTTTTTTAGGTATTTTATTTATTCATTTGAGAGAGAGAGAGCACAAGCAGAGGGAGAGGCAGAGAGAGAGGGAGAAGCAGACTCTCCACTGAGCAGGGAGCCCGATGCAGGCTCGATCCCAGGACCCTGGTACCATGGCCTGAGCCGACCCGACACCCAACCGACTGAGCCACCCAGGCATCCCTCATTCCCTGCCTTCCCTAGTCCCTCATCCCTCATTCCCTAGTATAAGGGCTAGCCTTATACTAGGTATGAGCAAATATTTAGTTTTTTAAAGATTTTAGTTGAGAGAGAGAGAGCACAATTGGTGGAGAGGCAGAGGGAGAAAGACTGCCCATTCAGCAGGGAACCTGACATGGGGCTTCATCTTGAGCTGAAGGCAGTCACCTAATTGAGCCACCCCAAATGTTTAGTTTTTGATAAGGAAATAGCTAAGTATAATAATGTTTAAGCTATTGCAGGGAATCCTTCCTATCTAAAATATATAAACCACTTTAAATGCTTTGTATTGAATATTAGCTATCTTGACTAAAGAGGCTTAACACTTAATTGAGAAGAGAGGAATGCCTGGGTGGCTCACTTGGCTAAGCTGCTGCCTTCGACTCTGGTCATGAGCCTGGTTCTCCCTCTGCCTGCAGCTACCCATTTGTGCTCATGTGCTCTTTCTGACAATAAAATCTTGAAAAAAAGAGAACCTCCTTGGGGAGCCTGGGTGGCTCAGTGGGTTAATTGTCTGATACTTGATTTCAGTTCAGGTCTTGATCTGAGGGTTGTGAATTTAAGCTCCACGCTGGGCATAGAGCCTACCTAAAAAAAAAAAAGAAGAAGAAGAGATCCTTCCTGATTCAGGAGAAAGTTTTTAAGTTTAAAGTAAGAAAGTACGTGTTACAAACTTCCTTGGGATTGGCTACTGTCAGGTAGAGAGGAACAAAAGCTACGTGGGTTTTGTAGTATGATTACTAATGTAATAATAGTTCCTTCCTGTGATTTATGACTAATCATTTAGCAAACACTGATATACTCCACTCCCAGGTACTGTGCTAGATGTTAGGGTTACAAAAATGGAGATAGTTTCTGCTGTTAACTCAGGAGTTTTAAAAGTTTACAACTCAGGAAGAACTTTAGTATGCAGTTTTACTTTTCTTAAAACTATGGAATTTTGAAAATGCTTTTATTCAACATATACACAGTGCTAAATTATTTCAAACTGTAGCAAAGTAGACTTAGTATCTGTTACTATCAGTCAGTCATTGATGTTTGAAAGACTTTCATAGAAACTCTTATACCACCACCTGAAGGTATCCTTTAAAAGGATTGTTTAAAAAGTCACCATGTGTGAGACTATCAATTAGTCTCATAAATTAACATTTATGGAAGGCATAATATCAGAATTATAAATGGACATGCCCTTTGACTTTTCCCACTGTAAGAATCCTACAGAAATACCAGTACAGATCTGTAAAAATAGGTATAAGGATCCAATATAAGATGGTTATATTCTGATATATTCACTTCACTGAATCATGTAGGTAGTTTGCGTATGGGCTAGTATGGAAAGTTGTGACATTGTGTAAAAAGCAGGTTACAGAATAATATGAAAAATGGAACTGCCTTTATGTCTATACATGTACATCCATATGCATAAAGATTATTATTTACTGAGCACCTAGTATGTGCTAAGTACTGCTGTAATTATATTAGATACATTCATTAATTCATTTAATCTTCACTGTACCCGTTTTTCGTTTTTGTTTTTTTAAGATTGATTTATTTATCTCTGCACCCAATGCGGCGCTTGAACTCACAACCCCGAGATCAAAAGTTTCACGCTCTTTTTGAATTTATTATTATTCCAAGTAGCTTCATTTTTTTTTTCCTTAAAGATTTTATTTATCAGATAGAGATCACAAGTAGGCAGAGAGGCAGGCAGAGAGAGGAAGGGAGGCAGGCTCGCTGCTGAGCAGAGAGCCCGACGTGGGGCCCGATCCTAGGACCCTGAGATCATGACCCGAGCCGAAGGCAGAGGCTTTAACCCACTGAGCCACCCAGGTGCCCCAAAGTAGCTTCATTTTTAAATTTAGCTTTCCAACTCTGTTTTTGTGCCTTCAACACTTTTGCAATGATTTTCTTCTTCTCACTAAGGAAAGCACACTTGCTTCTGCACACATGAAACTACCCCAGGCCCTGCTGATGTGTTTTCTCGTTCTAGACCACCTAGTAAGAACTGCAGGTCTCACCGAATTGGCCTTCCTGAAGTCAGCCTATGCATATCCCACATGTGGATTTGGGTGCTTTCGTAAAGATAAACAATTCTATTACCAGGGATTTGGGACAGCCTAGTTTTGTTAGAGGCTGTATTGTAGGACAGCCTTCAACGGTATGTCAAATGCTGCACCATTCTGAATGCCTATGGATGCTGTCCCCAGAAAAGTAGAAACCAACCCTAGTTGTCAATCCCTATTTTACAGGAAGAGTTGAAATAAATTCTTCATGTTCATGGCTAATATGTATCCAGACCACAATGTGAATCCAAATAGTTTGGCTCCAGAGCCTGCTCGCTTCCCAGCATGCTCTCCTATGCCTCTCAAAGATGGAAAAGGAAGTGTACCTTGCACCCTTTATTTTGTCTGTCTTACATCTATGAAATTTTTTTCTAGAGTAAGCATGTAATTTCTATTGGGGGGGGTACTATTTAAAACCAGCCAGCTTAATTTGATGTTAAGTTTAAGCATTTAACTTTCCATTAAATTTTCTGCCAAATCAGCAAATCCACAGTTTAAGCAAAACAGTTAATTAAGAACGTACCCACAGACAATAAAAACCCCAGAATGATTCAATATAGTATTAACTTATTAGGTCCATTCTTTAGGAGTAGAAAGCAAGAGTTCTTCTTGTACTGTTTGTTGCCAGAGTCTTCACCCTTATTTATGGAATCAAATTTTGCAACTCAAAAGCATAAAGCAAATCAGAATTTCCTTGTTTAAAATATTTTAAAGGGAAATGGCCTTAAGGCAGTATAAAGTGGAAAGAATGGAAAGAATAAGAAAATGGCTCCTAGCTACATCTGAACCGAGTCCAGTTTTCTATGCACCAACGCTTGGCTAGACCATGTCTGGATTGTGCTCTTGCCAGCCCCTCAGTGGTCTGCCTGCTGCCCCTATAAACCCATTCTCTACAACCATAACGAAGTTCTACACAAGTGAAGCCAATCCTGCTGTAGGTGGTTGCCTCTATAACTCTGCAAGGGCTCCCATTGTTCTTGGGACAAAAACATTCTTCAGGAGGCCAGTAAGTCCTTGCACCCTCTGGTTTCTGGCCACTGGTGCACCTCCTGCACGTCTTCCTTTAAGGGCCTTTGCACAGGTTTCCCCCTCCATTCCCTAATTAACTCCTACTCTTTCAGACCAAGGCTGAAGTGTCACTTCCTCAAAACAGCCTTCCCTGACCACCACCCCCCTACCAGGTCTGTTACCTCCCATAAATGCTGGTAGCTCTATGTCCCTTTTCTTCAAGACAGAGTAGTAATTTCACATGTATTCATGTGATTATTTGAATGTCCACCTCTAATGAGGTTATAAACTCTGTGCAAGTAGAGAGTGGCTCTTTTTGCTTTCTGCCTACCTTTACCCCAGAAGTCAGTATACTTTTAATAGATGAATAATATAATAACGTACTGAACCTAAGTGCTGCATAAAGCAAAACATGAAAAAACAGCATTTTGGTGAATGTCTGATGTTTGGCATTCCTCGCATTATCACCGAGTTACCACTCATTGTCATTCCTCTCATTATTACCTACTTTAGAAATGAAGAGAAATTGTACATTATCCAGTTAGTTTATTGAATATTATCTACAGAATATGTATGTACCTATATTTTATGTAAGAAAAAAAATGGTTTCTCAGTCTTCACCATAACTGCTCCATGTAGAAATAACAGTAGTCAACATTAAATACAACTCTATTTTTCTAACAACCGTGCATCTTTATATCAGACCATTCACAGGATATTACTTCCTAATCAACCTAAATTTGCAGTAAAATAGGTTTTCAGAAATAAGTATTTATGACATTGACAAGCTAAAATAAGTTCGTAAGGCAAATAGCTATAAAATCCGGACAGAAGCTTCCTTAGTTTCTCATCTTATAGAAGCAGCTTCTCAAATCATTTGGTAAATCAGCCTAGAGGTAAGCACAATAAGCCACAGTTCCCATCCCTTCTTAAAGCCGATCTTTCTCGAGAATTGATCAAATAGCACCTGTTGATAGACGATAGTAATAAGGCCTGAACCTGATACTTAAGCTTTAATTCTGGATCAGTTTTCTGACTTGGGCTGGTCCGGAGTTACTTCCTTCAGAATCTTCATCAGTGAATATAAGTGAGTATGTGCTAACATTATCTTCTCTTTCAGCTGAGAAGGAAAATGAACAGGTATCAGGGCATTCTTTTTTTTTTTTTTTTTTTAGATTTTATTATTTATTCATTTGACAGAGAGCAAGCACAAGTAGGCAGAGTCGCAAGCAGAGGGAGATGGAGTAGCAGGCTCCCTGCTGAGCTGACAGCCGATGTGGGGCTCGATTCTAAGATCCTGAGATCATGACTTGAACCGAAGGCAGACACTCAACCGACTGAGCCACCCAGGTGTCCCAGCCACCTTTTAAACTAGTGATTGAGAACTGGCAATGTCTGAACACTTTACATAAATACACTTTTCCTGTTTCTGAAAGAACTTTATGTAACAAACCCAGAGCACAGTAAGATCCTCAGATACAAAGTTTCATATGAAAAAAGAGAGCCACTGCTGAGCATCACTGCTTCTCTGTCTCCTTCCTTCCTACGGCTTTTCACCAGGTCTAAATGGCAAGTATTAGGAAGGAAGACAAGAATAAGGCGGGTAAGAACGTTTGTGGAGAGCAGCATCAACTAGTCTTCCCCTCCTTTTCTAGTAGCAAGAATCTACTTTTTTTCCTTCTTTGTTCACAGTAACAAATGCCTTTCTTCAATATTCTGCTAAAGGCCTTCCAAAGTAGCGCTGGTTGTTGGGTTAAGAACCTGTGTTTATTAAAAAAAAAAAAAAAAAAAGAACCTGTGTTTGTGGTAAATAGGTACTTTTCAATAATTCTGTTGAATTATAGTTCTGTTGAACTATTGAACTATAGCTAGTTCTATCTACCTAAATCAAGAACCAAACTTAATGGTATTATTTAGCATACAACATATGCTTAGGAAATAAAGTTATCACTGAATATAGAATTACGGATAACAATCTTATGTTGAAATCAGGTTAACAACAAAAAATCTTATTTTTTTTTTAATTTTAAAGGTTTTATTTATTTATTTGACAGAGAGAGATCACAAGTAGGCAGAGAGGCAGGCAGAGAGAGGGGAAAGCAGGCTCCCTGCTGAGCAGAGAGCCCGATGCGGGGCTCCATCCCAGGTCCCTGGGATCATGGCCTGAGCCGAAGGCAGAGGCTTAACCTACTGAGCCACCCAGGCACCTCCAAAAATCTTATTTCTGACATAATTTGCACCATACACTAAATCTTTTTATTATCACACATGATACAAAAATAAAAATGAAGAAATGCTGCTTAAATTAAATAGGTAACTCTAGAGCCTCTTAGTCATATTGGAGTACCCCTGGATATGGTGAATCATTTCTCTGTTGCCTTTAAGATTTTGTTTCCTCCTCATTTTTATTATGATGTTTTGGGGTATGTATCTCTGTGTTTATCCTACGTGGACTTGTTAAGGTTTTGGATATGTAAATTAATGCTTTTCATCAAATTTGGGAATTTTTCTACTATTTTTTCTTTGAATATCTTTCCTACTTCTCTGTACTCCTTTGGTATGTATTTCTTTTATCAAAGAATATTTAGGCATGCTTGATGGTGCCCAAGAGATATCTTAAACTCAGTTCATCTTCCTTCATTCTTTTTTCTTCAGGTTCCATAATCTCATCAATCTATCTCTAGTTTACTCATTCTTTCTTTGGGCAACTCAAATCTGTTGTTGAGCCCCTCTAGTGAATTTGTCATTTTAGTTATTGTACTTTTCAACTTCAGGATTTCCAACTGGTTGTTTTTTATTTATTAAGATTTTATTTATTTATTTAAGAGAGAGAATGAGAGAGAGCATGAGAAGGGGGAGGGTCAGAGGGAGAAGCAGACTCCCTGCTGAGCAGAGAGCCTGATGTGGGGCTCAATCCCAGGACTCCAGGATCGTGACCTGAGCAGAAGGCAGACGCATAACCGGGCCACCCAGGCGCCCCAACTGGTGCTTTTTTTATAACTTCTAACTCTTTAAGAATATCCTCTATTTGATGAGATATTGTCATCGTACCTTCCTTGACTTCTTTAAGCAGTTTCCTTTAGTTTTTTGGACCTATTTCTGCTAAGTCCAACATGTGGGTCCTTTCATAGGCAGTTTTAGATGCCTGCTTTTTATCCCATATATGGGTCATACTTTCCTCTTTGAGTGTTTTCTGATTTTTGAGTGTTTTCTAATTTTTTGTTGCAAACTGGATATTTGCCCCCCCAAAATTTTTTTTATTATTTTAAGTAACCAGCATGGGGCTCAAGACTGCAAACCTAAGATCGAGTTACACATCCTCCAACTGAGCCAGCAAGGCACTCTGCAAACTGGACATTTTAAATAACTTATTACAGCAACTCTGGATACTAAATACCCACTCCTCAGCTTATTGTGTCTTCTTATCTGTTTCAGTGGGTGGGCTAGGCTATTCAGTGATACCTGTCTTCCCCACCATATGAGACTGCTGTCAGTCCTCAGAGAACAGAACCTTGAGCATGTGCAGTCACCTGGAAGAACGTGGGTTCAGCAGGCTCTTTCCGTGTCTCCTTGATCTTCCCTGATCTTGTGTCAAGCTGTTCGCCTTCACTAATTGCTGGACTGTTGCCTTAGAGCTTTTGACAGTGCCTTGGGACATAAACTGCTCAGTCTAATCCAATTAAATTCAGGACCCCCCCCTCCCCGCATTTGCAGGGGTAGTCTTTAAAAGATCCCAAGCCATTCTTTTTGTTGTGGTTCTTACCCCAGGAGGTCTCTTCTTGGCTGTCTCTTCCCCGATTCTGTCCGGTAACCTTCTAACTAATCTATGGCTTAGCTTATTGCTATCATGGAACTATCAGCTTTCTCTTAATTGCTTACCTCAAAATCTCCACTGTTTTGGGCAGCAGTTCCCTTGTGTGGTGGGGGGAGGGGAGCAGTTTTTACAATCTGCCTCTTAGTCTAGGAGCGTCTCTGAGAATGACACCCTCGCTTTACAAGCAGAGTGCTGGGTATAGGCGACAACTTCTGTTCTTGGCTTACCTTGGCCATTGTGACACCTCTGCCCTATATGTAAGCTGAGGGAAGGGTGAATAGGCTCCTAGTACTTAGCCTGCTGTGCCGGTGGTAGAACTTGCACCTGTTAAGTGGCCATTCTGATGAGAATTACTGATAGCCTGCCCCTCCTGGGAAGATACCACACCCCTCAGCTGGAAGCTAGAGTAAAAACCATCCCTGTGTTCTTGGCTACAGCTGCTCAGAGCCTCCATTCTTCTGAGGCAGAGAGGCATAAGAGGGAGCAGGCTCAAATGCCACAGGTTTCACTATTCTTACAGAGGTTTTGTAGGTTTTCTTAAATAAATGTCTCTTCACTTGCTTTATGCCTTGAGGAAAATTTCTTAAGGCTTAAAATGGTTGTTTCCTTTGTAATTTTATTCAGTTACGGCAGTTTTGCTCGGCGTGGAGTGGTCACAGAGTTCCTCAGGCTGCCATTCTAGAAGTTATCTCCCATACTACTGAAAATAGTTACTGACCCCTCTCATCAACTTGGGTGCTTAGAGCGACAGTTGGCTCAAGGTGACAGGATAACCTGCTGCCCATTTATGTAAATAAAGTTTTACTGCAACCCACCCACACTCATCTGTTTCTATATTGTCTGCAGCTGCTTTTGCACTACAAGGGCAGAGTTGAGTACTTGAGAATGAATGGTCACAAAGCTGAAAATATTTGTCATCTGGTGCTTTATAGAAAAAGTTTGGGGCGCCTGGGTGGCTCAGTCGGTTAAGCATCTGCCATCTGCTCAAGTCATGATCCCAAGGTCCTAGAATGGAGCCCCGCATGGCATCAGGCTCCCTGCTCAGCGGGAAGCCTGCTTCTCCCTCTGCCTGCCACTCCCCCTGCTTGTGTTCCCTCTCTTGCTGTGTCTCTCCCTGTCAAATAAATAAATAAAATCTTAAAAAAAAAGAAAAAGAAAAAGTCTGTCAACACCTGGCTTAGAACATGGTTTCATGAACTTAGCAAAACAATACTCCCAAAAATCACTCTTCCCCTGTCCTAAAAGATACTTAAACTTTGGAAAATACATGCCATTGGTTACAAAATGTATAATGAGCAAGGAATAAACAATTAACAATACTAAAAACAAAATGAACAATAAATTCTAAGGTTGTTCTTCTGAGGGTAATAAAGTTACAGTCAAATTTCCTTCACTAGAAAGAGAGGACAGTAAGCTACCAAAACAAAGTTGCTTTCTTCAACTTCGAAACTATCAACCACCTAGGAAAATCCATTTAAACAAGAATTCCTGATGTTTCACCACTCTTTCCTGAGACAGGTAAACATGAAGTGCCTACGGAAAGGACAGATCTGAGGCACCTGGCTGGCTCATTCAGCAGAACGAGCTATGACTCTTGATTCCGGGTTTAAGTTCAAGCCCCACGTTGGGTGTAGAGACTATTTAAAAATAAAATCTTTTTAAAAAGAGAGAAAAAGAAAGAAAGGACAGACAAATCTAAGAAAGATAATGGTGTCCATTTCCAGCACAGAGGTGAAAAGTATGGGACATGCAGGAGCTAAGCAGCTTCCTTCTTCTTCTTGAACTGGACCTTACAGTATCTGGCTTTGTGTTCAAATTCAGTGAGGAGGGGCGCCTGGATGGCTCAGTTGTGGGATGTCTGCTTTTGGCTCAGGTCATGATCCCAGCATCCTGGGATCAAGCCTGATGTCGGGCTCCCTGCTCTGCGGGGAGTCTGCTTCTCCCTCTCCAGCTCCCCTGTGCTTGTGTTCCCTCTCTCGCTATCTCCCTCTGTCAAATAAACAAAATATTTAAAAAAAAATTCAATAAGGAACGTCAAAGCAGGCATAAAGGATAATTGGAGTATTACACCATTTCATCACCACCATATTCATTGGAATAAACTGCCAAGAGTTGTCTATACAGGCATACTTCATTTTCTTGTGCTTTGTTTCATTGCACTTGAAAGATACTGTGTTTTCTACACATTATCTTTGCAGCAACCCTGTGTGAGAAAGTCTATTGGTATCATTTTTCCAACACCATTTGCTCACTTCATGGCTGTCTCTTTTGGTAACTTTCAGAATATTTGGTAACTTTCAGAATATTTCAAATTTTTAATTAATATTATATTTATTAGGGTAATCTGTGATCAAAAATTACAACTCCCCAAAAGCTCAGATGATGGTTAGCATTTTTAGCAATAAAGTATTTTTTAATTAAGGATGTATATTGTTTTTTTAGACATAAGGCTATTGCACACTTAGTACACTATAGTATAGTGTAAACATAACTTTTATATGCATTGGGAAACCAAAATAATAATCTAACTTGCTTTGTATTAAGGTATTTATTTCACTGTGGTGGTCTGGAACTGAACCCACAATATCTCTGAGGTATGCCTGTATTACAGGAAACATCCAACCATCATGAAATTTTACCTCTGCAACTTTTTCTGGTAGAGACAAGTTGTGAATGTCCATCTCAGATGCATTTACTATGGCTTTTGTTTTTAACTGATAGCTGGATAGAAAATATATAGAGGAAATATTAGTATCTTACTACATACAAGATTATCAATGAACCAAACTTGTCCTCTAAAGCAATGTCAGGCAAAGACAGCCTCCTTACAGATTTTCATTTCAACATTTATATTATATTTTGTAGGAAAAACAAATTCTCGATTAAGAAATCATCCGAGACTCTGTGTCTCATCTCACCCCTTGCCAGCTGGGAATACATGAGAAAAAATTATCCCATGACAAACTAAACACATAAACCAGGTCACATGAATAACTAAATTGTATAGCGGTTAGAAGAAAAGTAATCATATGGTGACAGACACTGTTGGTTGCCTACGCCAGTAGCCATTCCTAACTTCTTTGTTGTTAACAGAACTCAGATTTTGTTTTATTTTAAAGGATTTTATTCATTTATTCATGAGAGACAGAGAAAGAGAGGCAGAGGCAGAGGGAGAAGCAGGGAGCTTCCTCCACACAGCAGGGAGCCCCATGCGGGACTCAATCCCAAAACCTGGGGATCATGAACGGAGCAGCAGGCAGATTAACTGACTGAGCCACCTAGGCGCCCAGAACCCAGATTTTGTTTAAGGCAGGAGTATGTTCAATCATAGGAGATGAATCAGAACTGTTCTAAGCCAAATGCGGCAATCTTATTCCCTCCTCTCACATATTTGCTTTCCCACCTTAAGGCAATCATGTGACATAGTTTTGGCCATAATAAGGACATTTTTGATGATAAAATGAGACCATTCCCTGTGTTCCCACTTCCCATATCCTTTTCCTTCTGGTTGGGGATGCTATTGGCTATGGATATAACTGCAGTACCACCCAAGAGGAAAAGGCCAAGAGAACCAGAGATGCTGATCCAGAGCCCTATTGTGGCTGAGCCACTGGAGGACTCCTAGAGTGGCCAATCACCCCACGTCTTACTTCTTAAAGCCACTGTCAGTCATGTTTTCTTTTGCTCGCAATTCATTCTGATGCACACATAGATTTATTATCTTCCCGGACTCAGGCTAGTTATATTGCCTAATTTCTACTTAAACAAAAAGAATATACTGACCTGAGTCCCAACTCCTCATTTTAAAGCTTAAGAAATTACTTAAATTCCTATTATACTTTAAAAATTTATATTAAAAAATTTTTGTTACAAAAAAATTAACTTCCCTAAGCAAAAAATCAATTAGAGCTCAACTGGAACAACTACTTGTAACTGTTTTTAAAGAAGATTTGAGGTTACTAATAGCACACATTTTTTTTTTAAAGATTTTATTCATTTTATTTACAGATAGAGATCACAAGTAGGCAGAGAGGCAGGCAGAGAGAGAGAGGAGGAAGCAGGCTCCCCGCTGAGCAGAGAGCCCGATATGGGGCTCGATCCCAGGACCCTGAGATCATGACCTGAGCTGAAGGCAGAGGCTTTAACCCACTGAGCCACCCAGGCACCCCAGCACACATTTATAAACACTTTTCCCCCCTCTTTAAACTTAATTCTAGACAGAAATTATTTAAGGGGCAACTGGGTGGCTCAGTGGGTTAAGCCTCTGCTTTTGGCTCAGGTCATGATCTCGGGGTCTGAGATGAAGTCCAAATCGGGCTCTCTGGTCAACAGGGAGCCTGCTTCTCCTGCTCCCTCTGTCTGCCTCTCTGCCTACTTATACTCTATCAAATTTATTTATTTTAAATAAATAAAGTCTTTAAAAATTATTTAAGAAGAAATTGATTGGAAGTAAATTTTCATTCCATCTCAAGTATATATTTCCTGGTGAAAATCTGCAGTGAAGCAAAAAAAGAAAATTTGCAGTGAACAAAATAATGCATTTTGAACAACCTCATGAATGAAGGACAAGCTTTACTCACGAGTTTTATTATTTAGTCATACATAGCTCAGCTAGAAACACTGATCTAAGCACATTAAATGAGAAAAAGAAAACACTATGTTTAATGAAATGAAAATGAGCTTTGAAGTTAAGACACAGTTTAAAATCTCAGCTCCTCCACCTCTGAGTCCCAGTTTTCTTCTATTAAGAACTCAGTGAGGTGAGCGTAATGACTGGCACAAACTAGGTCATCAATGCTGTTTTTGGTATTTTTGTTTTTAATGGTCAAGGAAAGACTAAGATAGATGTTCCAGTTTGTTATAATATACAAAAAAGCTTAAGTGATAGTAGTAGTAGGAAGATAAATATCCGAAGTACTACCTAAGAAGGAACAAGTATGGTATTTTATCGGATTCTATGAGGCCACATGGCTATTATTTTTTTACTTTTCTTTGGGTAACTATCCGCTTCACTCTTTTTTGCAGATAAGATTTTGCCCATCTAGGGACGCCTGGGTGGCTCAGTGGTTTAAGCCTCTGCCTTCAGTTCAGGTCATGATCTCAGGGTCCTGGGATCAAGCCCCACATCGGGTTCTCTGCTCAGCGGGGAGCCTGCCTCCCCCTCTCTCTCTGCCTGCCTCTCTGCCTACTTGTGATTTCTGTCAAATAAATAAATAAAATCTTTAAAAAAAAAAAAAGATTTCGCTCATCTACATGCATAACATAGAAAGTAGCAACCTTAAACCTCGAGCTTTCACTTCCCAACTTCAGCCCCATTACCATCTACAAATGACCAGTGTCTCTGGGTCCTTCCTTCAAATTCCTAGAGAAAAAAGACTGTTGCCTTAGCTTATGTCAGATATTCATTCTTGATCCCATCACCTGGGAGTGGTATCACACATGATAAAAAACGTGGCCACAAGGTCCCACTCTATAGGGAAAGAAAACAGGGGCTGGGCACAAACCCAGTAAGTATTTATTACAACATTATTTTGCAAAAAACTTACCTTCCAGAAGTTTCTGTAACAAAAGAATATCCTCTCATTTATTTGATGGTAAGCTTATTAAGACATGGTATGATTATAAGATATCTAAAATGAGCATAATGTTATGAAACTATATTTTGGTCCCACTGCCCATTTTTTGTGTAAGAGTGCCTTGCTTTACCATTTTCTTTGGGACAAACATTCTGGAAGCCCTTTTAAAATATATTTGATAAAGAATATCTAAGTCAACTCACCATACCATTTTGTCACTGGAAAGGCAAAAGTGACCTCTCAAGGCAGCCAGAGCAGCATGGGTAGAATACAAATGGAAACCAATGGGAATCCCACAGGAAGTACAGAATAAAAGGTTGTAAGTGCTGGAGTGAAAAACAGAATATTGGTAAGAAAATCAGAGAAGAAATATAAAATAACCAGTCTCTGGAACCAGTTCTCCTAAAAACTGGGCTATAATAGGACTGAGACTGAAGAAATGTCATATTCAAGAAAGGTTAACTCAGCTTTTAATATAATTACATCCTAGATTATTATGGATGTACATCTGTCACTTATAGAATAATTTACATTTGAAAAGGAGAAAAAAAAGCTAACTAATCAGATTAACATTTGAGCATATAAAACCACACATGAACATATAAATTAGCTACAATTAAACCAATCCTAGCTTAGAAAAATAATCATGTTGGGGCGCCTGGTGGCTCAGTGGGTTGAAGCCTCTGCCTTTGACTCAGGTCATGATCCCAGGGTCCTGGGATCGAGCCCCGCATCGGGCTCCCTGCTCAACGGGGAGCCTGCTTCCTCCTCTCTCTGCCTGCCTCTCTGCCTACTTGTGATCGCTCTCTCTCTCTCTCTCTCTCTCTGTCAAATAAATAAATAAATAAATCTTAAAAAAAGAAAAGAAAAGAAAAAGAATCATGTTGATTGTGGTTTACTAAAAAATTTATTAATCAAACTCAAATCAGTATTTTTCTTTTGCAGATGTAACAAAAAATTAACTTAAAAAAATAGACAGGGGCGCCTGGGTGGCTCAGTGGGTTAAGCCTCTGCCTTTGGCTCAGGTCATGATCTCAGAGTCCTGGGATTGAGCCCCGCATCCGGCTTTCTGCTCAGCGGAAGGCCTGCTTCCCCCTCTCTCTGCCTGCCTCTCTGCCTACTTGTGATCTCTGTCTGTCAAATAAATAAATAAAATCTTAAAAAAAAAAAAAAAAAGCCTATGCCTTCGGCTCAGGTCATGATCCCAGGGTTCTGGGGTCGACTTGGGCTTTCTGCTCAGCAGGGAGCCTGCCTCTCTGCCTACTTGTGATCTTTGTCTGTCAAATAAATAAATAAATATTTTTTAAAAATACCCAGACAAAATACCAAAAGAGAAAAAACAAAAATGCTATTACCCTACCAAGCCATCTATTTTCTTTTCTTTTATCCTCTGAAAGATTACTAGATGAGGAAACAGGTAATGATTCTAGTTACACCACTTGGGTAAATCACTTACCATATCTGCTGGTCATAAAGCATATCCAAATACTACAAAGAAATGTTTTATTGTTTTTTTAAGATTTTATTTATTTGTCAGAGAGAGAGAGAGAGAGAGGGAAAGCACGCGCACAAACAGGGGGAGTGGCAGGCAAAGGGAGAAGCAGGCTCCCCAGTGAGCAGGGAGCCCTACATAAGACTGGATCCCGGGACTCTGAGATCATGACCTAAGCCAAAGGCAGACGCTTAACCATCTGAGCCACCCAGGCATCCCAAATACTACCAAGAAATGTTTTAAGAAAAAAATTAATTATGTTTCATCAGGCATGTACTGAAAATTATTTATTTACTCTCTATACACAACATGGGGCTCAAACTCACAACCCCAAGATCCAGAGTTGTATGCTCTTCCAACTGAATCAGCGAGGCATCCCCGAAAACAATTTTATGGTTTGGTAAGGGAAAATATTACTTGTATAAACATACTATGCAGTAAAACTGCATCAATAGTATAAAATCATATGACTCTAACGAAAAAGATTCACGTCAATGGATACTAAAAAAGACCAAGCAATACAGTATCCCAACTCATTGATAAATTAAGCCCTGAACCACACATATAGTACTGTATTTTTGTGAATACAGTAATCAGAAAACAAGCCATGAAATAAAGCTGCATTAATTTGAATTAATCCCTAGATAGCAATTAATGGTACCAGATAAAGCACAGTACCTATAGAAAAATGTCTGACAGAAACTAATTTATGGCACTGGGCAAAAATGTGAAAAAAATCCCAAAATTATGCTTATGTGTGTAATATAAAATATTTCATTGAATATTAGTCTGCTAATGGCTCAAGTCCTTCAAAATGAAGGTTTGCATTACCACACCGGTTAAGGAACTACGACCAGCTGTGTGCTTGCTGAAGGCAAAAGGGGATACAGATAGGTAGTTGAAGAAGGTAGTTACAAATACAGCTATGACCAAGTGACTAGTTACAGAAATGAATACTGTAATTGCCATGAGTATTTCCTCCTTTGTTATGAGTAGGGGTTTTTTTTTTGTTTTGGGGGGGGGGTTGTTTTTGTTTTTTTTTTAAAGATTTTATTTATTTATTTGACAGACAGAGATCACAAGGAGGCAGAGAGGCAGGCTTCCCGCCGAGCAGAGAGCCCAACTCGGGGCTCAATCCCAGGACCCTGAGATCACGACCTGAGCAGAAGGCAGAGGCTCAACCCACTGAGCCACCCAGGCCCCCCTATGAGTAGGTTTTTGTGTCTGAGTGTTTATCTCTGTTCTCTATTCCCTTATTATATAACATAAAATCATATTTTATATCATACTATTATATCAAACAATATCATACTATTTAAATATTATTAATTTTATATCACAGTATTTAAGTTATGAGAAAGCAAAGAAATGTAAACGTTATTTAAGGACTTTACTTCCTTTTCTAGAGAAAGGGTTAGTGTGTTTTCTTTCTTTCTTTCTTTCTTTTTTTAAAGATTTTATTTATTTATTTAACACAGAGAGAGAGATCACGAGTAGGCAGACAGGCAGGCAGAGAGAGAGGGGGAAGCAGGCTCCCCACCAAGTAGAGAGCCCGATACGGGGCTCAATCCCATGACCCTGAGATCATAACCTGAGCAGAAGGCAGAGGCTTAACCCACTGAGCCACCCAGGTGCCCCGGTTAGTGTGTTTTCAATTGTATGCAGGATAGTTGTAATACGTTAGATAGAATTATGACCTTGTTACAGTCTTTTTTTATTTTTTTGAAGATTTTATTTATTTGACAGAGAGAAAGAGATCACAAGTAAGCAGAGAGGCAGGCAGAGAAAGGAGGGGAAGCAGGTTCCCCACTGAGCAGAGAGCCCGATGCGGGGCTCCATCCCAGGACCCTGAGATCATGACCTGAGCCGAAGGCAGAGGCTTAACCAACTGAGCCACCCAGGCGCCCCTTGTTACTGTCTTTATTTGGAGATTAAGTATGGTTTTAGGAGATGCATATGGGTGCCAAGTTAACACGGGATGATTAAATTTTATAGTCTACATGGTACCCAGTTATTAGGTCAAACATTATTCGAATGTGTTTATAAGAATGTTTCTGAATGAGGGCGCATGGGTGGCTCAGTGGGTTAAAGCCTCTGCCTTCAGCTCAGGTCATGGTCCCAGGGTCTTGGGATCGAGCCCCGCGTCGGGCTCTCTGCTCAGCAGGGAGCCTGCTTCCCTTCCTCTCTCTGCCTGCCTCTCTGCCTACTTATGATCTATCTGTCAAATAAATAAATAAAATCTTTTTAAAAAATTAAAAAAAAAATGTTTCTGAATGAGATTAACACTTGAATCAGTAGACTGAGTAAAGCAGATTGTCCTCCCCATTTGGGTGACCCTCATCATCAGATGAAGGCTTTCACAGAACAAAAAGGCTGACCCTGTCAGGAGTAAGGGGAAATTCTTCTTGTCCTGACTGCTTAAAGCTGATACATTGTTTTTTCCCCCTGCCTTTAAACTTGAACTGAAGTATAGGCTCTTCTTCAGTCTAGAGCCTTCTGGCTTTTGGACTGGAACTTACACCTTTGGCTCTCCTGATTCTCAGGCTAGTGGACTTGGAGTAGATCTAAACCACTGCTTTCCTGTCTCTCCAGCTTGCCAACTACAGCTCTTGGGATTTCTCACCCTCTATAATCACATGAACCATTTCCTGGTAATAAATCCCTTCCTGCCAAGTCCCATGGCTCTCCTAATTCTAAAAATACACAAATACTTGGAATTTCCCTCCAGTGTTTTACAAACCATCTAGATCAGTAATTCCAGTAGAGATAAAATGTGAGCCACATAAGTAATTTAAAGTTTTCTATTAGTCCTGTTAAAAATAAATTCAAGAGAAACATGTGAAATTAGTTTAAATACATTTTATACTACCCAATATATCAAAAATATCATCTTAACATGTAATCAATGTTTTTAAACTATTAATTTTTTTGTACCAAGTCTTCAAAATCCAGGACACCTGGGTGGCTCAGTAAGTTAAGTGTCTGCCTTCAACTCAGATCATGACCCCAGGGTCCTGGGATCGAGCCCCGTATCAGGCTCCATGCTCAGTGAGGAGCCTGCTTCTCCCTCTGCCTGCTGCTCCCCCTGCTTGTACTCTCTCTATATATATCAAACAAACAAAATCTTTTAAAAAAAGGAAGTGTCTTGGGGTGTCTGGGTGGCTCAGTGGGTTAAAGCCTCTGCCTTCGGCTCAGGTCATGATCCCAGGGTCCTGGGATCGAGCCCCGAATCAGGCTGTCTCTGCTCAGCAGGGAGCCTGCTTCCTCCTCTCTCTCTGCCTGCTTCTCTGCCTACTTGTGATCTGCCTGTCAAATAAATAAATAAATAAATCTTTAAAAAAAAAAAAAAAAGGACGGGTCTTCAAAATCCAATATGTATTGTGCACTCACAGTATTTCTCAATTCAGGATGGCCACATTTTAAGTGCTCAACAGCTACATGTGGCTAATGGTTATAGTATTGGACAGTATGTGTCTAGATGCATTATTCTATTCTAAGAAAGATAACGGGAGAGCTTCTGCTTCTGGCCCCAAAAAACCCAATTACAAGTAAGCCACCACTCTTTTCCTCCCTGTTCCCTTTGGGTGGAAAGACACTCTGGTAAGGTTAGCTAGTGTCTTTCAGTTGGGAAAGAGGAACTGTAAAACTCTGGTTACTGAGTAAAGCAACTAAGAATTCCTATACCTTTCTTAACCCTAAAACTGAGGTCAGATGAATTATTGTGCTGTAAAAGCCAACGCTCAAAATTAAGGAGCCTTATAATAATTCACTGAGCACTTCGTTGTCACTTGTAGATCACAGCACAGAATAGATGCAAAGTTTATCCGAAGTATTCAAGTCCTTAACATTCAACTTGTGTTCTTCCCTAGGTTCCCTAGATGACAGAGGAAATATTCCTACCATGGCTTAATACAAACTCCAAGTAAAATGCATATTTAAGAGTCCTAGTTATCTCAAAGGACTGTAGTCTATAATGATTCTCACTATACACCAAAAGGTACATTCCTCCCTTTTCCCATACTAGACATAACCTTCTTAGCCTCACTTACCTGCACAAACCATTAGAGATGCGGCCCTCAGAAAGATCATAAAATTTACACACAAATACAATCTTGCCATTTCATTAACACATCAAATTCTTACAAGTCTCAAATAGGTAAAAGAGACATCCTTCAAATTCACTGTAAGGACTAAATAAACTTCTCTTCTGGCGCAAATAAGAACAAACAATTTCCCCCTTGTGCATGTCTCTTCCATGCTCCTCAGTCTTATACTAAGTGAGGGACTAGAAACCCCCTCCCAGTACGTACCTGCCTTTGAGCGAACCATCAATTCCAACTAGGAAGGGAGCTTCCAAGACCACGTTATTTGTGACTCCTAGGAAGACAAACACAGGTCAGAAGGAAAGAGTACTTGTGAAGCTTTGAAAGGGAAAACCTACCCGCTACAGATAGATTCATTATGGCCACAAAAATCATGAAAAGTTGCCCTCACCCCTGGCAAAGGGGTTTCCTTCCAAATCTTCCCCCCAGTCTTTTTCACCACCCGCTCTCGACCTTCCCGTGAGAAAGCGGGAACCCCCTTTCTGGCCCTCCTCCGCCTTCCTCAGACTCTGCCCCCACTCACTGGAGAAGACCACGGCTCCTAGGGACCGCGACAAGTCCCAGGCGAGGTGCAGAGAGTCAGCTAGCACCGCGTAGCACTGCGCGCACTGGAACACCGCGCACCTCTCGGGCTGCAGCCACGACGGCAGCCGCGGGCCAGATGGCAGCTCCTCTGCCCCCAGGCTTGCGGGGCCAAGCGGCGAGGACCCGTTCACTACCTGCGTGTCCCACTCCATAGAAGTCGTACAAGAGTGTCTGTCAGTTTTTTTCTTAGCGGCATCACAAAAATCACCCCCCGGAAGCTGTGCACAACGCGAACGATGCCGCCGCGGCCGAGCCGCCATCTTCCCGCAGCCCGCGCCTCCGCTTCGAACACGCACCTGGCCCGCCCAAGCACGATTCCTGCTTCCTCATTGGACATCGTGAGCCGGGGACTCCGCCTCAAAGTGTTGTTGAGGGGTGGGGGGAAAACGTGCGCCGGATGCGAGGAGAATCTTCGTTTCTATTGGTCAACACCAGGAAACCCCGCCTTCAGGGTATTTTTAACCAATAGAAGTGCAGCATTTTCAATTTAAACTCTCTATAAAGTTCGGTTTCGGTAACGCTTAGAGTGGCGCCAGAGTTTTGAACTGCGCTGCCGACGGTGGAGTACAAGTCCTCACTGTGGTCGCCTGGATGCAGCTCGCCAGGGCCATGCCCTCCCTTGAGGAGCTGGACTCCTTCAAGTACAGCGACCTTCAGAACCTAGCCAAGAATCTGGGCCTCCGGGCTAACCTGAGGGTACGGAGCCGGTAGCGGGCGGGGTTGTGTGAGCTGCCTCCGGTAGACTTGGTGGGAAGGGACCGAACGGGTACCCCGGGACTGAGCCTCCTCTTCCTACAACTACGCAAAACGGAGAGGGGACCATAGTATTCACCTTATTTTGAGGCTGATTTTTCTGGGGGTTCACATAGGCCTTGACTTCAAAAGGATTTGTTCGGTTTGGTGTTATTGGATGTACTCTGGAATTAATTTAGGAAATGCACGCCCCGAAAACTCAGGGATGCTGTGTCTAATTCAGGTCGTCAGGCAGTCGCAGAAGTAATTGCTTTGGCTTCTGGGAAATTGGAAACAGTCACAATCCTGTGAACTGTAAATGAGCCCCAGATCTCTTAATACTTTACTGGAGGACCTGGAAGAAAGGGTGACTTTTAGAGGACCACCTCGTGGATAAATTTTTATAACTCAGGCCTGATCTAGAATGATTGTTCTTTTGTGATTACCGTTGTGGTAATGTTCTGTTTGCTAACTTTGGTCCTTTGGCCTCAGATCCCCTTCTTTCTCCGTGGTCTTTATTTGCATTGATAATTTCCAGCTACTCTTCAGAGTCCAACAGAAGTATCACTGACTTGACACTTCATGTCCTCTGCTTCGGTCCCTTGGGCACAGGTCCACCCTAGTAATCCCAGGATCCTGTGTGCTTTTAAAGCTGTTTAATGTCAGGTACTTTCTTTGAGTATTTGCAGGCTTTCTCCTTACACTGTGGTTATTTGCGTATTACATTATCCTCTCCACTACATGTTAAGTTCCTTGAAAAAAAATCCCAGCCACACTCCTTGGAAGGTCTTTACAACACTAAGTGCAGTATATGGGAGATGCTGAATAGTTATTTTCAATCACTTGTTGGCAGTACTAGAATAATGCTCCAAATAGTGCCAAGAGAGTTACAGTGGAGGCTTCCTGTGTTCAGAGCTCTTGGTAACATTAAGGCCCTGCATGGAGCAACTGGGTGGCTCTGTGGGTTAAGCCTTGGGATCAGGTCATGATCTCGTAGTCCTGGGATCAAGCCCCACATCGGGCTCCCTGCTCAGGAGGGAGCCTGCCTCTCCCTCTCTCTCTGCCTGCCTCTCTGCCTACTTTTGATCTCTCGCTATAAAATAAATAAATAAACAATCATTAAGGCCCTACAACCATTTGGGTCTCTGAAGCGTCATTGCAACAGAGATCTTTTTCTAAAAGCCCCACCTGTCGTTCGTTCTCTTGAGGCACCTAATCTGGGTTAGCCAATTTATCCCCTGATTTCTGAGTGGAATAGTGAAGTAATTTGGGTCACTACAGACCCCATTACCTACCTAGCATACAGTATCTGGCACACAGTGGGTGTCAATAAAGACTTTTTGAGAGATACCTATTTTCCAGAAAAAGGTGACCATATAAGTCTTTATTATAAGCAGCTATAGAAAGACAGTTTTGAGACAGTTGAAGAAAATTAAACTTTAACTAGTTATTAAGTGAAGGTATTGTGGGCTCCCTGCTCATCAGGGAGTGTGCTTCTCCCTCTCCCTCTGCTACTCGCCCCTGCTTGTGATCTTTTCTCTGTCAAATAAATAAAATCTTAAATAAATAAAGGTATTGTTCATTTTGTTGGGTATAATAATAGTGTTGCATTTATTGCCCCCCCCCTTTTTTTCTGTACCCAACCTGCCTGGAGAAAATCACAGCTTGTTGACTGAACTTATATTTAAACTTATATTTATGACCATAAATCATAAAATGAGCATTTGATCCCCGTATGATTACTTGGTAGTCATTAACTTTCCCATTTTTGAGGACAATTAAGTGCTGTCTTCTCACATTGGTTCCCTTCCCTCACTTGATGTCTTTTACTCATAGGTCATTGGAAAAGTAGATGGAGTCAGCGGAGAGTTACCTCATCTTTCCACCATCAAACCCTCAGGCCATCCCCCAGCTGTCCCATTGTACTTTATGTTCTTCTGAGGGCAGCCTAGCCATTTGTGCCAGGGATCCTTGTTCCCGCCTCTGGGGCTTGCGCACCTGCACTTAGCTCCTCCCCTACATCAATTTCTCCTGCTCAGCTGGCTCAATTCCCTAAAGGATGCTATCAAGTCTTAATAGTCCCCATCTTAAAAAAACAAAAACAAAAACAACAACAACAACAGAAACCTCTCCTGACTACTTGTCCTTCATCTTCGGCTCAATTTCTCTGTTCTTTTCCACTGAAACGGCTCTTACCAAGGCCACAAACCTCTGCATCTTCCAAAGCTTGTGATACATCTCTGTCCAACCCTGCTATTTGGCAGGCTTGAATCTTCCTTATTTGCTTAAACCACTTTCACTCCTGAAATCTGATCTCTGCTTACCATCACCAGTGCTGCAGACCTAGGCCACAGCCTGTCTGCGGCTCTCCCGCCTCTACTCTTGGCAATATTTGAAACGTTGAATGCACCACTGTTTCTGCTCGGTGTCCCCCATTGACTTGCCCCACACCTAAAATAAAATCCAGACTCCTACAAATGTAATGTTTGATCCTGATTTGAAGGGGAATTTTTTTTAAAAAGAAAACAGCTAAAAATTGAGGCAATTGAGGAAATTTGATTGTGGGCTACATATCAGAGGATTTTAGGAAATTAATATATTTCCTGGGTATGATAACGTATTAGAGGTTATGTAAGAAAACAACCCCTTGTTTTTGGGAGATGAGGCTGATGTATTTAGTGGGAAAGTATCGTGTTGGCTGGAACTTATTTTCAAATAAGTTGGCAAGAAATACATTACTATAGAGCAACTATGAGACTGTGTTAATGATTGCTGAATCTAGGTGGGGAGGATAAAAGTGTTTATTATACTATTTCAACTTTCCTATGGACTTGACATTTCTTTAAAGGTTTTTTTTTGTTTGTTTTAATTTGAGACAGAGCATGCACAGGGGAGAGAGGCAGAGGCGGGAGGGAGAATCAGACTCCCCACTGAGCAGGGAGCCCGAAGCAGCATCCGTCACCATGCTCCACAACACTGGCTTCCTTCTGTCCTTCCAGTTCACCAGCCCACCTCAGGCCTTGGTGCACCCTCTTCTTGGAATGCTCTTCCCTACATCTTGGCCTGCTGCTTCTTCGTGTTCCCATCTCCATTGAAAAGTCACCACCTCTGAGAGGCCTTTCCTGACCCTCCTAACTCAGGGAGCACCCTCCTCCAGTCCCCAGGTTAATTTTCTGGTAGCCCCTGATATCCTATCATTTTTTGAGCTTCGTTAACAGACTAGCCCACCACGGGAGGTTCCTAGAGAGTGGAGACCTTGTGTCTTTGGCTCATCACTGTCTCTCCTGTGCCTGGAACTGTGTGCAGTGTGATCAGTGCTTATTGACCTGCTGATCCTAAAACCTGTACCTCCTGCTTGGCCCTCATGAGCCTCACCCAGAGCATTGAACCTGATAAATGCCCTCACCTGGCTCTGTCACGGGCACCTTCTTTCATCATTGTCACGTGTCTGATGAGGTTTTTGTGGTATTTTAAGTCTGGAAACCTGTACAATATAGAGCCTATGATTAACATTACTGTATGGTCTACTTAAAAATGTGCTATCGTCTTACATGAAGGGTTCTTAAAACCAAACAAACAAACAAAAGACAAAACGCAGAGGGGGTGGTAGGAAACTGTTGCTAACAGAGAAGATTATGACAGTGGTAATGGTTTCATGGGTATATATTTATCACCAAACACATGCCATTGTGTATATTAGATGTCTGTAGCTGTTTGTAGGTCGATCATACCTCAGTGAAGTGGTTGGTGGAAAAGATGATTGAAGAACCAAGAGTGCCTGAATTCTGCCCTACCAATGACCCCCTTCATGGAGAAGGCCCCAAGAGACATTCAAGGAGCAACAGCAGTAGAAAATAAAAACCACTTTATTCTAGCTGGTATGGTGCCTGAGACCTTGACACAGGGCATACTGGTAAACCGGCTGGGGGATGGGCTTCACACCCTAAGCACAGCCTCTCATGTCCCCTAAAGCCCCAAACCAAATCCGGATCCCTGCCATTCTCTCCTGGACACATGGTCAAAGATAAATGGTATGAGCTGTGGTCGCTGGACCCACACTGAGAAGGAAATATCTGGTTCTCAGCTTCCTGAGTGGAAGAGGAGGAAAAGACAACCCAACCAATATGCTTGACCTTTCAAAAGCCCAAGAAACTAATCAATCAGATTAGTATTTCTCAGGAAGGGAAGGTTTCTCAGGGTGAGAAGAGAAACTAGGAGTCCCTTCCCCCAGGGACCTGGAACCATCCTCCCACCACACCACCCCCCAAGCCTGCCTGTGTTTGGAATTCCTGGTCTGAGAGATCCCCACCATGTTACATCAGCTGCCCAAGCCAGGAGCTGGGTGTAATATAGTTTCAATGTTCCTCAACCCCTGTCTTCGTACTGACTTTACTTCCTAAAAACGTTTTGAATCTGTCACTATTGCCTTAGTCCTGCTCTAGCTCAGGCCATAGTCCTTCCTGGTTTCCTCTCCTGGGCTCCCAGCTGCTTTGCTGGCTTCTGCCTTTCTGCCATCCAGTGTATCCTGCACGTGGTCCTGCTGGAGTGATCATTCTGAGGAATGCAGAACCGGTCACTGTCTGGCACTGCTGGACTCTTCCAACGCTGCCCTTTGCGGGTAAAGCTCCTACGATTAACAGGCTTACAAGGCCTGGCAGGATTGGCCCCTGCGCACTTTCTCCAGCGTCTTCCTCCCCTTCCCTGAGCAGCTCCATGCTCCAGCCACACTGAACTTGAGTTCCCCAAACTCCACCCTCCTTCTTTCCTTCCCAGACAATTTACCCCTTCCCTGTGGTCACCTTTGTCCCGTTTATCCTTCAGACCTCAGCAGTTGCAAACATCATGTCTTCATCTTAGAACTGGTGTGTCCAGTTACCTGCTCAAGTCTATCCCAGCTGTCTCGTGCACAACAGCCTGGGTATCCTCATGTTGGAGCTTAGCCCAGGGTATCTGTTGTCATTGCCTCTTAACCTGTCTCACTTCCCCATTCTTCTGTGAAAACTGGGTGGGGCCAACTCTGGCTTGGTCATCTTCTATTCCAGAGCCTGCCCAGAGGACATTTGAGGAATACTAGAACAGGAGAATAATTATCCTCAAAAATGGGAAAGTTAATAACCTTTTTTGCTTACTTGTTTTTTGGCCCTACTGATAAAGTCTTGAACTCTCCTGCAGGCAGACAAGTTGTTAAAAGCCTTGAAAGCCCACCTTAAACATGAGGCAAAAAAAGAAAATGAGAATCAGGTAAGTAATATTTTTTTTACCACCTGTTAAATACTAAGACAATTATATTTAATTAATGAGCAGTAAACACAACCAGTGATGACGTGCTATTTATCCCCAAGGAGATCATTTTAAGTAATAATAAATCCTTTGATAATAACTATTTGCTATTAAAAAAAAAAAACTGCCTAGTAGTGAGTAACCTGCTGAATAAGATGTTCTCATAAAAATGCAAAGGTTGTGAATTACTAGTTGCCAAACCTTACAAGAGCTAGCCTGGTATGAGCAAGGAAGGAACAGGATTTGAAGCCCAAAAAATCCGTGTTAAGTAGCAGTTCTGTCATTTCTTCTTATGTGATCTTGGAAAACTGAGATGCGTTTATTCTTAGTTTCCTATTCTTTACAATGGAGACAGTACCTGCTCTACTGAATTGAATGTTACGAAAACGAAATGAAGTAGGGCCTGTGAGAGTGGCTTGTCATGCCCCAGAAACCAGAGTGGTGGGAGAGGGGCTGTCATGGCTGCCTCAGACCGAAGGTTTTGACAGGGCCTGACCTAGTCCACAGATGCTGAGTTAGGGTGAGGATTCTAAACTTGAAAGAGAGGAAAATCCAGAAAGGCCTTAAGGCCCTGTGCTTTGAAGAGCATTCATTATCTATCTGGAAATGGAGATAAATGTAAATATGAATTGAGAATCTAGCTGCTACCTCCCCCTGTCTTTATCATCTTTATATTCCAAGTTATAAACATTTAAAACTGCTAATACTCAAAATTCTTTTGGGGTGCCTGGGTGGCTCAGTCAGTTGAGCATCCAGGTCTTGATCTCAGCTGAGGTCTTCATCCCAGGGTCATGTTTCCAAGCCCTGCACTGGGCTTCATGCTGGGTGTGGAACCTACTTAAAAAATAAACATAAGTAAAAATAAAAAATGTACGGCAAAATTCTTGTGATTCCAGGTTTAATTAACTTAAAATAGACAACAAAAAAGGATCAATTTTGAATTCTAGCTTTAAGATTTTACATCAACTAATCTCCATCTCTCTTTTTATATATAACTCTCTTAATGATTAAGAATACATCATTAAGAGGCGCCTAGGTGGCTCAGTGGGTTAAAGCCTCTGCCTTCGGCTCAGGTCATGATCCCAGGGTCCTGGGATTGAGCCCCGAGTCGGGCTCTCTGCTCAGCAGGGAGCCTGCTTCCTCCTCTCTCTCTCTGCCTGCCTCTCTGCCTGTTGTGATCTCCATCTGTCAAATAAATAAATGTTAAAAAAAAAAAAATACATGATTAAGGAGCACCTGGGTGGCTCAGATGGTTAAGTGTCTGTCTTCAGCTCAGGTCATGATCTGCAGGTCCTGGGATCGAGCCTCACGTCGGGTTCACTGCTCAGCGGGAATCTGCTTCTGCCTCTCCCCCTGCTTGTGCTCTCTCTGTCTCTGTATCTCTCTCAAATGAATTTTTTAAAAAAGGTGATTAGTGCCATTGGAAATCAAGATTTTAGTTTGGATGGTAGTTAATAGAGTAATTAATAGTTAATTAGTAGTTAATATAGTAAAATCATCCCCTATCTATCATATTTCAAATTTAACATCTCAGGGGCCATTCCGTTTTGAAAAAATTTCACAAAAGCATGATGATAGTCCAAATTCAGTCAGATAGAGGTGTTGGATCTGTAAATAGTAAGCTTAGGGCGCCTGGGTGGCTCAGCCAGTTAAGCGTCTGCCTTCGGCTGGGATCATAATCCCAGGGTCCTGCAATCGATCCCCACATCAGCCTTCCCTTTCAGTGGGGAGTCTGTTTCTCCCTCTCCTTCTGTACTCCCCACCCCTGGCTTGTGCTCCCTCGCTCATGCGGTCTCTCTCTCAAAATCTTTAAAAAAAAAAAAAAAAAGGAGCTTAAAGACTTATTTAATTTTAGGGAGAAATGTGTGCATAAGCGTGTGCAGGGGGTGAGTTAGAGATGGGGAAAGAGAATCCTTAAGCAGATTCCCCAATAAGCAGCACTCAGTCCCAGGGCCCCGAGATTGTGACCTGAGCTGAAATGGAGAGCCGACCGCTCAAACAACTGAGCCACCCAAGTGCCCCTCAATAGTGAGCTTAGATGGGAAGATCTGATACAAAAAAGAGTTGGTTTTTCTAAGGCTGCAGGGGGAGTCAACACAGCCCAAGTGCACAGCAAAGAGATCATTGATGCTACCAATGACAGATGTGTAAACTTCCAGACCCCCCAAATCCTCCCGTAGGGGATGCACAGGTGTTGGTCCTATCTGAGTGAGTGGGACATCACACCTTATGGAAGTTTTATTCTTGCACTGCGGGTCAGCCTTAACTGTAGGAGTTGGAGCAGCTTGGTATGTGGGTTCGTCTGGCTGTGTTCCAAGGACTGCCTTGTCTGAACTAGGGGTCCTCCGTCAGTCTCGGAGTTAGTCAAGTCTGTTACAGGTGCATCACGGTGCATTGGGAATGAACACCTCCTCCCTGATCACTGTCTGCCTCCCAGACTAGCCTGTATTTAAGGTGCATGGGATTAAAACTAGCAATGTCCAGGACTGTGCTAACAGACATCTAAACAGGACAGTTCTGGACCTGTCCTGCCCTCTGCTAATAGGGAGTCCCTGCGGGAGGGCTATATAAACACTTTAAGTGTCCCTGTAGTCCAACGGTACGAGTAACCTAAGGGTGTTGCTTGTATAGTGGAAGCAGCTTCTTTTTCTTCACCATGCCTCTCCAGGAAGTTGGGAAGCAGGATCCAGATAGCATCTTTCTCCTCTCCTGTATCCCCACCTTTGAATTGATGTGTACCTGTTTTCACCTGTCACCTGCAGTGAGTTCACAGGTGCAGCTCGGTGTGCTGTAGCACGCTCTTCTCGTTCCTTAGCTCCTGTACCTTTCCTTGCCATTCTTCATCCTAGACCTTGCATCACTTGTAACTGTGTCACTTCTGCAATATTTTACCTCTGTCTAAAATCTGCCGTTCTGTTCTCTAAGCCTCCTTATTCTTGGACTTCCACGTTTATTTTATATTGTGGTTCTTATTACAGGACATATGGGTGAATCATTTGAGGAGATTTTTACAAATAGTGGTAGATAGAACTTCTCATACTCCAGGCCCACTCAGTCAGCTCTGAGGGTGGGGTCCAGGCAGCCCCGTGCAGTGGAGTAAAAATAGGATACAAAGCACTCTAGCCACCACTGCCGCACGCAGAGCACCAGGTGTCAGGACCAGGTAGAATATTGGAAGGCCTCTCTGCAAGGAAATTTGATGGCATCAAGCTCCGGCTTCTGGCATTCAGTGGTTCCCTTGCATAAAAGCCTCCTCCTCGAGTAAGGACCCTACTGGATCAGGTCCTGCCAGATAAGGCCCTGCCACACATCCAAGCCTCTGATGAGGTCTGCCTTATTTTTTTGAAATAGGATAGACAGCCAATAGTCACCAGACATTTGAGGGGAAGCCTGCAGTGGAAGAGAGCTGAAGATAAATAACAAGAGGACCCTAAAGGAGACCCAGATGACCGAGAAAACAAACAAAAAGCTCTAAGAAAAAAAATGCCTTTCAAGAACTAAATGATTTATCAACTAGAATCAAGCTACACAGACACGGCACAGATGATTCAATTAAGGTTATATAACAAGCTATAAATGTTAACAAGTTAGACAATAGATGACATTGAGAGAAAAAAGGAGGACAAGAGGTGAAGGGAAGTATAAGGATTCTGTACTGAGATTTCACAGGAGGCTTTGTGTAGGTGTGGGACAAGATATAAAGGTTTCAGAGTCCTTAGGGGAGCAAAGGTAATAGAGTGAAGGGGTACAGTGCTCTCGGGAGGAAGATGGGAGAGGAGCGTGGGACCAGTGAGCTAAACTGTAGCCCATGTAGCACTGAAAACAGCTGCTGCAGCCACAAATGCATAGTCTCCCCCGCCCCGGCAAACCCCGAGTGATCCGTAAGTGACCACCTAAAGCGAAGGAAGCCCTAGAAATGGGAGGGCTGGGGTGGAGAAGCAACTGCTTTCCGTTAGAATCTCTTCAGTACTACTTTATTTTTTTTAGCCACAGGTGTATTTCAGATCAGCTCCTGATTAGAATTTAGTGTAAAAACAAAAACACCAAAAGCAAATCAAACCTCTCCTTTATACTGTGTAGGTAAGAGAATGCGCTGAAGACAGGCCTTCCTCATACTCATGATCATTTCTCACTTACTTTTTTTTTTCCTAGTGCTCCCATAGTTTCATTTTTACATTTAAATCTTTTACCCAGGGGCATCTGGGTAGCTCAGTCGGTTAAGCATCTGCCTTTGGCCCAAGTCATGATCTCTGGTTCCTGGGATCAAGCCCCACATTGAGCTCCCTGCTTAGCGAGGAGCCTGCTTCTCCCTCTGCCTCTGCCTCTCCTCCTGCTCATGATCTTTCTGTATCTGAAGTGAATAAATAAAATCTTAAAAAAAAAAACCTCTGACCCATCTAGATTGCATTTGTGTGTGAAAAAACAAGTTTCATTTCCCTCCCCCTACCAAAAAGATAAGCAGTTAATTTTCTCTGCATCATGTGTTGAATCATGAATCTAGTCTTCCCCCCCATTATTATGAAGTGCAACTATTATCAAACAATGTCTTCTTACATAAGCAAGTCTATTTGGGATAATCTGATCCTTGTACCACTCTGTTCTAATAATGGAGCACTTTTAGTTTCTGTTAGTACAGGTGTCATTCTTACCTTACTCCCTTATTCTGGCCTTGGACAAGTTACTTTAGACTCTCTAAGCCTCAATTTGCCTCTCTGTGAACTGGGGATAATGTTAGTGCATATCTTTTTTATATATATATATATATATTTTTTTAATTTTTAAGATTATTTATTTATTTGACAGAGAGAGAGAGATCACAAGTAGGCAGAGAGAGAGGGGGAAGGAGGCTCCCTGCTCAGCAGAGAGCCCGATGCGGGGCTTGATCCCAGGACCCTGGGATCATGACCTGAGCTGAAGGCCGAGGCTTTAACCCACTGAGCCACCCAGGCCCCCCAATGTTAGTGCATATCTTTTTTTTTTTTTTTTTTTTGTTAGTGCATATCTTATTGGCTTTGAGGAATAAGTGAGATAACCCATGAAGTTGTGATATTAGCTGTACTTATTGGAGCATACTGCCTAGTACTCTGCTTTGTGTATATTCAAAAGAAAATTAATGCTAATTTGCTTACTTACTCATATTAAGAAAACTTTGAGTTCTTTCCTAGCCTAGTTTTTAAGCTGGGGTTATTAAGTGTGATCGTTTTTTCTTTTTAAGATTTTATTTTTGGGGGCACCTGGGTGGCTCAGTCATTAAGCATCTGTCTTTGGCTCAGGTCATGATCCCGGGATCCTGGGATTGAGTCCTGCATCGGGCTCCCTGCTCAGTGGGAAGCCTGCTTCTCCTTCTCCCACTCCCCACGCTTGTGTTCCCTCTCTCATTGTCTCTCTCTGTCAAATAAATAAATTTTTTTTTTTAAGATTTTGTTTATTTATTTGACAGAGAGAGATCACAAGTAGGCAGAGAGGCAGGCGGTGGGGAAGGGGGGGCGGGGAAGCAGACTCCCTACTGAACAAGGAGCCCGATGCGGGGCTCGATCCCAGGATCCTGAGATCATGACCGAAGCCGAAGGCAGAGGCTTAACCCACTGAGCCACCAAGGCACCCAAATAAATAAAATCTTAAAAAAAAAACAAAATAATTTTATTTGTCAGAGAGAAAGAGTGCAAGCAGGGAGAGCAGCAGGCAGAAGGAGAAGCAGGCTCCCCACTGAGCAGGGAGCCCAACGCAGGACTCGATCTCAAGACCCTCGGATCTTGACCTGAGCTGAAGGCAGACGCCTAACCTACTGAGCCACCCAGGCGTCCCTGATTGTTTCTTTCCAAAGGCTCTCAAATTCGTGTCCTGGCCTATACTTTAGTATAAGAGCGTTTAAAAATTACCTTTTGAAAATATGTTTTCTATTCAGTTTAAATTCTGATTCTTCCTGAACACTGTAACTCTAAAAATAGGATGTGGCAGATGAATGTCTTTCTTTCCACGATGGAAGTCAGATCTCTGCATCGTCCTGTGAGGAGGCTGAGCTACAGAGCCATGGCCAGGAACAAACTGAGAGGGAGCCGCTTGGTCATGGCACCAAAACCAGGAGAAGGTGCAGGACAGTCCTCAGGAACCCTGACACCCAGGTGAATGGACGTGTGCAAATTCTGACCACCACCTGTGCTAAAATTGGTATATTCTTAGGAAACTTTCTCTTTGAATTTCCTTATGATACCAAACGGTTGTAAATTCTGTGTGCTATGAGCTCTGTGAAAACACAGACCCAAGTCTAGACAGGTCGTCACACCCTGGGTGCTGGCACATGGGAAGTACTCACTGAGGAGTAAGCACAAATTCAATATGGGTTGAGTAAATATGAAAGTGAGGGAAGTGCTCCCCTAAGTGAGGGCTGGTAAGAAGGAAAGAGAAACCAACATTAGTAAGATTTTTTTTCAACTGGACTCAGACCTAGTGATCACTCTTCTGTTGGTCATTCAGCAGAATGGTCCTGGGATTAGCCAGAGCCTTCCCTCAGTTGCTTGGAGAAGACTCTGATTTTACTTTTTATCCTCTCATTCAAATGTAACTTTACAGGACATAGTCCTAATTTTTATTTTCTAGCCCCATAGAGTCCCTCAGCCTTTAGACTATCCATTTACCCCTAGGAGAGCTTATCTTGCTATTGAAGCTTTTCAGTGGGCCCTAGTAGGTCCTCTTCCTAGCTCTGCCACTCAGAAATCTAATTCTCTCCTGCTTTTCTTCCTTTAGCCCCTTTCTAATGTGGGTGTCGATCTTTGGAAGGCAATGGTGACTTTTCATCATTTAAATCCTTTCTTCCCTTTTAACATTTGTGGCAGGATCATTCAGAGATAAAAGTAAGTGACCACACTGAATTCCAGAATCAAGAGAAGCAGGAACACCAGGATCTCAGAACAGTTGCGGAAGTGCCTTCACCACCAGATGAGAGCCAAGGAGAGGAGAATGCCGTTTCCTCAGGAAAAAGAAGAAGAAATGGTATGCCAAATAAGGAAAACCAAAATGAAAGCCTGAGATTCCAGGGATACCCCTGTGTATTCATTTCCTAGGACTGCCCTAACAAAGTACCCCAAACCAGATGCTTTGTCCTCAGGTCCTGTCAGGGTTGCTAAAGGTTAAGACTTCCACATACCGTTCTGAAGAACACAGTTCAAACCAGAACATCATGCTGTAAAACTAAGTGTTCTACAGTGACAGCAGAAGTGGAAACTAAACACAGTCGACCATCAAGTCCTCTTCAGTACTGTTGTGGAAAAACCAGGGTAATAGTGGTAGCTGGAAAGTTTAGGCAAGTTGATATCTATGCAAATAGAATGTGGGCTCTCCTCCTCCCCACCAGCTCCTTCAGGCCTGTTCCAGACACCAGTGCACAGAGCTGCGTGCATGCTGCTCCCCGACGACTCCTGAAGAGGAGCCGCAGAGTCTCCCTTTGTTGGGGGGGGCGAGTGCTTTTATTTTGGTAAATGTATACTTTCCTTAGTTTCTAACCTTCTAAAAACCTCTTCCCTAAACTGTGTCAACTAAAAGTTTGTTTCAAGGAGACCAGAAACCTTGAGTTCCCCCAGACCCAACAGGACCCGGGGCTTCTTGAGTTCCTTGCCCGGGAAACCTGCCTGCTGCGCGGTATCTCATGTTCACTTCCCTGTAGCAGCCCTGTCTGCGCCCCAGGGCAGGGCCTGATGGAGGGGGGAGAGAGAAGGCGACCCAGTCCCATGGCCTCCATGCAGTGATGTGCAGAATTTCTAATGCTGATCCATTCCTCCTTCCCCAGAATTTGGACTGTCTTACTAAATGTCAACAGTTCCTGGAGGTAGAGCTGCTGATTCTGACTGAGACTGGGAGCCTGCAATTTTTTTTTTTTAAGATTTTATTTATTTATTTATTTGACAGAGATCACAATAGGCACAGAGGCAGGCAGAGAGAGAGAGAGGGGGAAGCAGGCTCCCTGCTGAGCAGAGAGCCCGATGCGGGGCTCAATCCCAGAACCCTGGGATCATGACCTGAGCCGAAGGCAGAGGCTTAACCCACTGAGCCATCCAGGCGCCCCAAGCCTGCAATTTTTTAATCAACACCACGGGGAATTAAGATACATATGCCTCCTAAGCCCAGTTTAAAATCATGATTTAGAGCAAGATATAAAAAAATGTGACCAAGAGTCAGAAGTGGGGGTGGAATTACCAGTATCCACCCCATCATTTTGTCAGGGAAACTTAGCTGCAGGACCTGGTTTCAAGAGCATGGAGAGCTGAGTTGGTAAAACATGCAGCTCTTGATCTCAGGATTGTGAGTTCAAGCCCCATGTTGGGCCTAGAGCTTAAAATAAAACAAACACAGGATTTTCTCGTACAAGTGTATGGAGTACAAAAAGCTCATTGGAAGGGGTTCATATTCCACGTATGCAACTAACCTTTAAGAAACTACTGTTGGGTGCCTGGGTGGCTCAGTGGGTTGAGACTCTGCCTTCAGCTCGGGTCATGATCTCAGGGTCCTGGGATCGAGGCCCGCATTGGGCTCTCTGCTCAATGGGGAGCCTGCTTCCCCCTCTCTCTCTCTGCCTGCCTCTCTGCCTGCTTGTGATCTCTCTCTGTCAAATAAATAAATAAAATCTTGGGGGGGGGCAAAAAAAAAAAAGAAACTACTGTTTGTCAAGTGGTACTTAGCACTGTATCAGAAAAGACTACTCACTGTTCTCTGAAAAGGCTTGATATTACAGTATTCTCCCCTTTCAAACACCTGTTTGTGGCAAGATTTGTTTTCATATGTACTTCAAACAAAAAAATACATCATAATATAGTGTATGCAAAAGCAGATAAGAGAATCCAGCTGTCTTTAAGTCAGACATTTGGTAAATGGTGAAAATATACCATCTTCTCACTATTTTGATCTTAGAAATTCTAGCCATTTTTCATAAATGTTTTTGTTAACCTATAACAAGTACATTTTTTAGTGTATCAATTTTTTAATGTTTTAATTGTAATATCTACTGGCACATACTGATAGAATGTAAACAAAAATAGGGGGAGTCCTTCATAATTTCTAAGAGTCTAACACGATCCTGAGACTAGAAGTGCGAGAATTGCTACTCTGTTCTAGAGATGACGTCATTTAGGTTTTGTGAGTTATTCTAGTCATGCCCATTAAAGCAAAGGAAAATCTTGGTTCTGGGATTTCAGTGTCATATCTCTTTAGTCTACTTTAATCTGGAACATTCTTCAGTCTTCCTTCGTCTTTGAGGATTTTTTTTTTTTTTTGATGTTTTCATTTTTTAATACAGGCCAGTTTTGTTGGGTCCTTGGCCTTGGTTTGTCTAGTAAGTGCTGAGGGTTAGATTTAGATGCTGGACGTGGGGCAGGATCCCATAGGGTAATCCTCAGTCACTGCTCCCAGAAGGCACAGGTGGTGGCTTGTTCACAGGTGATGACCTTGAGAAGTTTCCCCTTTGTGAAGCAGCTTTTTTTTTTTTTCCCCATTTGTAGTATCTGGGGAGGAGTGACTCTGACTCCATAAATATCCTGTTGTGCATGGAATGTTACCTTTCTGGTTTTAGAGGCCAGCTCCAAGCAGAAGCCCCTGCAGGCCCTCCTGCCCTACCCAGGCACTCTTTGTTGTCTTATGGACGCACTGGGAAACCTCCCCGACTGAGGGACGTGATTATACGTAGTAGTTCTTGAAAATCCATTTGGATATTTTTAAGTAGATTGCTTCAAGTTGGAAAAGATAACAGAATGTGGTCGTAAGTGAAGGGAAAATGGCCAATACATACACCCTGATTTCAACAGGATTTAAAGAATAAAAACTAGTAGGGAAGAGGAGGACCTGAGGAAATAGGCCAAAATGCTCATGGGTAAGGATGTTTCTTAGGTCGGTGGGATTGTGGGGGTGTGTGGGTTTTTGTTTTTTTTTTTTTAAGATTTCGTTTATTTATTTGACAGGGAAAGATCACAAGTAGGCAAGAGAGGCAGGCAGAGAGAGAGAGAGGAAGGAAGCAAGCTCCCCGTTGAGCAGAGAGCCCAACACGGGGCTCGATCCCAGGACCCCGGGACCATGACCCGAGCCAAAGGCAGACACTTTAACCCACTGAGCCACCCAGACGCCCCTGTGGGTGTGTTTTTAAGATTTGATTTTTAAGAAATCTCTATGCCTATTTGTCTAATTTGGGAATTGAACTTACAACCCTGAGATCAAGAGTCACACGCTCTACCAATTGAACCAGCCAGCCATCCCAGGATTGTGGGATTTTTACTGTTCTAGTTACAATAACCTGTTCATAGCAAAAGTTTTGAAAAAGTTTTCTTAAATTATTATTTGAGAAAGAGCATGAGCAGAGGGAGAAGCAGACTCAGCACTGAGCAGGGAGGCCAATCAGGGCTCAATCCCAGGACCCTGGGATCATAACCAGAGTTGAAGACAGATGCTTAACCCACTGAGCTACCCAGGCACCCATTAAATTTCTGTCTATTTACATAACTTCTATACAAGGAAGCATAAAATTTCTTCCTACTTGAAGTGTATGAGCTAAAATTGTAGTAATGCTACAACTCCTTCTTTATGCTCATTTTTCCCACCACCTTAGCACACATCCCATCACATGAAAGTGCCATGTTAACTTCTAGACCTTTTTTCTTTTTTTTTTTTCTTTAAGATTTTGTTTATTTGACAGACACAGATCACAATTAGGCAGAGAGGCAGGTAGAGAGAGAGGAAGGGAAGCAGGCCCCCAGCTGAACAGAGAGCCCGATGCGGGGCTCGATCCCAGGACCCTGGATGATCCCCATGACCTGAGCCGAAGGCAGAGGCTTTAACCCACTGAGCCACCCAGGCATCCCAAGACCTGTTTTTTTCTTTTAAACTTTATTTATTTTAGTGATCTCTACACCCAGCATGGGAGTTGAAATTACAACCCTGAGATCAAGACTCGTACACTCTGACTGAGCCAGCCAGGCGCCCCCAGCTTCTAGACATTTCTTAATCAGAAGAACTTGTTTCGAAATCTTTGATTAGTTCTGTTTCTTTCCATGTAGGTAATGAAGATTCGAAGGTACCTTCAGAAGGAAAGAAGTCTCTCTACACAGATGGGTTTTCCAAACCTGGAAAAAGCAAAAGAACTATAAGCACAACTCCAAGTAAGTTTTACACACACAGAAACAAAGTAACAGCTGGCGCCTTTGGGCTAACGCCGAATACCCAGTGTGCAAGAACAGCTGATGGCCTGAATGCTGGAATTGGGCCTGCCATCCATCTTCTCTCATTTTCTAGCTCTGAGACCAGGGGCCTCTTAGCCTTGGTAAACCCACTTCCTCAGTTTCCAGTGGGAATGCATATAATACCTATTTTGTCAGGTCGATGAAGTTGGCCCTCCAGTTCCAGATCCCCGCCTAAAGCTGTGACTGCAGTAAAGCGAATCCAACTGGTTTGTGTCCTCAGGATGGAAAAGTTCTTTTTATGCTGTACTATAGTTTGTTAAGTGTGTGATAAGTGTTACGTCTCAAAGAACAGTGCACGTATTTTAATTAAAAAATAATTCATTGCTAAAGAATGCTAGCCATCATGTGAACTTGCAGCAAAGTGGTCATCTTTTTGCTGGCCAAGGGTCTTGCCTCAGTGTAGATGGCTCTGAACAAGGGAGATGGATGGTGGTTGCTGAAGGTCGGGGTGGCTGTGGCAGTTTCTAAGAACAAGGCCATAGTGAAGTTTGCCCCAACCACTGACTTCCTTTAACAAATGATTTCTCTATAGAGTGCGGTACTGTTGATAGCATTTTACTCCCAGTAGAACTTCATCCAAAACTGGAGTCCATCTTCTCAAACCCTGCTGCTGCTTTATCAACTGAGTTTATTCTAAATATTCTAGAATATTCTAAACCCTTTGTTGTCATTTCAACAGTCTTCGCAGCATCTTTGCCAGGAGTAGATTCCATCGCAAGAAACCACTATCTTTGCCCATCTGTAAGAAGCAACTCCTCATCCATGAGTTGTATCATGAGATAGCACCAAGTCAGTCACATCTTTAGGCTCCACTTCTCGTTCTAGTTCTCTCGCTATTCCCACCACATCTGTAGTTACTTCCTCCACTAAAGTCTTGAGCTCCTCAGAGTCATCCTTGAGGGCTGGAATCAGCTCCTTCCAAACTTCTATTTGTGCTGATATTTTGGTTTCTTTCTTTTCTTTTCTTTCCTTTTTTTAAGATTTTATTTATTTATTTGACAGAGATCACAAGTAGGCGGGGGGGGGGGGTAGACTCCCTGCTGAGCAGAGAGCCCAATATGGGGCTCGATCCCAGGACCTGAGATTACGACCCAAGCCGAAGGCAGACACTTAACTGACTGAGCCACCCAGGCGCCCCTTGGTTTCTTGACATGAATCACAAATATTCTTAATGGCATCTAAAACGGCACACCATTTCCAGAAAGTTTTCACTTTTGCCCAGGCCCATCAGAGGAATTACTGTCCATGGCAGCTATAGCTTACAAAGTCTATTTCTCAAATAGGACTTGAAAGTCTAAATGACTCCTTGATTCATGGCTGCAGAAGGGATGCTGTGTTAGCATGAAAACAACATTAATCTCCTATATCTCCCACTGAGCCCTGGGGTGACCAGGTGCATTGTCAATGAGCAGCCATATTTTGAAAGTAATCTGTTTTCTGAGCAGTAGATCTCAACATTGGGCTTAAAATATTCAGTAAATTATGTTGTAAACATGTGCATTCCAAGCTTTGTTATTTGATTTCTATAGCACAGGCAGAGTAGGTATGGTATATAATTCTTAAGGGCACTAGGATTTTCAGACGGTAAATAAGCATTGGCTTCAACTTCAAGTCACCAGCTGCATTAGCCCCTCTCAAGAGTCAGCCTGTCCTTTGAAGCCGGACATTGACTTCTCTGTAGCTTTCAGTTCTAGATGTCATCTGGAAATAGAAGGCTGTCTCAGCTACATTGAAACTCTAGTGTTCATACAGCCGCCGCCTCCATTACTGCTCTAGCTCTCCTGGCTCACGTGCTGCAGCTCCTACGTCGACATTTGCTGCTTCACTTTGTACTTCTATGTCCTGGGAGAGACATGAACCTCATGAACTGACCTCTGCTAGCTTCCAGCCTTTCTTCCGAAGCTTCCCCAACTTCCTCAGCCTTCACAGAATGGAAAGGCATTAGGGACTTGCTCTGGATTAGGATTTGGTGTAAGGGAACGCTGTGGCTGATTTGGTCATCTAACCCAGGCCACTCAGACTTTCTCTGTATCAGCAATGAGACTATTTCACCTGAAGACCTCAAGGCCACCGTGGGAGCAGACGAACACATAACATTTAAGTTTGTGGTCTCATCGGGGCACTGCTTGCAGTGCCCCAAAACAATTACGGTAATAAAATCAAAGATCGCTGATCACAGATCACCAGAGCAAATACTTAACAATAATGAAAAAGTTGAAAATTCTGCAGTAATTACCAAAAGGTAATACAGAGACATGAAGTGAGCCAGTGCAGTTAGAAAGCTGGCTCTTGAGAGGGTTGGGAGAAACCTTCAATTTGTTAAAAGAAACAAAAAACCCAGTATCTCAAAGTGCCATAAAACAATATATGTTTATATATAGATTGAGACTAGTTTTCTATCTCTGATGACCTAGCGTAGCACCTAGCACATGGCAGGTAGTCAGTAAATCTCTGCAAATGAGTGTCTATAAAGTACTTTATACAATGTCCACCTTGTAATTATGTTTCTTAAAATTTTTTAAGTAATCTCTACCTTCAAAATGGGCTTTAATGCATGATCCCAAGATCAAGAGTCAATTGACTGAGCCAATCAGGCACCCCTAAATTTTTTTTCAGTTATAAGTTTAAGGGATTCCATATCTAAAAGTATAATTGCTTGTTCTCTATTGCATAGTACATAGCATGTTGAGGTATTATGTATTTATAGTACTTAGAATGCTGCTCAGCACATATTACAAATGTATATACTTGGGGCGCCTGGGTGGCTCAGTGGGTTAAGGCCTCTGGTTTCAGCTCAGGTCATGGTCTCGGGGTCCTGGGATCGAGCCCCGTGTCGGGCTCTCTGCTCGGCAAGGAGCCTGCTTCCTCCCTTTCTCTCTGCCTGCCTCTCTGCCTACTTGTTGTCTCTGTCTGTCAAATAAATAAAATCTTAAAAAAAAAAAAGATATAAAAAAAGATATATACTTAATAGTTAATTAGAATCTTAATTTTTAAATTTTTTTATATTTCTTATTTTTTTAAAGTAATCTCTATACCCAACATGGGCTTGAACCCACAACCGCAAGATCAAGAGTCACGCACTCCTCCGACTGACCAGCTAGGCCCCTCAAGAATATTCTTAATCAGAATAGCACAGAGCAGGGACAGGCAAATTGCTGCCAGCCCTGGCCTGTCTTAAAACCCTTAAGCTAAGAATGTTTTTTAGTTTTAAAAGATTGTATTTAAAAAAAAGAGAGAGAGAGATCATACCATATGTGGCCACAAAGACTAAATAAAATATTTACTGTCTGACCCTTAACAGAAAAGGTTTGCCAATCCTTGGTATAAAGCTTTCTAAGCATTGTAAAATGTTATATTTATGATTACATAAAGGCCATTTGATTAACTGGTGAGGGGAGATGAAAAATCTTAGTCTTTCCTTGTTCTGTGGCTTAAACCAAGTTGTCAGTTAGCGATGAAATGGACAGAGGAGAGCAGTATACGTTGAATAGTTAATAAGGTAAATATACTTTGTCTCTGAGTTTACAAAAACTGAAAGATTTGAAATTAAAGTTTTAGCAAAGATGATGTTGAAGTTGAATGTCAGGGATGCAGAGAAGAGAATAAGTGTTAACAGAAAGACAAAGGAAAGGTGAATAAATGGATTTGTCTTGTTATTAATTGTTATATTTGGGGGAACATTCTAGACTTTAAGAAGCTTCATGAGGCTCGTTTTAAGGAAATGGAGTCCATCGATCAATATATTGAGAGAAAAAAGAAAAATTTTGAAGAACACAATGCATTTCATGAACTGAAGGTATGCTGATAAAATTATGTGGGGTTTTTTTGTTGTTGTTGTTGTTTTAAGATTTGTTTATTTGAGAAAGAGAACAAGCACAAGCAGGAGGGGTAGAAGGAGAGGGAAAGAGAATCCCAAGCAGACTCAGCGCTGAGCGTGGAGCCAACTCAGAGCCTGGTCTCAGGACTTGGAGATCACGACTTAAGCCGAAACCAAGAGTCATATGCTCAGTTAATGTGCCACCCAGGAGCCCCCCAAATTATGTTCTTAATGGGACTGAACTATTTGACTTTATGTTTTTATTTTTGTCAAAGTTTTTATTTATTTGAGAGAGAGAACAAGAAAGCAGAAGCAGGGGGAGTGGCAGAGGGAGAAGCAAGTTCCCCGCTGAGCAGGGAGCCCGATGCAGGACTTGATCCCAGGACCCCAGGATCGTGACCTGAGCCAAAGGCAGATGCTCAACCAGCTGAGCCACCAGGTGCCCCAAACTGTTTGATTTTCATGTCAATACCTTAGCTAATACAGCCAGCTTTTTATTTATTGTCCTACCAGTGGAATGGATTTGAGTTTAATATATCTTTATTATCAGAAATTTCTTCTCCCACCATAAGAATTTTCAGAACTTCAGAATAAAACCAGGAGTCCTCACTATAAAGAACTAATTCCAAAACACCAGTAAGTTGTTCTGTTTTCAGCACTCATACATTGTGCTTATTACTTTTATTGAGGACGGACTGATTTACGGGTGAAGCCATTTTCATTCCCTGTCTCTCACGTAAAGGAAAAAGGACTGAGTTGCTGTGGCTTACTTAAGGCCTCCCTCGTAACTGAGCTCCTGGGGGCCCTTTAGTCCAGGTGCTGGGGCACTCAAGGTCCCTTTGAGTTAAAAAAGGTGATGAAGTCAGCCCCGAGGCTGGCTTAGAGCAGTGAGTTGACAACATCCTGTTACTCCCTTACATGGTCTCTGGTGGTCAAGAGGAGCCACACAGAAGACTGGGGAACATCTATTTTAGAATTTCATTAATACCTACAATGTGCTTATTTCTCAAGAGGAATTGGAGGCAGTCTTTGGTATTTCAACACGTAACAGTATAAAGTTGACTGGAAAGGGGCAGAACATGAGCACTGTTAGCAGGGACAGTATCTGCTATATCAGTCAGTTGAGTTTTCAGTTTTCTGATACAAATGCCAACACAGAAACACACTAGGTGACAAGTTCTACATAATTTAAAAAAAAAACAAAACACCATAAGCTTCTTAGAAGCTGAATCTACTATATTTTTTTTTAAGATTTTATCTATTTCGGGGTACCTGGGTGGCTCAGTGCGTTAAGCCTCTGCCTTCGGCTCAGGTCATGATCTCAGGGTCCTGGGATCGAGCCCTGCATCTGAGCCCTGTGTCGGGCTCTCTGCTCAGTGGGGAGCCTGCTTCCTCCTCTCTCTCTGCCTGCCTCTCTGCCTACTTGTGATCTCTGTCTGTCAAATAGATAAATAAAATCTTAAAAAAAAAAAAAAAAGATTTTATCTATTTGACAGAGAGAGAGACCGTGAGAGAGGGACCACAAGCACAGGGAGCAAGAGAGGGATAAGCAGGCCACCCTAGAAGCTGAATCTAAAGGAGTAACATTCATTTGAACTCTTTATAAAACCACTGCTAACCTAGCATTTCCCAACCAGCTAACAGGACAAAGCCAAGCCATGGCATTTGAAGGCCTCCATTGCTGCCTACTGATCCAACAGCAGGGTGTGGAAATCGGCGAAGAGATACTCAGTGTGCCCCTAATAACACTTGCTTAAATATTAGCAAGGGCTAGGTATCACTACATTGACAGTTGAGTACCTGGCTTTTGCTGATGATTTACAGGAAGTAGACCTCTAGTTTTGTTTTTTGTTTTTGTATGAGAACGAGCTAGCTGCACATATGCCTGCAAGCAGGCATTTCCTCACCTTCCATGAAGCCGAGTCTACTAAAACACTTGATTGAAAGTCAGGTTTTCTATACTACATAATATGGGTTAGTCAGTTTTCCCAGGCAAAAATTAGGGCAGAACAGGTGTCTCAACCCTAAACTTGAGTGTAGCCCTGAAGATGTGTTAAATAAATTAGTAGGTCATCTTATTTTTTTACTGCTACTCCCCGGAACGAGTTTAGTTCTAAAATCTCATTCCCATTCCCCATTAAGGAATAGATCTCTCAGATGGGTTATTTGGTATGATCTATTTGGAAACTGGAAAATAAAAAACAATTAATAGTGATGTCACCGTAGCTGATAGGAAGTTTTTCTTGACAGTTGACATGTTTTGGGATTGATCATTGGGCAGTGTTGGATAATAACGAATAAGCAGAGATCCTAGACAGAATCCTGCTGGGCACAACCTGTTTCTCCTTGATTTTCACAGTTCGGGCAGGGAGACCTATTTGATTTAGTTGCCAGATGGCCCTCTTCAAGCATCAGTAACCTAGAGCCCCAAGATGCCTGTTTATCTTGCCAACAGTGGGAATGATGAATTTTTAAAATCCTTATTAATGTAATATGAAAAAATTCCAGTTGACCTTTCTTTGATCATTATATGTTTATATAATTGGCTGGGATGTTTTTGTGAATTTGTTTTTTCTTAATTTTTACCCATCTGTTAGCCATTTATCTTAATGCTATATATTCTATATTATACTTTCCTTCAGTTTATCTTTTAACTATATTAATGGTATCTTTTATCTTGTGAAGGATTTTTTCTTAAATTTATCCAACTGTTCTTTTTAAGGGTCTGCGTTTTTTATTTGTCACACCCTGCCTCTGCCAAGATCATAAAAATAAGTTCTTATGTTTGTACTCCTTTTATTATTTTCCCCTATATTTAATCCTTAACCCACTTTTTTTTTTAAATACAGTATGATTGATCTCTTTGCTTTGTTAGGATTGAACGGGGTTTTTATTGCTAAAAGAAAGAGGAATTGGTTACATATTTGCTAACAAAACGAGTTAGTACTACTAGAACCAATGTCTTAATATTCTACCTGAAAAAAAAGTCAGATGGGTAAGGGCTAGTAGACTCATTTCTTCATTGTAAGTAGTTCAGAACAAAGAAGCAGAGTTGATGGTCCTGAACTGTGAGGAGACGCAGCATGGAAAGTGGGAATCTTGGGGGAAAGATAGAAGGCGGCATAAAAAGTGTGATTAAACAGAACCATGTGCTTAATAGAGCTAACCTGGGCTCCTGCCTTATGGTGTAGATGTGTGTTTACTAAGTATTTTAGTAAGTTTTAACTTTGTGTAACATTAGAATCTCTTCTGCTTGTATGTTGAGAAGTTGACATAATTCTCTTGAGTGCTTGTATTTCCTAGGATATCATCAGAATTTTTCTGTCATTGGCTTCACCTTGTCGATATCAGTAGTTCCACCACTGTTGTCCCTTCACAAAGTTGTATTTCTTTTGCTTGTAAGAGCTTAAACCAGTGATAGACATCATTATTCTTTATGCTCTGATAGTATCTAAAAAATGATAACCTAGGTGGACCTTCCCCAGCCATTTCAAAGGGAGGGTTTCCCTCCCTCCCTCTCTTTGTTTTTTTGTTTTGTTTTGAAGAACTTTAAGAACCTGTGGCGGGGGGGGGGGGGCACTGTGGGGACAGGGGTGAAATTATGTGTAGATTCTGTGTGTTAATTATATAATAGGTGGTTCTTTGAGTTTGTATTTAATAAACTGCTTGTCACGTTCTCAAAGATACTATATATCCAAGAGAAGCTATTTATCCTTCCTTTTGGCCACAGGAGACTTTTAAACCACTTTTAAGCCACATTCTTCAGTCAGAAAATACCTGGGTTCATGGCAGCTGGGAAAGGCTCTCTGTAGCACAGAACTCAGCACAACCAGAAGTTATTTCTGATTCGGTCACCATAGCGATACAGGTACAAGCAACTGCCCTGCCCACCTGGCAGGGAGGAAGAGGATGAGGCAGTGAGAAGAAAAGATAACAGGTGGGGTTAAAAGTAGGGATAGAGGGGCCTCTGGGTAGTTCAGCTGGTTAAGCGACTGCCTTCGGTTCAGGTCATGATCCCCGGTCCTGGGATCGAGCCCCATATCGGGCTTCTTGCTGAGCGGGGGAGCCTGCTTCTCCCCTGCCTGCCATTCCATTCCCCCTGCTTGTGCTTGCTTTCTCTCTCTCTCTGTCAGATAAATAATTTTAAAAAGGGGGGGGGTGGAACAACGAGATAAATGGAGCTGCTCTAGAGACAGTGCTAAGAAGCCCAACTTGAACATGGTGCGGTATCTTTCTGCAGAAGCAGCCGGCCACCAAGAGCGCAGTGGTGACTCCAGTTCCTCTGCGGGGAAGGCTCCCCTTGGCTTGCACTCCCACCAGCCAGCACCGCTCGCAGGGCCGGCCACTGGGCACTGCGGGCAGGAGCACCTTGTGTGGGAAGGGCTCTGCCAAGCGATCCGTGCTCTCGGCAACTAAAATGAATGTCAGGTAAGAAGAGCTCCAATATGTAATCGAGTACAAGGTCTCAAAGCTTTACTGCCTCCTGATCATTTCAGGTGGGCGACATCAAGTATGTTTAACGTTGATGAAAAAGAAGGCAAAAGGGGATCAGAATGGAGAGAGAAAATAAGTGGATGGTTTTTATAAGCTCTAATCTTTTTTCTTTAAATTTGTCTTGGGTTTTCTTAAACTTCTCTAAGCTCATATTGGGTTTGTAAGTAAAGATAGAAGGTATATATGGATATTCATTTTATTAGTTTAACGTATGCCTATAAAAACATGTAAAGAGAAATTTTTCCATTGACTTAAATGTAAAGTTGAAGCTAAATACCTACAGAAAATATTAGTCTGATTAGTCCTAAAGTGTAACTTTTGTAACCCACTGGGTACTGCAGTGTGAGTTACCCTGTGCCCCACTAACCCCTCTGTTTTCTTTTTGTACTTTCCCTGACACGGGGTAGTCCCCATTTTAACTATCCCAGAGATGAAGATCTTCAGGCCCCCTTTATTTTTATTTTTTTTTAAAGATTTTATTTATTTATTGGACAGACAGAGATCACAAGCAGGCAGAGAGGGGGAAGCAGGCTCCCTGTTGAGCAGAGAGCCCGATGCAGGGCTTGAACCCAGGACCCTGAGATCAAGACCTGAACCGAACGAAGGCAGAGGCTTAACCCACTGAGCCACCCAGGCACTCCAATTTTAAGTAACCTCCACACCTGGTGTGGGGTTCGAACCCACAACTCTGAGGTCAAGAGTTGCATGCTTATCGACTGAGCCAGCCAGGCGCCCCTATTCTCTCCTTTTTAAAGGGTGTTTGCAGCATCTAATAGTGTTGGTACCTGGTGACACTTCCCCAACAACTGGAGTTATCTGATGTAGTGTTTAGAGCTTAAAAATGCCCTGAAGTTTGGAACCCTATTGAGTTAGCATGGAATGTGAGGTACCTCTGCATGGCAGTTCTGACTGTGTTTAATAGTACTGAGGAACAGCATGGTCCGGGCGAGTCCTTGCTCCAATGTAGTGTTCACAGCAGCCTGGACTTCATGGCACCTCTCCTAACACTCAGTTGTCTTAACTGGGTCGAAAGGTAATGCTGATACCCCATAATTTGGGGTGCTGATACAGGATAACTGCCACATCTTAGTTGTAAGTCCGGAAGTTGTCTTCTGTTAACCTACCACCACCACCATCATGTATATTTACATCTGTCCTTGAGTTTCGCTGACTCTAAGACACCATCAAATGGAGACTCATTATTACTTTATGAACCACTAAGAAAAAAAACCACTGCCAGCTATCATGTGTTACTAATTATGAAGCACATCCCAATTTCAGACGTTAAGATGCATAAGAAATATGCATCATAATCAGTGGAATAAATTTATGGCAGGGTTATGTACCATTTAAATGAATGACCATTTACTAGGAAGACTGTCCCCATCACTTATCTGGCATAGCAGTCTCCTGTTCCCTGATAGGCCGTCACCAGGAGGAGAAAGGGGGGGCTGGTTGAAGTACCTCCTAAACTGTAATTTGAGCCCCAAAGGCATTCTCTTGGAGCTCTACCTTGTCCTGTCACTGGGCAAGGCAAGGAAAGCAGTGAATACAAAACTATATTTTACAAATCAAGTGTTGTAAAATGTTTATTCTGCAAAAGAGGTTCATTCATGTAACAAGTCCGTATTTGAGCTCTTTCACAGGTGGTTTTGCTTTTATGCTTGACACAAGTTACTCTTCACACAAACACTCATGTTTGGTACTCCACTGTCCTGTTCAGGTTTTCAGCTGCTACCAAAGATAATGAGCATAAGCGTTCACTGACCAAGACTCCAGCCAGAAAGTCTCCACACGTGACCATATCTGGGAGTACCCCAAAAGGCCAGGCTGTGCTCGGGATATACAAGATAAAGACCACAACTGGGAATTCTGCTTCTGGTAAAACAAAAAAACAACTCTGGTTCATCTTTAAGCCATGTAACTTCCTCAAATTATTAAGTGTATTTGTTTACTGAAAGCTTCTCCATAACTACAAAATCCAAAGCAAAAATTTGAGCATAGCATATTTTTCATTCTGTATGGGTGAAGAAAATGCCAGAGACACGAACAAAAAACAGGTATCTGCCTGAGGACTCCATCTTGCTATAAGAAGTCCTAAGACGGTGACCCTCCCTGAAGAGTATTTAGCCCATTCCCAGACTCCGGGATCAGAAGGAGGATCACAGTATTCATTACAGCCTCTGACTGGCCCTCCAGGATTGTGAAACTAATAGGATCCCAGAGGTGGTGGAATAAATGCCACACAATGGGCTAATAGATTATGTAAGCCAGAATAAGCCATATGGACACTCTTCTACACACGGTCTACTTAATCACCTAAAAGGACTAGGCTTTCAAAAGAACCCTGCAGTAGCAGTACAAAGTTTAAAAAAACAAACAAAACACGACAACCAGGAGATTGAGGCCTGTATTAGAACTATGTCAAAATTCTCCTGAGAGTCCCATTGAATATGTCAGCCAAGAGCCATGATCCCATAGAAAGGCTCGCCAACTCCTCTGAGACTGTGTCAGTTAATAATCTACGTAGAGACTTTATGAAAGTTTCTTCATACCTTAAAGACAGGAATGTGAGACTGACAGCTACATTTTAAGCGAGTCCAGAAGCAGTATATATGTGGGTATTTCCAGCTTTTGTTATTAGTGTCATGACCATTCTTAACCATGTCTCTCGTATATAAGAGAGTGCTTCTCTGGAGCTCGGATGGACTGGGGTATACTGGCCAGCTTTGAATGGTAGCTACTGAAACTGCTCGGCATTGTGGATGGCCCGTGTTCCCCCACTGCCGGCACCTGACAGCCACACCGTGGGATGACACGCACAGGGGTTTTGTGCTTTTCTCATGTAACTGCGTGGTCCTAGATCTTAGTTGCTTATTCATATTTACATGCAAGTGCTGACATTCAACAACAGCCTGCGATAGGAGAGAATTAATAAAATGTGCCTGATACCTGGTGCCCAACTGTAGCAAAAATTTGGCTTACTGAGTCCTACCATTCTGGTATATTAACTTTACAGTACAAACATTCACATTTTTTTTTTTTTAAAGATTTTATTTATTTGTCAGAGAGAGTGAGCACAGGCAGACAGAGAGGCAGGCAGAAGCAGAGGGAGAAGCAGGCTTCCCGCTGAGCAAGGAGCCCGATGTGGGACTCGATCCCAGGACTCTGGGATCATGACCCGAGCCGAAGGCAGCTGCTCAACCAACTGAGCCACCCAGGCGTCCCAAACATTCACATTTTTAAATAACCGCTTCTATTACCTGACAACCAGAGCCACAAATCTTGTCTGCCATATCTGATTAGGTTCCTGCAGACTTTATATCCATGTGAATGAAAATGTTACTATTAACATTTTTTTCCGAAGACATTTCACTTTGATTTTGAAAGGTAAAATGAGTGTTCATCATAGAAAACTTGAAAAATATAAAAAGTTATGAAGAAAATATAAAGAGCACCTATAGTCCTGCACCCAGAGATTGCACTGCTGTTTCCTCTGACCCTGTAATCACCACTGAACTATTAACAACAAATTTTTGAAGGGTAAATAATATGAGGGACACAGCCTGAACATCTACCCAGTCAATTATTTAAACAGGATCTTCAACTCCCAGCTGATTCTAGGAAATATCCTAATATTGATACTATTTGGGGAGCTATTCACAAAGGAAGCCTCAGTGGTTAGCTTTCCTTAGTTATTTCCCCCCTTTTCCTTTTTAAAACTACATGTTTGAGACTGTTCACAGAGATGATGTTTTTAAGACTGAGAAACAGTACTTCAACAAAAAAACCGTATAGGCCTTTTATTTTCCCCCTAATTAAGCCCTGGGGTTTTGTTCCTTGGTTTTGTAGTTGTTACACCATTCAGGCTGACAACTCAGGCAGCACAGACTCCAGTCTCCAGCAAGAAGCCAGTGTTTGATCTCAAAGCAAGTCTGTCTCGTCCCCTCAACTATGAGCCGCACAAAGGTACGTGCAGATGCTCTGAGATACAAAACATGCCAAAGACGTAGGATTAAATAGTTCTACATTTGCGGATGTGGAAAATTCTAATGCCTCAGTGGAAAGCTGTACTCGGCCACCTAGAATTTCTTCCCCCTGGGTCCACATGACCCATAATTTAAAATACTATCCACTAAGCAAACACTAATCAACTCACTTACATTTTTGTAAATCAAAGCAATAACTTCTAATCAGTGTTACAGCAAAGAAATAATAAAATTTCAGGCAAAAATCAAGAAACTTGGAAATTGGCCTATGGACAAATGAATGTTTTCTTTACAACTTTCGAAGGATCCCAGGCTGGAATCCACCCACGCAACAACCTGGGACATTTACTGGCTATATAAATGCCCGTATAAATTGGGCATACATTAAAGTATCCATATACCCATTTAAAAACCAATACTAACAACCACCACCACCACCACCACCACCAATACTTCATGTGGTCCTTCCATAATTCCAGAATTGCTTTATATATATATTTTTAAAAATTTTGTCAGGGGTAGCCGCAGGCAGAGGGAGAAGCAGGTTCCCTGTTGAGCAAGGAGCCTGATGTGGGACTTGATCCCAGCACCCTGGGATCATGACCTGAACCTAAGGCAGATGCTTAACCGACTGCGCCACCCAAGCGTCCCTAGAATTGCTTTAAAAACAGTAAGACTTCTCTGGGTGCCTGGGTGGCTCAGTGGGTTAAGCGTCAAACTCTTGATTTCAGTTCAGGACATGATCTCAGGATCCTGAGATTAAGCCCCACATCAGGCTCTGTGCTCAGCAGTCTGCTTGAGATTCTTTGCCCCTCCAAGCCATGTGTGCACACAAGCTCTTTCTCTTAATAAATCTTTCAAAAAACAAAAACAAAAAAAAACCTTGTTTTTAGGGGGAAAAATACGATTTATAGTTTGTGGAATAGGAACTAAAACTAATGGAATCATACAGGCAAATGTCAATAAAAATGAAGTATATTCATAGCAAGTAGCCTCAGATGAAGAGAATAAAATAGGTAATGTAAATAGAATCTTCTTAAATCTTTCTCTCCTAAACCAGGCAAACTGAAACCATGGGGTCAATCTAAAGAAAATAATTCTCTGAAGGAACATGTAAACAGAGTTAGCTTCCACAAGAAAACTTACAAACAACCTCCTCTCCAGGCTAGGTGAGTACATAATTACCCAGTTCTACAGTAATTTTAATTTTGAAAGACTGTATGTAAAAGCAAAGCTTCTGAGGTACAGAGTGTCATTAACAGTGGTATTTAAGAAAAGGGTAGTCGTGGGATCACATATAGGACTTCTTGAAGATATACATGCCTAGGGCCCACCACAGTGGTTTTTTAATTCAGTAATTGGGAGGAGGGGCCCAAGCAATTGCACTGTTTCCAAAGCTCGACAGGTGATACACAAAGAGACCCTGCTCTCACATGACCTACCAGCCCCAACAGTGTACCTGGATATCCCCCCCAGATGCCGATCCAAGTGCGCAGGTGTAAGTTCTTCACTCCCAGGGAAACCAGGCTTACTAGGCTTCAAGGCCCTAGCCAGAAGAAATCCCCGGATGATCCTTAGAGGCTTCCTTCTGTGTGAAAACCGAAGCCAAAGCTTGCTGTGGGTTTTAGCTGGTCCTGGCTAAGTTGATTCCCTGAATGAAACCATCCTGATACAGGATTACCCATCATTTGACTTGCCTATATCCAGCTCCCACCAAGACATTTATTTACTACCTACATTTGCCATTAAGATTGTTAACAAAGGGGCATTTAGCTGGCTCAGCTGGAAGAGCATGTGACTCTTGATTTTGGGGTTGTGAGTTTGAGCCCCACCTTGGGTGTAGCGATTACTTCATGATTTTTTTTTTTTTAAGTTTAACATAAAACTAGCCTCCTCCAACCCCTCCTACCAATCCCCAATCCCTTCCAGAAACAGCAGCTTAGATCAGCAGACCCTAGTTCTAGTACTTCCACCAGGCTTTGATTTTGAGCCTGACCTCTGACTTCCAAAGGCAGAGATTTCTCATTTAAAACAAATAGAGGTACCGTGGTGTCTTTTGTTCCAGTTCCATGCTTAATTTTAGAATGCTGCATTAACATAAAAAGGAAAATACCAGTTTCCTAGCCCTCTTAACACAAGTGACGTAGAGCTGTGGTTTCCATAGGGCACTAGCTAGGGGACAGTGTCCTGTAAGTGTGTTTTGTACAACTATACTGGATTTCAGCTTAAGCTTAGATACTAGTCTGACAGGTGCTTTAAAGTGGACTTTTGTGGAGCTTCACTAGACCCTAATGTGTACCTGTCCCCCTCTTTAGGGAAGAACAACGGAAACAACATGAGCAAAGACGAAAGGAGAAGAAAGCAAAGGTTTTAGGAGCTCGGAGAGGCCTCATTATGGCTGAAGATTAATTTTTTAACATCCTATAAATAGTATTTTATTCTGAACCCTTTCTTTAGTGTAAATATTTTTTTCTACTGTCTTCCCCACTTTAGTCAAAAGACTCTTCTGCTTTGTTCACTATCTATGTAGTGTTGGTGGTTCTCCTCACATGCTACATCCCTGAAAAGATGTTACTAACCTTAAAGCTCACAGATTCTTTCAAATAGTTTTTACCTATCTCTGTAAAATTCAGTTTTCCAGTGACTCATCCTATAGATTCTTGACCTAGATTTTTAATGTCAAGTTCCCTCTGCTGACAGAACTGGAATCCTCTTCTAGACAGAAGCATTTACCTCATGGGAGGTAGTTCTCCCACAAGCTTTAGTAGAACTTGGACCACTAACAAGCTGAGAAAGCCACTTCTTCCTCCTCTAGAAAATCAAGTAGTCTTAATGAAATAGGAAACCAAATGGGTTAGTGATGGCATATTCTACTTTGAGAAGTTTTTTGTTACCTATGCATGTTTGTTCAGATCACTTGATGTAATTTCCGTCTGTCACTCAATATATTCTTAAAAACTCTACAGTTCATTCTAGCCTGACTTATTTAAAAATAAACAGGGCCATACTGAAATCTGAGGATTGCTGCTTCAAGGATCAGTCTACTCTGTCAGAGTTACTTCATGGAAAAGACTAGAGTTGCTTAGCCTCCTACCCATGTTTATTGCACTGAGGTGGACCTTCTGAGCTTTGTACTGTTCAAGATTTTCATAAATGTTTTCTCATGGTGGTAGATTCTTTGTGAATTACTTCATGATTGAGTTGACCAGCTAAGATTAACAAGCTTACTTATACTCTATGCACCTGTCCTGACCACCTCTTCTCACCCTAAGGAGAAACGACCAGGTCATCCCCTTGTATTTTTCACAGCACATGTCCAAGTCTGTTATACTTACTGTTAAACATATATGAGCCCACAGAAGGTTGGCATACTCCCGGTGATGAATAAACTCAGATCTTGCTCTTAAGTAGATATCAGATCAATTAAATCACCGTCAAATACACTGCAGCTAAGAAGGTAAAAGGATATAATCACTTTGGAAAACAGGTTGGTAGTTTCTTAAAGTTAAATATGTTTACCACAGGGGCGCCTGGGTGGCTCAGTAGGCTAAGCAACTGCCTTCGGCTCAGGTCATGATCCTAGGGTCCTGGAATCAAGCCCCTCATTGGGCTCCCTGCTTGGTGTGAAGCCTGCTTCTCTCTCTCCCTCTGCTGCTCCCCCTGTTTGTGTTCTCAACCAAAAAATAAAATCTTAAAAAAATATATATATAGATAGATATATAGATAGATATATAGATAGATATATAGATATCTATATCTACCACATTACCTAGCAATAGCATGTGTAACATTGAATCACAAGAGGCACATGACCTTCTATTCCTAGGTATATACCCAAGAAAAAGAAGCACATGTCCACACAAGAACTTATAGGCTGATATTTATAGTAGTAGTATTCATTGTAGCCAAAAAGTAGAGAAAATCCAATTGTCCATTAATAGATTAAAAATGATGCACTTAAAAGGAAATAAAGTCCTAATAAAATATTACAACATGGATGAATCTCACAAACACTATGCTAAGTGAAAAGAAGCCAGACATAAAAGATTACATATTACATGATTGTCTTTGTGGGACATATCCAGGTAAGCTGAACCTATGGGAAAGCAGATCAGCAGACACCTGGGGCAGGGGGCGGGAATTAAGAGTGCCTGCCCAAGGGGTATTAAGGTTACTTCTAGGGCAGATAGAAATTTTCTAAAATTAGCTTGTGATAAAAATCAACAAGTCTGTGAATATACTAAAAATCACTGGATTGTATAGCAATCTTTAGCAATCTCCTTCCAACGATGGATTAGAAAACACAAGAACCTACAAGGAACAGAGTAGGAGAAGGACATCAACAGTCATTTTGAGGGCTGCTTGCTTTGGCAATGCGTATGTGTGTAGGAATTGTTCCTAACAAATCATTTTAACCCAAAACAGTTAAGTTCTTTACATAGTACCTCCACATCAGGACTTGCATTAAGTTATAGCTTAGAACCTAGTTTCATGCTGCATCTCCCTGTGTGGCCCCTCTTAGCAACAGCATTCACCTTTGGCTCAGGGAATACATACCAGCTGTTGGATGAAAGCCATTAAATACTTTATTTGTCTCGGTCATCATGGATACTGCTACTCTTAGTTTGGTACTACAAAATTACCACCTCTATTTAAAAAGTCTTGGGTTAAGCTCTGGAGAATTTTCATAGGCGAACTCTTCTGTGTGGGCTGGATCTGTAAACACTCCAATAAAATCTATTTCCAGGAAGAATGGACCATCCACTTTATCAGCCAGGGTGAATCCAATAGAAGAGATCTACATTTAAAATAGAGAAACTGATCAAAATCTCATACACTGACATTGTTCCTGGAGTTTAAGTTCTATAAGGTGATTAATATAACTGGGTCTTTACACTATCAGGCCTTAACAAGTATACCATAGTTCTATGCTGTAGCAAATCATAAAAGGAAGTGGAGGGTTGATTTTCTCTACTCCTCTTCCCTTTCTTTAAAGTAGTGCCACTTAAGACTGGTGAAGACAGCATGGATATCTAATGGAGGATCCTTGAAGCCCTCCTGAACTGGAATACTGTTCTCTTATTTTGGAGCTAAGTTAAATGTAGGCAAGCTGAAAAGACCACACTACAAGTCCTCCTGCATGGATCTGGTTCACAGAACAGGTCTGAGTCAGTCTGTGTGTGGAATACCAGGGGTGACCTTGTTAAGAATTTTCATCCTTCATTTGCCAATCCTCAAAATGGACTTGAAATCCTCACAGGAGTTTTGTATCACTAAAGATCACAGCTCTGAGTTAAAGTACAGGAAAATACTACCTTGTCAAGCAGAAGCTGGTACTGGGCATCCCGAATTCTTCCTTGATTAGAGAAGAAAAATTTGGAGAAAGGAATCTGAAAAGAGAAACCATTTACTTCAGAACTAAAATACAAGCAACTGAGGCATCTGTATGGAACTGCAGTGATAGTTTAATTCTAACATTCTTTAATTCTAATCTTATAGTTCTAATTTACACAGTTATGACAAGGGCCAGGCATTTGGATCATAGATATATTTTTTAATTGAAATAATAAGTGTTAGATGAAAACCTTTCTAAGCCAGAAATCCCAAAGGAAAAATGATAAAAATGGTAAGGGTACAATTTAATTTTCTGACAGCAAAGGCAAAAGATAAATTAGGAAAAAAATATTTCTAACATTTATGGACAAAAACTAGTATCTACAAAGCTTTCACAGGTGACTAAGATTTAACAATCAATGGAAACATGGGGAAGGGGGGAAATGGGCACACTTGTATACTACTGGTAGGCGTACAGACTGGCACGACTCAGAGTAGCCTGCAACTGGGAGGCAGGAGTCTACAATGGCCCCAAGATTTCCACCTTCTGTATACACACACCTTCCAGGTATTCACCCTAACATCTGCTGCTGGGAAAGGACTATGCATAAGGAAGGTCCCAAAGCACCCGACCTTAATAGAGGGAAGATTATCCTCTGAAGGCCCAACTTAATCACTTGAGCCCACAGGAGGACTGGCAAAAGAGGTTAAAAGCATCTCTTGGGAGCAGATTCTTCACTGCTGGCTCTGTAAAGGGCAGAAGCAAAATGACAAGGATTGCAGGAAGCTTCCAGGAGCTGAGAGTGGCACTCAGATGACGAGTACAGAAAGCAGGATGTTAGTCCTATAATCAAAGGAACTGAATCTGGCCAACAACTACAGTGAACTTTTTTTTTTTTTTTTTAAGATTTTATTTATTTGACAGAGACCACAAGTAGGCAGAGAGGTAGGCAGAGAGAGAGGAGGAAGCAGGCTCCCCGCTGAGCAGAGAGCCCGATGTGGGACTTGATCCCAGGACCCTGGGATCACGACCTGAGCCGAAGGCAGAGGCCTTAACCCACTGAGCCACCCAGGCGCCCACTACAATGAACTTTTAAGTGGATTCTTCCCCAGAGCCTCCGGAAAGGAATACAGCCCAGTTGACAACCTTGATTTTAGCCTTCTAGGCCCCGAGCATTGAACCCAGCTATACCGAGTCCCAACTCATGACCTATTGAACTGTGAACCAATAAACATAGGCCGTTTGAAGCTGCTAAGTTTATGGCAATGTTTATGTAAAAAACTAATGGCAATTTTTTAAAAAAGATTTTATTTATTTGTCAGAAAGAGCATGAGGAGGGGGAGAAGCAGGCAGAAGCAGAGGGAGAAGAAGGCTCTCTGTCAAGAAAGGAGCCCGATGTTGGGCTTGATCCCAGGACTCTGGGATTATGACCTGAGCCTAAGGCAGACACTTCACCGACTGAGCCACGCAGGCGCCCCACTAATGGCAGTATTTAGCAAATTTTGAAATGCTGTAACTCTGACCTACCAATTTCACTTTTAGGAATATATGTTATAAACTCTGACAAATACATAAAGATATAGCTTTTTCTGGGTGCCTGGGTGGCTCAGTGGGTTAGGCCTCTGCCTTCCGCTCAGGTCACGATCTTAGGGTCCTGGGATCGAGCCCCGCATCGGGCTCTCTGCTCAGCAGGGAGCCTGCTTCCCCCTCTCCCTCTGCCTGCCTCTCTGCCTATTTGTGATTTCTCTCTCTGTCAAATAAATAAAATCTTTAAAAAAAAAAAAGATGTAGCTTTTTTCTAATAACAGAAAAAAAAGGAAAAAAAAATAGGGGAATGGTTAAATTATGGTGCATCTATACAACTGAAAACTATGCAGATATTTTCTTAATGCAGATCTAAACAGGATACAGTGGGAAAACCTATATATTATTAGTGAAGAGGACAGAATCCACAGTAGAAACACAAATTTTAAAAACACCCCAAAAGGGTGCCTTGATGGCTCAGTTGTTAAGCATCTGCCTTTGGCTTAGGTCTTGATCCCAGGGTCCTGGGATCGAGCCATGCATCCGGCTCGCTGCTCAGCGGGATGTCTGCTTCTCCCTCTCCCACTTCCCCTGCTTGTGTTCCCTCTCTTGCTCTCTGTCAAATAAATAAATAAAATATCAAAAAATTAAAAAAAATCTAAATAACACCCCAAAAAAGTTTTTTAAAAACTTATAGCAATTGGGAACCCAGTATCTATTAATAGAGGAATCAACTATAGGATTTCCATATAACCAAAAATACCAAATAAAATAACAAAAAAAGGAGAATAACTCCACACATTGATATGGAAGCTCTCTGGGATTTAAATTTTATTTATTTTTTTAGAGGGGTAGGGGGGCAGAGGGATAGAATCCTATGAAGGCTCCACACCCAGCACAGAGCCTGATGTTGGATTCGATCTCATGACCCTGAGATCATGACCTGAGCCGAAAACAAGAGTCGGTCGCTTAACCACTGAGCCACATAGGCACCCCTAGGATTTAAATTTTAAAAATAAGCACAGAAGATGCACAAAGCATGCTATTTTTATTTTTGAGTAGGAAAAATTGGAGAAAAAGGAATAGGTACTTATTTTTGCTAATATCTGCATAATGTAACTGCCAAGCTACACAAGAAACTACTGAAAAGTGACTACCTACCCAGGGTGGGCAGGAAGAGGGTGGATGCGGACACGAGTGGGAGTGAGACTTCTCACTGTACACCATTTTAGATTTTGATTTTTGAGCCAAAAAATATAAATGTTTAAAAAAAATGTGCTGTTCAGATTATTTATCACCAAAAGCACTTGTTGACATAAAAACAAACTCAAAAACTCAGATTCTAACCCATCACTGTACAAGATCACACTGCTCACACAGTCATATCCAGGGGCATGTGGGTGGCTCAGTCAGTTAAGCACTGGACCCTTGGTTTCCACTCAAGTCACGATCTCAGGGTGGTGTGCTGCAATGAGCCCTGCGTCAGGCTCCCTGCTCAACATGGAGTCTGTTTGAGACTCTCTCTCCCTCTACCCCTCCCGCTCACGCTCACTTGCTCTAAAATAAATAAATCTGAATAAATAAATGTAAATAAGTAAGTTATAAATCAATAATAAATACATACATACATATATATGGTCACATCCTAGTTCCCCCGCTCCCTTCATTCCTGTCAAACAAACCTGGAGAGGTCTCCCCTGCATCAGTTTCTCATTTTGTTGTTGTTGTTGTTGTTTTTTAAAGATTTTATTTATTTATTTGACAGAGATCACAAGTAGGCAGAGAGGCAGGCAGAGAGAGAGGAGAAAGCAGGCTCTCCACGGAACAGAGAGCCCGATGCGGGGCTCGATCCCAGGACCCTGGGATCATGACCTGAGCTGAAGGCAGAGGCTTTAACTCACTGAGCCACCCAGGTGCCCCAGTTTCTCATTTTGCATCCTAGTTTCACAGTCCGACTACCTCATTATTCAAAACATTGTGGAAATGGAATCAAGGCTACCGGCTTATCATGTGTCATGTGTCACATACTGCACCATTCCGCAAACTAATCTCTTCTCTCTTTTTGACACAATTCTCTAAAACCACTGTCTACACCAAGGGAACTGGATATTTTTGGCTGGATAAAAAAGCTAAGAAGGAACATTACATCTTGTATAAAAGAAAAGGATGCACAGTTCTTTCTCTACAAGTGACAGTAAACTATATAATTTTTCCATCATTTTCCTGTTTTCTCTCCTTAATCAGAGTAAATATTTGAGCATCTCACTTCTATTTACTACAGGAGACTTATTCATGAACAACCGAACAGCAATTAGTAACATTTAATTAAAAACCTCTTGAGCGCCTGGGTGCCTCAGTCAGTTAAGCCTCTGCCTTCAGCTCAGGTCATGATCTCAGGGTCATGGGATTGAGTCCCACATCAGACTCCCTGCTCAGCGGGGTGTCTCTTCTCTCTCTCCCTCTGCTGCTACCTGTGCGATCTCTCTCTGTCGATAAATAAATAAAATCTAAAACAAAACAAAAACCTCTGGGGCACCTGGATGTCTGGGGCATCTATGCCTACTTGTGATCTCTGTCTGTCAAATAAATAAATAAAATCTTAAAAAACAAAAACAAAAACCTCTTGGGCACCTGGGTGGCTTAGTCAGTAAGTATCTGCCTTCAATGTTTGGGATGGAGACATTGGGCTCTCCACTCTGGGGTGTCTGCTTCTCCCTCTCCATCTGCCCCTTCCCCTGCCTATGCAGGCTTGCTCTCCCTCTTAAATAATAACTAAAAAAAAAAAAAATTTTTTTTTAAGATTTTATTTATTTGACAGAGAGAGAGATCACAAGTAGATAGAGAGGCAGGCAGAGAGAGAGGGAGAAGCAGGCTCCCCGCTGAACAGGAAGCCCGACACAGGGCTTGATTCCAGGACCCTGAGATCATAACCTGAGCCAAAGGCGGAGGCTTCCCCCACACTTAGGCACCAATAATAACTAAACTCTTAAAAAAATAAAAACCTCTTGTGACTACACTTAATGGTGGTGAGCACTGAGTAATATATATAAATGCTGAATCACTATGTTGCACAACTGACACTAATATAACACTGTACTTCAATAATACTCTAATAAAAGAAAAATCTCTTCCCCATCACTTTCCCTCAGTAATTTAAAGAGAGCTGTTGCGGGGCGCCTGGGTGGCTCAGTGGTTAAAGCCGCTGCCTTCGGCTCAGGTCATGATCCCAGCGTCCTGGGATCGAGCCCCGCATCGGGCTCTCTGCTCAGCAGGGAGCCTGCTTCCTCCCTTCTCTCTCTGCCTGCCTCTCTGCCTACTTGTGATCTGTCTGTCAAATAAATAAATAAATAAATAAATAAAAAAATAAAGAGAGCTGTTGCAAACAACTATTCTTTCCAGACAAAGATTAGGACTCTATGTATTTTCAGGGAAGAAAGTAATCGTTAACAATTAAATAGTAATACTATAGAATGTTCTGACAATGTGCAAAAGCCTTAGAAATAAATCATTTATTCTAGGAATGTTATTTCTAAGAATATATCCTAAGAAAATAAGGTTATCTACTTCAGAGTTTGGTACAACAGTACAAAATTCTAAAAACAATCTAAATGTACAATAATAAAGGATGAACTAACTAAAATCTGATTTATATAGTAATTTAAGCAGAAATTAAAAACGTAAAAATATTTCAGCAGAAAGTTACATGTAAAATTCAGTGAACAATGTATATTATAAAACATATAGGATCATGACCTGAGCCAAAGGCAGATGCTTAACGACTGAGCCACCCAGGCACCCCTCAAATCAATAAATCTTAAAAAAGAAAAAAGAAAAAAAAAACCAACAGGGTAATGTTACTCAAAGTAACTGGGTTAGAGGTTACAACTCTAGCTACAGGGATCAGACGTCTCTGAGGTGAATTTTGACCTGAGAGGTGAATGACAGAAAAGAGGAAGCAGCTGAGGCTATGGGGGAAGAGCATACCAGCAGATAAACACTAAGTGCAAAGGCTCAGAGATGGAGGTGAGCTTGTTGGGTGTGACACACAGAAAAGGGGCCAGTATGGATGAGGGAGGTAGGTGGTAGACTCAGGATAAAGACAGGGGTCCAATACTACAGGCCCAGTAAGCCATGTTAAGGAGTTTGGGCTTTAATTTGATTGTAAGGGGAAACCACCAGAGGGTTTTAAGCATGAGTGATGTAATCTGCACTATGCTGTTAGATCACTCTGGCTGCTATGTGGAGAGTGGATTTTAGGTGGCAAGAGAACAAAGGAAACCAATAAAGCAGCTGCTGTAGTAATCCAAAGGCACTGGGATGACAGTGAGAGAGACGGGTGAGAAATGGTCAGACTCTGGGTGTATTTCAGAGGTATAGGTGATAAGATTTGCTAACAGGCTATATGTGGGATAAGGGAGAAAGGAATCCAGAATGACCCTTAGGTTTAAGTATAAGCAAAATGGGGACTTTCTTTTGAGTTTAAGGATTAAAAATCTTTCAGTAGGCAGAAGAAAAGAATGGGCAGTTCAAATTTGTTCCCTGAATTTCTATTTATTTTCCTCCAGGCTAACGTTTTTTAACTTCTCAAAGCTTCTTCTCACAAAGTATTGTATTACCAAGAAATAAATAAAAATTTCATGATTGTGAAATAGGAAGCATTTATTGCTTTTAGGGAGTTGCCTGGAAGAGAGGATATGGCAGAAACTTAAACACCTACTTGCGCCCAGAGCAGATATGTACCCATGATTTAGCATGGACCTAGTCACAACTTTATAAAAAATATTTACTGGTTAGGAAACTAGCATTTATATTAATGAAAGAAAAAATCAATTATATAAATCTTACCCTTAAGTCAGTTATCTTCTTTCCCTTCCCACAAGAAGGATTAATAAGGAAAACAAACGAACCAAACAACAGTGTAACCATGATCTCAAGACTTCACTTTCATACACGGTAAAGACTTGTGCTGTTACCTTGACCTCTTGCCAGTAGGGCCCCCCACGGGTGAACATGAAGTAACTGTACATCTGATTCTTCCTCTGGATTATATCCGTGTCCTCTCGGATATTCACCATCCAAGGCCGACCATCTCCACGTACACGGAGATACAGAGTGTTGAACTGGGACCAATCATAAGCCCTCTTTTTCTCAAAAGGGCCCTACAATACAGAAAGGAAAATTAATTCTTCTAATTTTCCACCAAAAGCAAAATGTGAGTCATTATCTTTTGCAGCATCAAAAGGATCCACTAGGCATTTTTCTGACTTTTCTACCACCATTAGGAGGCAGACAAATCTGGTGATTCTTATTTTAGTACAAAATACTGACACAGTTTTGTTTCTAAGGTAATGTTCAAGACATGATTGGCCCAGGACAGTGTTGACATGTGGTAGGCACTCAATTGTATCAATGAATGGAAATGAATTACACTATGTACCTTTTTTCCCTGGTCCTATGGAGCAATGGATTCTGAGTGTACATGACAGCTTCCTTCTCATAGATCAGAAAACCTATGAAAGAGGTGAAGTTCTAAAACTGCTGTTTTATAAAAAATAGCTACTATCCATGGAAAACTTACCCTAAGCGCTCACTCTGAGGGCATAATTTCATCCTCACAGCCCTATGAGATAGGTACTATCATTGTGCTCCATGTTACAGATGAAGAAACTGAGCACTCAACTAGGAAGTGGCAGATCCAGTGCCATTAACTCCAAAATCTGTATTCTTAACAACTATCTATACTGTCTCTTGCAGGAAAAGTGGAATGTAGTGTTAATTAACAAAGGTGTTTATTTATACCAATCTCAAAGGTAATCTGATTTCAAGAAGAGCAGTGCTCAAATATGAACTACTATTTACTAGCTGTATAACTTTTTAAAAGATATTATTTGTTTATTTTAAAGAGAGAGAGACAGTGGAACACCTGAGTGGCTCATTCGGTTAAGTTGGTGGGTTAAATGGGTCATGATCCCAGGGTCCTAGGATAGAGTCCTGAGTTGGGCCCCTTGCTCAGCAGGGAGCTTGCTTCTCCCTCTCCCTCTGCCTGCTGCTCCCCCTATTTGTGCATGCGTGCACACTCTCTCTCTCTTTTGGACAAATAAATAAAATCTTAAAAAAAAAACAGAGAGTGTGTACACACACCAAGCACGAGGAGGGTGTGTGTGGAAGAGGGGCAGAGGGGGAGGGAGAAGGACAAGCAGACTCCACATGAGCTCAGAATCCCACACAGGGCTCAGTCTCAGATTACCATCTGAGTAGAAACCAAGAGTCTGTCGCTCTACCAACTGAGCCACCCAGGTGCCCAAGTAGCTATATAACCTTAGACAAGTTACTAAATCTCCCAAAGCCTCAGTTTCCTCATCTATAAAATGAGGATGACCACACCTTGGAGGAGAGTTGGGAGGAATTAAAGGGATGTAAATATATACAGAGAGGGATATAGATAGATAGATAGATGTATATATTTATATATGTTTATATATAAACATATATAAAGTAGCACAAGGACTGGCAGGGCACACTTAATAAATTTTATCACCTATTTTCAATACCCCCCAGTGTGTATCTAACTGCAGAATTATTTTCTACTGTGGAATGACCAAATCCATTCTGTGGATTTCAGGCACTGGAAAAAAAAAATCTTTGAAAGCATATGTCTCTCCAACAACACATATCTTTCTTTCTCATCATTATCTGGATAGAGGAAGCCTAAGACTATGCCTAACATTTGCCGTTCTCCTTAGAGCACAATATCCAAGCAAACACCCAGGGGCTGTGGCCAAGGCCAGGCATGGGAGCCTGTGCAGGCAGCCCTGGAGTAACACCTGGCCAGCAAATTTGCAAAAAGCCACAGGTTGATAGTAAGAAAAAGGAGTCAACCAAAGTAACTGTGGAAAACAGTGTTCTGATTAGAAACTATAAGGCTAAAGACAAAAGAAACTATATACTAACACTGTATTCTGGTTGGTAAACTTATTTCTCACAGGGTTATGGGTTAAAAGTTCTAAAACTACTTTGCATGTACCCTGGGGTTGAATTCATAGATAAACTGATGGTAAATGATGGGAGACAGGTTTCCCACTATTATAGAGGGAAATTTTAGATAAGCAAGAGGGAGAAGCCCAGGATGAACCACATGGTACTGGATTAGAGTCAGAGCACAGCATGAACTCATATTTAGTTTACTACAGATACAGAAATAATTACAGGCATGTTTCCACATCTCTAGATGAGGTTGGTGCACATCCTTGTATTTCCTGCCGTGTCTACTAAGAGGTCCTGGAAGTAACGTCAACCCAGTAGCAACAAGTATACCCAAGCACCCACAGCTCCAAAAAAACAAACAAGGGCTCCTTCGAGAAATGGCTAATTCTAGTGCTGGGACAGAGAAAATACAAGATGTGTTTAGAGTATCCTGTAGTGCAAGAAAGTGCTAAAAAAAAAAAAAAAAAAAAAAAAAAGAGGCATGTCAAAGGAACAAAACCCAACCTGAAAGAGTTGCCAATGGCCAAAATTAAAACAATTTGAGCAACAAAGTAAATAACATAGTACTGGATTATAACCGGAAGTTTGAGCCCATACAAAATGACTGCCTGACTAAATAAATAAATGTAGGAGAATAAACCAATCTTCCTCTCTGAAGAATCCCAAATAATTTGTGTAAATACCACTCTTTTCAAGAGATACAACTTAATCCCATGCCCTACCTCACGCCTTGAATATAGGACACACCTAGTGACTTGCTTCCAAACAACAGAGTATGGAAAGTAGAAGAAAAAAAGTAATTTAACAATGGAGTACTTGAGGAACACTATCTTGGCCAGGTGGTCACAGTGAACCCATCAGTGTTAAGTCAGGTTGCTAGCATGAGCCCCTGATAAGAGTGATGGGAAGGGTACTTCAACTTTATAGTATTCTTCCTAAAAATCCAACAACCCAGACCTACCAGGAGAAAAAAACATCAGAAAATCCCCAATTGAGGGGTATTCCACAAAATGGCAGGCCAGGATTTCTCACACCCTCATGAAAAATAAGGAAAGACTAGAAAATTATCACAGACAAGAGGAGACTAAGGAGCCTAAGGAGACATGACAACTGGATGTAATGTGGTCTCCCACGTGGGATCCTGGAACAAAAAAAGGACAAATGGAAAAACTGGTAAAATCCAAATAGTATCTGGAATTAGTTAATAGTATGTACCAATGTTGGTTTCTTAGTTGTGATAAATGTACTATGGCAATGTTATGATGGCAACAGTTGGAGAAAATGGGTGAGGGACACATGGAACTTTCTGGATTTTCTGTACAATTCTTGTGTAAAACTAAAACTATTCTAAAATAAAAAGTTTATGTAAAAAAAAATAAAGCCACAGGCGACCCTTCATCTACTCTAAGGAACCCCTGACCATCACAGGATCTGTGATCTATTAGAGAAGATGCAAATCTCCCCAAATCATTGTTTAAACGTCGACTTCTCAGGACTCCTAAAACTAAGAATGGCCCCACCCTGGCCCAAAGTGATGCCTAGAAACAAATACCCCTTCTTCAGGAACCTCGTCCCTCTTATGCTTCGGCTTTATACCCGTGTCCAATAGTTACTTAACGCCATACACAGATGGCCTGCCAGGTGTGTTCATTTACGGAAACAAAAGCCATATGCTACGGTTCTATTCGTGCTACAGTGAAATTCACCAAAGTTCACTAGAAAACTGAGGCACTGGGGCTTCACTTACCCTTGGAATCCTGGATATCATTGCACAGTACCCACTGCGGCCACTTTCCCCATCCTTAGGCACGTCAGAGCTCAGAGTTCCATACAGCAGTGCACTCTGATTATTCTTGCCCATTTTCAGGAACACTTCACTTCTGCCTCCAATAGACTTATCAGAAGTCACTATCCACTTATCCAAATCTTCTTTTCCACGGAACTGCCAGACAACCTTGGCTTGTTCCATCAAGACCTCCTGCAGAGGGCGGCCTTCAGGGCCTATCCAATGGTTCACAATATCATCCTTCAAACGCCTAAAATGGTCCTTTATTTCATCTTTAATTGCTTTATCAAAACTAACTTCCGGCTTTTCTTCAGGAGATGCTATATCCAAAGCAACTTCTCTCTGGTGATGTCCTTGCAAATCCCCTTCAGATTTCCTCTGAGAGGAAGTTCTGCCAGAAGCAGCCACGGGTTTCTGAAGACTACTAGAACAATAGTCTGCAAAGCGGGTACCCAAATATGGACAGGAGGCACATGGCTTTGGGCAATGTCTGAAAATAAAAGCGCCATTCAGAAACCTGAGAACCAAAGCCATGGTAAGATAAAGTCCAAATGTAAATTTCTCCCTGGGCTATGAGAGAAAGAAACTTCAGCAAACAGGGCAATTCCACCTAGAACAGAAAAGACATTGAACAGTTACCAGGGTAGCAATGAATGCATCACAATTTCAAATGTAACACAGATCATGTATTGTGAAATTCAGGAACTTATTTTCTAATTCTGTAAACATTTACCCAGGGCCTTACTATGAGCAGAATATTGTTTGCAGAGTATGTAAAGCATCCAATTGCCCTGAGAAAAAATGCCAAAAGGGAAAGAAACATAGGCCTCCTTTATGGAGTTATTTACCCCAAAATAATTATGCACTTCAAAAAGAACATAAGCAGGGAGGAGGGGCAGAGGCAGAGAGAGAAGCAGGACTTGATCCCAGGACCCCAAGATCATGACCTGAGCCAAAGGCAGGCGTCCCAAGGTTGTGTCAACCCTTTTTTTTTTTTTTTTTTTGAAGATTTTATTGACCTATTTGAGAGAGAGAGACAGTGAGAAAGGGAACACAGGCAGGGGGAGTGGGAGAGAGAGGAGGAGGCCTCCCACTGAGCAGGGAGCCGGATGTAGGACTCAATCCCAGGACCCTGGGATCATGACCCAAGCCAAAGGCAGATGCTGAATGACTGAGCAACCCAGGCAACCGGCTTGTGTCAATCTTAAATTTTTATGCTGGATTTTTAAAGAAATCATTGATTCCTAAGATAGATATTCAACTAATTCACTCCGGACCTAGGCTAAGTGACATTTTAGCACTTCATCTACAAAAAGAAGAACTACAGTGTGCATTGTATGCAGAGTCAGAAAACATGACCACTTATTAGGTTATGAGTATTGTGAATACTGGCAATTTCAGACTGCTAAACCTAATCAACTTCTTTATCCTCAGGTAAAGCTATTGATCTTTTGAAGTCTCTAATTTCTTGGGGGTAAGGCTGTGTTAATGTGCCCTCTACCTACCTTAAGGGATTCTTCTGAAGATCAGATGGAATGACTGCTATAAGAGTATTCTCTGATAAAATCCCCAAGAATCTTCATGTCTACAAAGCTCCATACTTCGGTCCACACTTTGAGTAGCAAGGGTTGGACTCTGAGTCACTATCTGAGCTCCCCAAATCTAGAACCTAAACAATAACACTAATACCATCACATTTAAATGTCTTTTTTTTTTTTTTTTTTTTTAGATTTCACCTATTTATTTGACAGACAGAGATCACAAGTAGGCAGAGAGGCAGGCAGAGAGAGAGGAGGAAGCAAGCTCCCCGCCGAGCAGAGAGCCCGATGAGGGGCTCGATCCCAGGACCCTGGGATCATGACCTGAGCCGAAGGCAGAGGCTTTGACCCACTGAGCCACCCAGGTGCCCCTAAATGTCATTCTTAATAATCTCAAACCACCTGACATATTATCTCACTGAATACACACAAGGCTTCTGTAGGACATGTCAAGTAGATATTTCCTTCTTCTAGGAAACAGACACCAGCAGGTGAAGTGATTTGCCAAAGCTCACAATGCTCATCAGTACAGAAGCTCAGACCAGAACCCTAGTCTTAAGCTCTTCTACTACATGCTCCTGCCTCTACTTGTAAAAACAACAGCTAAAGGGGCACCTGGGTGGCTCACTGGGTTAAGCGTCTGCCTTCAGCTCGGGTCAGGATCCCGCAGTCCTGAGATCCAGCCCCTCATCAGGCTCCATGCTCAGCGGGGAGCCTGCTTCTGTTTCTCCCTCCCCCTCTGTCCCCCCCACCCTTGCTCGTGGGCACACATGCATGCACTCACTCTTTCTCACGAGTGCGCGATCTTGCACTCAAATAAATACATAAAATCCTTAAAAAACAACAACAAAACATCAGCAATATAAGTTCTATAGCTCTGGTAAAATAACAACTTTGGCTAAATAGTCCTCTCTCCTACTTACTCCAGCCACCTCTAAAAGGAATAAAATATGCACTGTCAAATTATTTGTCTTTCTCCTGTCTTGGCCCAAAGACCAGGAGAGAGGAAAAACAAAAATTCATCTCCCCAACCTCACCTGAGTCCCATCCCCATTCTCTACTCCAATACTCACACTCGCAGTCCAACAAGTGCCAACCAGTAGTCCCTCTCTCAGCTTCAGGCCTTGACAGATTGCTGCTCCCAGGCCCGGAGGGGCCTCTATGGAATTTGCCTAGCTAACTTATCCTCTGAAACTCAGCTTAGACATCCTTTACCTTCATTTCTAACAAGCTCCCAGGTGAAGCCCATTAGACACTCTTTAAGTACCAAAGCACCCCTGACTCTCATCTCTACCTCTCTCAAACCATCCTTTGCCTGGCAACAAAAGGAATTTGTCTAAATACGACTGTACTCCCCTTATAATAAGTCAGCAATACCCCCCATACACACACAGAAATTCAAACTCCTAAAATAGTGCACAAGGCCCAACTCCCTGACCTAACTTCTACTCACATCCATGGCCAATAACCTCAGCTCTATTAAGACCAACTATAGGGGCACCTGGGTGGCTCAGTGGGTTAAGCCTCTGCCTTCGGCTCAGGTCATGGTCTCAGGGTCCTGGGACCCTGCTCCGCATCAGGCTCTCTCCTTAGCAGGGAGCCTGCCTCCCCCTCTCCCTCTGCCTGCTTGTGATCTCTCTCTCTCCGTCAAATAAATAAATAAAAATCTTAAAAAAAAAAAAAAAAAAGACCAACTATAGGGGCACCTGGGTGGCTCAAGGAGGTGAAGCATCTGCCTCTGGTTCAGGTCATGATCCCAGGTCCTGGGATCCAGCCCCTCACTGGGCTCCTTGTTCAGCAGGGAGTCTGCTTCTTCTTCTGCCCTCTGCTTCCCCCAGCCCCATGCTCTCTTTCTCTCAAATAAATAAATAAAATCTTTAAAAAAGAAAAAATAGGAGAGAACTAGGAAAATTAAAAAGTTGATCCGAGGTCCTGGAATCATAGGTAATATTTCAATTTCCCTCACTGATTGTGTTTAATTTTACCTCTACATGAAAAGGAATTTGGGAAACAAATGATAATTCCATAAAATGGAATTTGTACAATCAAAAATGATTCTTGTGAACCCGATCCGTAGGCTACACTACTAAGTGGCAAATAAGGAGGAATCAAAATTGCATGTAAACTAATATTACAAGCATAAAAGTGTACCAACAAAAAAAGATTTGAGGGAGGAAAAAGAAAGGCTCAAAGTCGTATGCAGGATGATGGGATTATGAGTAGTAATATTCACCGTATCTTCCAAGTCCTCAGTAGTGCATTACTTCTCTAATAATATAACGCTAATTATAAATTTTTGTTTAGTTGGGTTTTTTTAAAGTTTTATTTATTTATTTATTTGACAGACAGAGATCACAAGTAGGCAGAGGCAGGCAGAGAGAGGGGAAAGCAGGCTCCCTGCTGAGCAGAGAACCCGATGTGGGGCTTGATCCCAGGAGCTTGGGATCATGACCTGAGCTGAAGGCAGAGGCTTAACCCGCTAAGCCACCCAGGCGCCCTTTGTTTAGTATTTTTACCAAAAACCATAAAGTAAAACCTTTCATCATCTGGATGACCCCTGGCCGAAATTGGTTAATTTTTGACCGCCGCGTAACCCACGGAGCTGAAAGCCGTCTTCGTCCAGACTGTATATCCAGGGCTGACCACGCGCCCGGAACCGTTCCAAGTATAGTTCACTGACGCCTCACAACAACCCAGAGAGGTTCTGTTATCATTCCGATTACAGAGACGAGGAAAAGGAGGTTCCAAGAGTAAATGACGAGGTCACACAGCTAGTAACAGGCAAAACGAAACTCTGGAGCCCCGGTCTTTAACTCCTGGTCTGATTCAGGGGAGCCGTCCGGAGCAGGCCACGGCGAGGCGGCCCCCTCAATCCTCACCTGCTGGGGCTGTTGCTCCCCACACCCCGCCGGCGTCCGCTGGTCTCCCCGCCGGAGCCCGACAGCGCCTTCCACCCGGGTCCCCGCTTTTCCCGACCGGGTACTCCGCTTTTCTTGTGTGGGTCCACCTGCTTTTCTAGTCCGCCGTCGAACTAGGCCTTAGGGCACTAGGGTTCCGGCCGAAGTACAGGCGGGATAAGAGTAACAAGGTTCCCGGAGCCCGGCGAATTGAAGCTTTCGGTCGATTAGCCTTCCAAAGGGCTCGGCTTCCACCCCTCCTGATCTTTTCTCCTTACCCAGAAAGTAGGGGAGAATTTAGAAAAGCTTTTTTTCTCCTTTCCTTTCTGCATTACTCCTTCAGGCTGCAAACTCCATCACGCATCTTTCAAAAAGGACCCAAATATTGCGAACATCCTTTCGCCCCCGGGCGCCAGGGTCCCCCGGGGCCGCCATTCCCCACAACCGCCTAAGAACTGTCGGTGGCCTCAGAGGACCCGATCCCCTGGAATCGCGCGGAATCTCAGGAGACCCACCTGGCACCTGGACTGCAAACCCCGCCTCCTTCAGGAGGCCGCCCACTCCGCAGGACTTCTGTATCTTGTGCACCCCTCAGTTTGAGCACTTTCAACATTGTATCTTAAGTATTCATTTACTTCTCACTTCCCCTGCCACACCGTGAGCTTCTTGGGTCCAGAACGGTGCTCTTCCTCCAGTCCTTAGCAATTAGCATTGCACTAGCAGGAATTAAGCTCTCAGCAAACATCTGAATGACAATTAACTCCGTTTTTTTCCAAGGTTAAGACCTCACGAAACACAATTGGCTTTTCCAAGTTTCCTCCACCACTTGCTTCCACGCCACCTCTTCTTTCTTGAAATCCTGCTTTTGACTTTTCTAGACTCCGCACTTGCCTAGTTCCCTTAGCCTTCTCGAACCTTCCCCCAGCTGCCTCCTCCACTGATTCTCTTCTCACAAGGTTAAATGCAGATTGTCTCCAGAGCCCAGACTGTGCCTTCCTCTTTTCTAGTTTCAGATATGAGTTATGCGCAATTTGATCTCCCGTAAATCCCAGCATACATTTCCAATCTTTTGACAGCAGTTCCAGCTGTGGGATACAGCACTGGCATCTCAAACTCTGCACGTCTGAATCTGAATGGATCATATTTACCTTAACTCCTCTTATACTCCCTGTTTCTTTAAATGCCCACATCCTGGGCGCCTGGGTGGCTCAGTGGGTTAAGCCGCTGCCTTCGGCTCAGGTCATGATCTCAGGGTCCTGGGATCGAGTCCCGCGTGGGGCTCTCTGCTCGGCGGGGAGCCTGCTTCCCTCTCTCTCCGCCTGCCTCTCTGTCTACTTGTGATCTCTGTCTGTCAAATAAATAAATAAAATCTTTAAAAAAAAAAAACTATTAAATGCCCACATCCTTCTAAGCTGGAAATCTTTGCCTTAAAAACCTCTTAAACCTCTTCTCACTGACTCTAAAGCCTATCTTTGCTATCTTTTGAGCTTTCACTCCCTCCCTCCAAACGCAGATACACCCTGATAGCTACTGCCCTTATACAAACGGACATTCCGTCTAGTGATTGCCCTGCTCTGGGCACAACAGTTTATCTTTTTCCACTTTAAAATGTGGCACCCAGAGCTGAACACCAGATTCCTTTGGCCTCTAGATGTTCCACTGCATAAATTCTAAGCCCTCCATAATCCCCTACTCCATGTATGTTGCTCATACTTACCCTCAATTTCTCAGCCCAAATGGTATCTGCCTAAACCACACTCATTCCTCCTCATAATCAGTTAACACTGTTTCTGCACAGCATTACTCCCTTTTCTGCTTCCCCAGCAGTTGGTCTCAAGGGTCTCTAGGACTCCCTTCTCCTCCCGCTTTAGCTGATTGGTCCAGTGGTGGGCAGATCAGGTTATTCCCAGGGTTTTTCTGAAGTAAAACTGGAAAATACTCCTTTTAACCCTGATGGCTCCTGCTGAGCTCATGAGCTGACTGGTAATACCGGGAAGGAAAATGGTTTGCAGCAAGAGAAAATAAAATCAAGGTACAGAGACAAATAGTAATGGCAGGATTAAAGACCCATTCAGGAGGCACCTGGGTGGCTCAGTGGGTTAAGGCCTCTGCCCTCGGCTCGGGTCATGATCCCAGAGTCCTGGGATGGAGCCCCACATTGGGCTCTCTGCTCTGCGGGGAGCCTGCTTCCCCTCCTCTCTCTCTCTCTCTCTGCCCGCTTCTCTGCTTACTTGTGATCTCTGTCTGTCAAATTAAAAAAAAAAAAAAAAAAAAAAAGACCCATTCAGCATTTATATTGCCAGTTCCAGTAGTTCCTGAGGCCCAGCTGCATCTATTACCTTCCCATGGCTTGGCCATTTAGTTTTCCCCTGATTTCTAAGCACCAATAAATTCTTTTTACCTAAATTAGTCTAAGTTGGGTTTCTACCACTTCCAACCAATAGGTCCTAATTGATACAGTGACTCCATCTATTCTGAACACATCTTAAATCCCACCTTCTCCTTAAAAACTTTCCCTAATGCATTCATCTCATAATGACTGCTCTCCTTCTGACACCCTATAATATTTATGCTTTATACTGTGACACCGGCACTTATGTTCAAGTGAAAACTAGATTATAAACATGACTAAGGCGCTCATTCATTGCTCTAGGCGTACAAGCCTTTTCTCTCGAACGGGAGGGTAAAAACCTTGAAAATAGTGATTTTTTGTCATGTACTTTAAAATATACTTTTTCTGTGGCACCTGGGTGGCCCAGTAGGTTAAGCTTCTGCCTTTGGCTCAGATCATGATCTCAGGGTCTGAGACTGACTGAGCCCCACATCCAGCTCCCTGCTCAGCAGGAGGCCTGCTTCTCCCTCTCCCACTCCCCATGCCTATTCCCTCTCTTGCTGTGTCTCTCTCTGTCAAATAAATAAATAAAATCTTAAAAAAAAAAAAAAGAAAAGAATTCCCTTCCTTTTCTGGGGCACTGGGTGGCTCAGTTAAGCATCTGCCTTCAGCTCAGATTATGATCTCAGGGTCTAGGGATCGAGCCCCATGTTGGGCTCTCCACTTGGTAGGGAGTCTGCTTGCCCCTCTCCCTTTGCCTCTCCCCCTACTCATGTATTCTCTCACTCTCAAATAGATAAATAAAAAATTTTTTTAAAGAATTTTAAAAAGAATTCCCTGCCTTTTCAAAGTTGACTAATATTCCATTGTATGTATTTACTACATTTAATTTATCTATTCATTACTTTTTTGAGATTTATTTATTTTAGCGGGGAGGGGCAGAGAATCTCAAGCTGACTCCATAGTGAGCGCAGAGCCTGACAGCTAAGCTTGATCCCATGACCCTGTGGTCACTACCTGAGCCAAAACCAAGAGTCAGACACTTAACCTACTGCACCACCCAGCTGCCCCTGTCTATTCATTATTGATGGCAAGTTGGCTTGTTTCCACCTTTTGCCCATTGTGAACAATGTTACTATGAACATGAGTGTACAAATATCAGTTCAAGTCTCTGCTTTTACTTCTTTTAGGTATTAAACCCATAACGGTAGTTGTATGTTTAATATTTGAGGAATCAGGGGTGCCAGGCTGGCTCAGTAGGTAGAGCATGCAAATCTTGATTTCAGAGTCATGAGTTCAAGCCACATGTTGGAGGTGGACATTACTTTAAAAAAAATTGAGGAGTCACCCTACTGTCTTCTGTAGTGACTGCACCATCTCATATTCCCACAAGCAATGCACAAGTATCTTATTTTCTCTACTTCTTCAACACACTTGTTATTTTCTGTTTGTTTTTTCATAAGAGCTATCCTAAAGTGTGTGAAGAGGTATCTCATAGTGGTTCTGATTTGCATTTTCTTATTCATTAACTGTTTAAGTATAGGAACCCCCGCGTGTATTCATTAGCAGTGGGGAAGCAGAGGCTGAAGGGAGGAAAATTGATCAAATCATGAAGGAAGGCCATGAGAATGGCAGGCAAGAGAGAGGACGGAGGCATTATGGGAGGGTTAACCCAGCCAGGTCTTTGCCGTCTTCTTTCTTAGCCTCCCAGGAGCTCCTAGGTAGTGGGCTTCACCAGAGCTTAACTGTAGCTTTGTTCATAACAAAACTGAAAGCCACCCAAATTAGAAATGGAGACAAGGAGGACAGTTTATCTATTTGTAGACACAGGGCAGCCAAACACCAGAAATAATATGACAAAAGAAACAAAGTGAAGCAGATCAAGAACTGGCCACAACAAAGAGAGGTTCCCTTACTCAAAGTGAAATGAACCTTCAAAGCATCATCTGGAAACCTAGAACCAGAGGACACTGAAGCTGCTGCATATCAGGACATTAATGAGTAAAGCTCTGCAGTCAGCTAAGTTGCAGGGAGAAAAGAGGCAGAGGTGTTGTCCAGTCTTGGCCAACCTTAGCAGGTAGCAGGACCTTGATGGAATTTCCAGTTAACATTAAGTGAGGGGCGCCTGGGTGGCTCAGTGGGTTAAGCCTCTGCCTTCAGTTCAGGTCATGATCTCAGGGTCCTGGGATCGAGTCCTGCATCAGGCTCTCTGCTCAGTGGGGATCCTGCTTCCTCCCCTCTCTGCCTGCCTCTCTGCCTACCTGTGATCTTTCTCTCTCTGTTAAATGAATAAATCAAATCTTAAAAAAAAACAGTAATAATAAGTGAGATAATATATGTAAAGTGTTTAGCATAATCCTTGGGATTTTTTAAAAAACTCCCAAGCTAGATATTAAGGAAAAAAATCTCGATATTATTGTTGAACTCTGGGACAGTGCTCAGCAAGTACATAGTCTAGCACAGGGCATGGCACCAAACAAGTAAGAGCAGCACAATGCGAGAGAAATTACAATAGAGGCAGGTACCAAGTACAGGGGTGGTGCAAAGAAGGGTGTCATGAACACTTAGGGGCCAGACAGTGAATTTAACATCTGGGGGGCATTTTCCCTTTTAATCCTCACAATGATCCTGTGAAGTAAGTAGGAATATCCTACCTATTTCACAGGTGAGTAAACTTAGTCCTAGAGATGTTAAGTTACTTGCTAGTCACAGGCCTTCATAGCTGATGAAGTGGTGGAGCTGGGATTCGAACCACATCTGCAGGCTCTCTACACGGTACCTGCTCATTATCCATACTCCTCTGTATCGTATCTGCTTATTTGCTCACCTTGGGGAACAGTTCCTAGAGGAAGGACGTGATCTGAATACTGAGATAAGGGTTTGGGTTTTTTTTTAAGATTTTATTTATTTATTTGACAGACAGAGATCACAAGTAGGCAAAGAGAGAGGAAGAGAAGCAGGCTCCTTGCTGAGCAGAGTGCCCGATGCGGGGCTCGATGCGGGGCTCGATCCCAGGACCCTGGGATCATGACCTGAGCCGAAGGCAGAGGCTTTAACTCACTGAGCCACCCAGGCGCCCCTAAGATAAGGGTTTAACAGGCAGATGAGAGGAGGAAAATCAGTCCAGGGAAGGAAGCACACAGGCCCAAAGGCACAGAGTTATGCAACAGACATTATACCTAGAAAAATGTAAGAGCTCTTCTTGACAGAAGGGGGACAATTTCTACTGACCAAATTCACATACAGAGTCAAGCCTGGATCCAGAAATTTACTATATCATGTCTCTCATGCCTTACCACAATCTCGTAAGGCAGATACTATTTCCCCCCTCAGAGGTCTGATGAGAGTGAAGCTCAGAGAGATTAGGTGATCTGACTCTCACAGAAGCAGGGGAGTGGCAGAACTGGCCTCTGAGTACAGGTCTGCTAATTCTCCACAATTCTTGTGACTGCTGGGTGTGGGGAGGGCAGAGAGAGAAGAAAGCAGCTGAGCATTTTCTCAGAGTTTTTTACTGGAACCTGCAGTAGGAAATGAAATGTGTTATGATCAAGTCATATAATTATTAATACAAGGTAGAATTTTCAAGTGTTCATCAAAATCTAGTTTTTCTCTCCCTCCAGGTACACCAGAGGATAACACTTCCCTGCCTCCTTATGATTAGGCAATCATTCGACTAGTTCTTGCCAATGGATTAGGAGAAGTGACATTTATCAATTTCAGGCCAGAGCATTTCATTTCAGTTTCAAGACCATCCAATATTCTTTCTTCCTGCTGCAGTTATTGTGAAAGCACTTATTGAGAAGGATGCACCACAACATTGAAACCCCTTTCATCGCTAATCCAACAAGAAGAGGACCGTGGTTCTAGAGCATCTCTGAGAGTAACAGTATTAGACTTTGCCTGAGTGAAAATGAGCTTTGCTGTGCTTCTTAGGAAAGTTCAATAACCACTCTATTAGATTGTAACCACGGACGGTGCATTGTTCACCTCTGTTTCTTGGCACCCGGCTCAGTACCTGGCATCAAGCAGGTGCTCAGTTGAATGTGTGACACCCGAATGTATAAGTCAGGGAATTCTGTGTTGCTAAATAAACCACAAGTTTGGCTTTTGATAAAGTATGAATTTAAATTACGGAATTCATTTGTATTCGTGTTTCTGAGTGTGTTGCAATCAGTTTTGATACAGGTCTCAAGTGATGAATAATCATACTTTAAAAAGTCAGCAAGTAACTTATAAAAATAATTTTTAAAGATATAAGGTTATTGGGGGAGCCTGGGTGGCTTAGTTGGTTAAGTGTCCAACTCTTGGTTTTGGCTGGTTCAGGTTATGATCTCGGAGTTGTGAGATGGAGCCCTGTGTTGGGCTCTGTGCTCAGCAAGGAATCTGCTTCAGATTCTCTCTCTCCCTCTGCCTCGGCTCCTCCCCCTGCTTATGCTCCCTCTCCCACTCTCTCTCAAAATAAATAAAATCTTAAAAAAAAAAGATATAAGATTATCCTTATGGAAACATCCCGTTCACTCCCTGGGATTCTGACATGTCTAATTGAAGTGTATGTGTGTGTGTGTGTGTGTGTGTGTGTGTGTGTTTTGATTATGGAGGACAATTCAGGGTATGTACATATCAAATATAGAGAGCATCTGTTATGTATACTAAGGTAGGAACAAAAGGTTATGAATCATGCAGCTATACTGAGAGAGGCCAGAGATAGGGCTGACTTCATAACATCTGAAAATCAGTTCTCACTTAGCAGAGGGAACACTTGCATGCAAGGAAGCCCAGGTCCCATTGGACATGCACAACTTAATCATGCATGCAGGCTGATGGAGGTAGACATTACCTTGTAGTCTCCCAAGGTGTTTTCTCAGACCCCCATGTACCCCTAGGGCTGGCTGTCAAGCCAGTCTAACACTGCTGGGAGAGGTTATATTATAGGATAATACATATTGCCCAATCCTGTTTTTGGATGTGTTTACCTATGTGTCCCAAAAGGTCTGGAACAATAGGTATCAAATTGGTCCTACAGTTACTCTTAGGGAGTGAGACTGGGAGAGAAGGGGTATGAGGGTGAGAGCTTCCTCTTTGGAAGGAAATACACTGCTGTATTTGGATTTGTTATTTACAACGGGCATGTGTTAATTTTGCACTTCAAAACATAAATTTAAAAGGGCCTGCGAGTGATTGAAATACACCTCACATTCTCCACCCAACTCTCCAAATTATATTTTACTCAAGGGAACAGAATCTAGAAATGTGTGGCACTTGCTGGCATCCAAGCAAACCTGCTGAATGAATAAAGACCCCAGAGGAGACGCTGAAAGAAACCTTGGTCTTAAGCTCTGCCCTCCACACAGCAGGAGTTGATCTTCTTCCTCTCCTTTTGATTTCATCTTTTCCTCTTTCCCTCCTCCTCTTTTTCCTGTTCTCCATCTTCTCCTCTTCAAACAAACAAACAAAAACGCACAAAAAAACCCACACAACAACAGCACAGGGCAGCAAAGGACTTTTACCACGCCACCCTCTAGTAGTAACAAACACAAAGTACATGAGAGTAGTGGGTAGGAAAATATGAACTCATACTCACAATGGGGCCTTAGGGGATGACTTTAGGTTGAAAAGTAGAGTCATCCAGTCCAAGGCAGAGAGGTAAGAGGCAGAGAGAAAAAGGAAGGAACTGGGCAAGAAAAGCATGGTATTATGCCTGGGGAACACTGAGTTCAGAGTCTCCCCAGGCTGCCACTCTCTTCTCTACTCAAAGTCAGCTGCTCAATTCGATACTGAAAAGTGACCAGACTCTGAGGAGCCACTTCCTACTAACCAAAGAGCATGGTTTATAAGACTGACTAACAACTTACCATGAGAAGTATGTTTGCCAAGAATACTTGTGTCAGCCAAGCAATACAGCCTCGTCCCACAAGGGAAAGCCTTCTGGGATTAGGGGGGCTGCTTGGAGAACAGGGGTCTCCATGCAGATGGATTTGAAGGCTGTGAAGTGACATTTTCTCCAAACTACGAAAGTCTGGAAAGTCACTCGTGGGCTCCCAGGAGAGTGTGGCCAGGGTGATGGACAGGACATGGCAGCTGCTCAGGGCCCCTCTCTCCTGCAGCTCTGAAAAAGCATCAGAAAACTCTCCCTTGGGGCACCTGCATGGCTCAGTTGGTGAAGTGTCCGACTCTTGCTTTCCACTCGGGTCATGATCTCAGGGTCATGAGATCAAGCCCCCCATGGGGCCTGTGTTGGGCTCCACACTCATGGAGGAGTCTGCCCCTACCCCTGCTCAGGGGTGCACGTGCATGTACGTGTGTGTTCTCACTCTCCCTCTCTCTGTCTCTCTCAAATCAATCAATCAAGTAAGCGAGCAATTTTTAAAGAAAGAAAAGACGGGCGCCTGGGTGGCTCAGTGGGTTAAGCCTCTGCCTTTGGCTCAGGTCATCAGCTCAGGGTCCGGGGATCAAGCCCCGCATTGGGCTCTCTGCTCAGCGGGGATTCTGCTTCCCCCTTCCCCTCTGCCTGCCTCTCTGCCTGCTTGTGATCTCTCTCTCTCTCTGCCAAATAAATAAATAAAATCTTAAACAAAAGAAAAGAACTCTCTCCCTTGCCTAGCCCCTAGCTACTGTGTTTATACCTCCCTACCCCATCTTGACCACATTCATGATCTTGCTCCTGTACCTGCCTTCCCCTAAAGTTCTTTCCTGCCGGCTGGTTCCTGGTTGCTCCAGGTTAGCAGGCTGGAGTTGCTTGTCTGCCACACCAGGGAGAGGCACAGAATTGCTGACAGCAGTTAAGAGCGCCACCCTAGAGTCAGACATGTTCCATTACTTACTAACTGTGTGGCCTTGGGAACCTCTCTGTGCCTCAGTGTCCAGGACACAGAGATGTGACATCCAGTAAAGAGGACTTTTGGCCCAGGTGACGGCCTTTAGTTTTCAGATACTTTGGCGTCCAGCTAACTACAGAGAGACCCTGTGCTCAAGGTCTCTCCCACATGGCCTATATCTAATGAATGACTGAGGCAGGGCGATAAAGGTCTGAACATTTCAGTGCAGTGTGGGACAACTGACCATCTATTTTGGCTTCAGATTACCCATGTGATTAGTTGACGCTGTTGTCAGGTACACACTACAGCTCAACTTCTCCCACTTTTCCCTCCTTCTGTGGTTGTCAATTCCCAGGGACACTCTCTGGTAAATATCCAGCACACTAAACTCCATCTCAGAGTCTGCTTCTTGGAGAACCCAACCTACAACGATTGGTACTGGGATTGATCCAAGAAAGCAGGCAATGAAAGGATGTATAGAAGCAGGGTCACTTAACACACAGCTGGAAATGAAGATCTGGTGGTCCAACTGTTAAATATTTTATCATTGGTGAATAGGGATACTATCCTGGCAGAAGGGAACGTACTAGTTGGTGGGATGTACCAAATAAATATAGGTGCGAGAGTAACTATAAGAATAGTGAAATTGGGGGTGCCTGGGTGGCTCAGTGGTTAAGCCTCTGCCTTCAGCTCAGGTCATAACCTCAGGGTCCTGGGATCGAGCTCCGCATCGGGCTCTATGCTCTGCAGGGAGCCTGCTTCCTCCTCCTCTCTCTCTCTCTCTGCCTGCCTCTCTGCCTACTTGTGATCTCTATCAAATAAATAAATAAAATCTTAAAAAAAAAAAAAAAAGAATAGTGAAATTGGGTCACCGTGACTGAAAGCCAAATGTGAAAGCCAGAGGGCCCCCTTAAGGGCATATGAAGAGGGCTTCATCACCTGTAGTGGGAGGGCAGGGAAAGCTGAGGGCCAGGATAATCATCAGAATAGTCTAAGATCCAATGATGTTAAACTCCCAAGCAAGGCAAGTTGGCTAAAGATCCTAGTTGGGAAATAATGGGAATATGACATGTGGGGTGGAGATATCTGATTGGTGCCCCTGAAGATCTTGAATTCCCAGTTTCTCCTACACCCTCTGCGTGTGCAGAAATGGCCCATCATCTAGCGCTTCCCTCTTCTTTGTAGACAATGCAGAAGACCAGACCCTGTAAGACTGCAGGTACCCTTCTCAAAGTCTGCTCTTACCTCCCTGCTGGATACTAGGTTGATAACCAGGGTTAAAACAGTACATAACCCAGTGAGGGATTTATTGGGACTCATTAAGGTGCTATCCCCCAAAGGAGCTGCAAGAACTAGCCACACATAAAATGCCAGGAGCTGGGGGAGTAACAAGGGACTGGATTCTGCAGGTGCTTGATCAAGAGGACCAGACCAAATTGGGTTAGGGAGAATTTATTGATTTGGAAACATTCTCCTGAGATACAACAGTTATCACTCTGCCAAGGCCCCAGGAAATGCTACCAGAATGGCTCTTAGGAGCATGAAAAACTACAACCCATACAAAGGGGGGAAAAAAAAGTCAAAACTGCCAGGACACATCATGTAGGAACAGATTTAAAAACTCAGGGGGGCGCCTGGGTGGCTCAGTGGGTTAAGGTCTCTGCCTTCAGCTCAGGTCATGATCCCAGGGTCCTGGGATCGAGCCCCGCATCGGGCTCTCTGCTCAGCGGGGAGCCTGCTTCCTCCTCTCTCTGCCTGCCTCTCTGCCTACTTGTGATCTCTGTCTGTGAAATAAATAAATAAAATCTTAAAACAAAACAAAACAAAACAACACAGGGAAGCACAGTGAAGTAGATGTACTGTAGGAAGGCTGGAAATCCCACCGAATGGTTATGTTCCATGGGAAGATCAAGAGGATACTCCACTTACTAAAGCCACAGGGAATGAGATGGTAAAGAGGTACAACAGCATCACTGAAATTTCACTACATGCTAAAAATGCAGGCCAGGACTGACAGTAGGAGAGACTGTTACAAAACCAGGCTCACAATGGTAATGGGGTGGTAGAACTTGCAACAAGAGGCCAGGTGGCAGCACTTAACTACCAGGAACCAGGTAGATACAATTATTTTAATAGCAGAAAGGGCGGAGTGACAGCCAAGGCTGCCTGAACCTCAGAGACTTATGGAGATGGTTAACAGAATACAGCATCTCCAAGGGCTAACAGGGTTAATCTTCAATTTTCAATTAGAAGAAATCAAGGTCGGGTGATTAACGGGCTGAGGGCAGCTGCCCCAATAAAAAGTGACATCCTTCTCCCACCTTTGCATCTGAGCTAATTATCAGACCCTGAACTCGTTAATTAAGAAAAGGTCTGGTATTGTATGCAACTGATGAATGACTGAATTCTACCTCTGAAATTAATAGTACAGTACATATTAATTAAATTGAATTTAAATTAAAAACTTAAAAATAAATAAGTAAATGGTCCGCTAACCAAAAGAAGGACCCTGCAACACTGTGTAGGACACTGTAGCCATCCTGGGTGGCTCAATTGGTTGAGTGTCCCCTTCTTTTTTTATTTTTAAGATTTATTCATTTATTTATTTGAGAGAGAGGCAGAGGGAGAAGCAGGGCACCCAACGCAGGGCTCGATCCCAAAACCCTGAGACAATGACGAGAGCCAAAGGCAGGCGCCCAACCCACTGAGCCACCCAGGCAGCTGGGCTCTATGCTGGGCATGGAGCCTACTTTTTTAAAAAAGGGAGGGGGGCACCTGAGTGGTTCAATTGGTTAAGCAACTGCCTTTGGCTCAGGTCATAATCCTGGAGTCCCGGGATTGAATCCCACATTGGGCTTCCTGCTCAGAGTCTGCTTCTCCCTCTGACTTCTCCCCTCTCATGCTCTCTCTCATTCTCTCTCTCAAATAAATACGTAAAATCTTTTTAAAAAATTTTCCATCTAACCTTAAAAACAAAACAGAAAAACCATGGTAAACATACACAGTAATGTTTCCCCAGACCTTCTCTCAATGTTCACATACACGCACATATTACCACATTCTTTCTTTCTTTCTTTTTTTTCCCTAAGGTTTATTTTTAAGTAATTTCTCCACCCACTGTAGGGCTGGAACTCACAACCTTGGGATCCAGAGTTGCATGCTCCACCAGTCAAGCCAGCTCGGTGCCCCAGTAGGAATAATTTTTATAGTGAGAAAAAAATTCTATTTCCACAAAACTGTTAAAAAACCATTATGAGGGATGCCTGGGTGGCTCAATCGGCTAAGTATTCGCCTTCAGTTCAGGGCATGATCCTGGGGTTCTGGGATCTAGTCCCACACTGGGATCCCTACTTAGCAGGGAGTCTCCTCTCTCTACCTGCCATTCCCCCTGCTTGTGCTCTCTGACAAATAAATAAAATCTTTTTAAAAAATCATTATGATAAAAATTCATACTCAATGTAAAAAGCTCAAACAGCATCAAAGTGTAAAAATTAAAAAATGAAAATCTCCTATCTCAACCCTCTTCCTACAAGTTCCTCCCTAGAAAATTATAGCTGGCATTTACTGAGTGCTTACTCTTTGCCAGGAAGTACTCCAAGCACTTTTTCAACATATGTTAACCAATCTAAACCTTATTACAACCCAAAGAGGCACATATAATCATTATCCTCACTTTACTAAGGGAAAACTTGCATAGGTTGGGTTCTCTGGGAAGCCAACTCAAGAGGAAATTTAGAGTATAATATGTTTATTCATTCAATCTAGACACTGCTTACTTTCGGGGCACCAGTGTGGCCCAGCGTCTGCCTTTGGCTCAGGTCATGATCCCAGGGTCCTGGGATTGAGTCCTGCATCGGGCTCTCTGTTCAGTAGGGAGTTTGCTTCTCCCTCTCCCCCTGACCCTCCCCCTGACTCCGCTCGTGCACACTTGTGTTCACACTCTAATAAATAAAATCTTAAAGGGGCACCTGGGTGGCTCAGTGGGTTAAAGCCTCTGCCTTAGGCTCAAGTCATGATCCCAGGGTCCTGGGATCAAGCCCCGAATTGGGCTCTCCGCTCAGCGGGCAGCCTGCTCCCCCCTTTCTTTCTCTGCCTACCTCTCTGCCTACTTGTGATCTGGCTGTCAAATAAATTAATAAATCTTTTTTTAAAATCTTAAAAAAAAAAAAAAAGACAGGGGCACCTGGGTGGCTCAGAGGGTTAAGCCTCTGCCTTCGGCTCAGGTCATGATCTCAGGGTCCTGGGATCGAGCCCCGCATTGGGCTCTCTGCTCAGCAGGGAGCCTGTCTTCTCCGTATCTCTGCCTACTTGTGATTTCTGTCAAATAAATAAATAAAATCTAAAAAAAAAAGACACTGTTTACTCTCAATATGGACTAACTTCGGTATATGAATCATTTGATGACTCCTTGAAGAAAAAGCAAAATCAATAGATTTCACTCAAATAAAGAACATACTTTTTTGGTTTTATTTATTTAAGTAACTTCTACACTCAACATGGGTCTCAAACTCACAACCCCAAGATCAAGAGTTGCACACTCTCCCAACTGAGCCAGCCAGGTGCCCTAAAGCCTATCTTTCTTAATTGCAGTCATAGGTCACTGACAATATTACAGTCTTTTAACATGGAGCTTGAACTCACAACCCTGAGATCAAGAGTCAGAGGCTTAACCAACTGAGCCATACAGGTGGCCCTATTATGGTCTTTTAAGGTTTTTTTTTTTTAAAGATTTATTTAATTATTTATTTGACAGGCAGAGATCACAAGTAGGCAGAGAGGCAGGCAGAGAGAGAGAGAGAGGTGGAAGCAGGTTCCCTGCTGAGCAGAGAGCCTGATGCGGGGCTCGATCCGAGGACCCTGGGATCATGACCTGAGCCGAAGGCAGAGGCTTTAACCCACTGAGCCACCCAGGCGCCCCTTAAGTTTTTATTTAGAGAGAGAGCACATGTGCAAGAGTGGGCAAGGGAGTAGGGAGGTGAGGAGAAGGAGAGGGAGAGAGAGAATCTTAAGCAGTCTCCACCATCAGCGTGGAGTCCAACACAGGGCTCTCACAACCCTGACATCATGACCTGAGCTGAAATCAAGAGTCGTTATTTAACCAACTGAACCACCCAGGTGACCCTTGGTCTTCTTCTATTAACACATTTACAGAGGGTCCTCACAGAAAGGCATCAAACTTCAGGGTGGCTAGAAATAGGGAAACCGGCTTGGTCATTTTGAGTCATTCTTGCCATGGGGTCAGTTCCAAGGATATGTTCGAGGAGAGAGGTCAAGGGGTTATATTTTAGGAAAAATCTTCTGGAATAAAAAGGGAATTGGGCCTTAATTTTCTCTAAATCCTGAATGCATTTTCAAGCTAACTGGCAACAAATTGGATATCTAGGTATGTGTTTAGTTCCAGGGATTCTTCTAAGTCTGATATATTCTTTTGTTACTATTCTAAGGCATACACACTTATGATACTATAACATACTGGAGAAAAAAAAATTTAGACAGGAAAGGGGAAAAGAAAAAGGGAGCCGGAGAGAAAAAACTTAGCAGCTTGCCTGTGTCCAGTTAATGCCCAGGGAAGACTGGGATCTAACTCCCAAGTTCACTGCAGAACAAAGAATTAATGACTCCCCCAAAGTTTTGAGAACATTTTCAAATTATTATTGCTAATGTTCCCTACCTTATATTCCAAATTCCACAAAGAAATCACCTCTGAAATTGCCCTTTATTTTTTAAAGTAATTTCTATGCCCAACATGGAGCTCAAACTCATGACCCCAAAGTCAAGAATCATATGCTCTACAAACTGAGCTAGCCAGGTGCCCCTGAGGTTGCTCTTTTAATTCACTGACTTTAACAAGCAAAAAACTGAACTTTTTCCCTTCATACACCAGTTCCCCAAACCTCCTTTACACTTGTGTTTCTCATATTGATGAAGGGCCCACTCACCATCAGCTTCCTAAGCCAGGATCTAAGACATCACTTGTGCTTGGGACCTCGCCTTACACTCTCTCCCAAATAAAATTCAGGTCCTGGTAATTCTACCTTCCAAATTATGCAGAATCCATCCATTTCTCTTCATTTGCATTGCCTCTTCTTTGGTTCGGGGTACCATCATCGCCTGCCATAATGACACCAACAGCTTAAGTGGCCTCCTCGCCCTTGGGCTCCCTTCCTTCTAATTCATTCGCCACACTGCACCCAGTGTAATCTTTTTAAAACACAAAGCTAATAACGTCGTTCTTCAGTTTAAAATCTTTCAATACTGAGGTTCAAACTTCTGAATATAACTTATTAGGCACTGAAGGATGTGGCCCCTGAGTCCCTCCACACACACCGTATTCCATGTTCCATAATGAACTTTCAGTTCCCTGAACCCAATTTTTTCAATTATCTACGGGCCTTTGCCCATGCGGTTCTCTGCTTGGGACAACCTTCCTTCTATTCTTCTTTTGGGTAACTCGGATGCATCCTCCAGGTTCCAGCCCAGGTGTCACCTGCACAGCCCAGATAGGCAGGCCTTATCCCTGACCGGTGCCCTCTGCGTGGTCCAGCCGACTTGTGTCTTCCAGGCGGGCAAGCCCCTGACGGCGCACTTGACACTCCATCAGTGCAGGCCAGTTGTAAGGCTTGTCAGAGCAGACCCAGATGATTGCAGCGCCAGTTCACTACAGGTACGTAGCACACCAAGCTCCGGCCCCGCACAGGAGACACACCCAAAGCTTCCAGGGGCCCGCGCAGGGTACAGGACCGCTGTCCACTGTCCGGAACCCAACCCTGTACGGGGCCCGCCTCCCACGCTGCGTCGGGGGTGGGGCAGGGCGGGGCACCGGGCGCCGGCGAACGGCGTGCGACGAGCGGGGGGCGGGGCCAGGGGCGGAGCGGAGCGCGCATGCGCGGTCGCCTTTGTGTGGGTCGAGCGGCGGCGGCGGCGGCGGCAGTGGCGGTCCCACTGGCAGGCGGGCAAGAGGGGAGTCCGGGCGGCGTCCGGCGTGGGAGCCGGGGGACCACCATGGTAAAGAAGCGGAAAGGCCGCGTCGTGATCGACTCGGACACGGAGGACAGCGGCAGCGATGAGAACCTGGATCAGGTGAGGGCAGGCCGCGGAGGCGCGGGCCGGCGGAGCGGGAGGGCTGAGTCCGGGCCACGGGAGCCTGGAGCCGGCCGGGCCCGGGGCCTCCCGGCCGGAGCTCCCGGCCCGCCCCGTGCCCTGATCTCCGCTGCCACCTCTTTCTTGTTCTTTCCGCAGCACCAGGGGCCCTCAGAGTCCGGCCGGGGCCTGGAGACGGAACCCCGAGGACTTGGCGCCTTGGGCGGGGAGGCGGGGCAGGGACCAGGCTGGTGGGCCTCGGCTTGGGGGACCAGAGGGGTCCGTGATCTGCCGGGGTCAGATCGGGGCGGCGGGCTGCAGGCCCGGCGATCCGGGCGGGGAAAGATAGGAAGTATCGCCCGCCAACCCGGGAGGCTGGGAGATTTTGGAGGAGGTGCAAGGGTGAGTGTGGGGGAGGTGGGGGCGGGGGGCGAGATGGTGCGGGCTCTGGAAGATGAAGTTTTTCAGACTAGAGGTGTGGACCTGGAGGAGAGACACCCTTAAACGTTCCGGGGAACTTATGCCGTGCTTCATGAGGAAGACTTAGCTGTGGGCACGAATCTGTTTGGCAACTAGGGTCGTTTGTGGTTGAGAAGGGTCCCCGTTGAGATGTCAGACCAAAGAAAACTCTTGGGAGAAGGAAAGAGGCCAAAAGTGGAGAAATATATAGGAGAACTTGGAAGGGCTATGACTGAGGCCTCTTGGCTCTTTTCATGCAGCATCCCAGAATTCTTTCTTACTTGAAGATTGTGCAGGATTGAAAGTAACTTTTGGTCTCACTGTCTTGGGGTTGAACTGTTTTTATGCTCTAGAAAATATTATAGGGAGGAAGTTTTCCTTTACAGCAGTGCTATAGTAATACTAGAAGATTGAAAGAGAGTCCCCCGCCCCATGTGTTGTGAACAAATGATACAAAGAGTATGTAAGAGGTAGTAGCTTTACAAGTTAAGAAGAGAGAGTACTGAATTTAGAATCTGAAATTTTGAGTTCTAGGCTGGCTGTGCTGTTTTCTAGCTATGTATCTTTTGTCTGTAACTGTAAACTCTAGATACAGTATTAGCCTTGAGTATCTAATTGGGCTGTTAAAAGGATCAAGTATTTGTAAGAATTAATATTGGTATGAACACTTGCAAATTAAGGCTTTTGTATAAATGGCTTCTTGGGGGTTCTTTGTATTAGGCCACAGGTCTCAGGACTAAAGTATTAGGGCATGAAATGGGTGGATTTTAAGAAGGGCCTGGAAATGTGTTTAAGAAAAGAGGACTGTTTTGAAAATGGTAAGGAGGTGGGAAAGTAGTGGGGTTTCATCCAAGGGAGAAAACCTTGTTTGGGGATTGGAATTGAAAGGTAAGTTGAAAATGTTCTCACTGAAAGGCTCCTGAAATTTACAAAAATATAAAAAATACATTCTTGGCTGGAAAAGTTTGATAATTTTAGATTGGCACTTAGGAGGATTAGAACTTTTTCTTCTTTTTTTAATTTAGAAATGTGGGTATTTCCAGTAAAAACACCAGCTACCATTTATGTAGTGCTTGGGGTGAACTAGTCACCTCAAGTGCTTTATTTATTTATATTGTCAAGTTTTCAGATTATGGTGAACTTTGTGTCATTTTCTCCATTTTACATATGAGGAAGATGGAGGTTGAAGGAGGAACTTACCTAGATTCACACAACTTGTTACTGGTAGAGTTGGAATTTGAACTCCAAATCTGCATGATAGTAAGGCACATACTCTTCACTATACCAACTCAATTTCTTAGTCTTTTAATTTTTCAGAGTGTAAAATGAGAATGATGTTTTGTGGTTATTTTCCTTGTTTCTAGAATTCGTGTTTGTAAAGTACATTCAGTAGTATGGAGGAAATTGTTATAACAATTAAAAAGATTATTTGGGAGCTTCCTTGGTAAAGCACTCTAAGACATCTGTTCTGATGGTGAATGAACTAAGCTGCAAATTACTCTGTCTGTAATGATTACCCACAGAATTCTAACAAATGAAATGAGTTCAGAGCTCCCTTTTGTGGTAGAGAGGTTTTACCTGATCCACAAAGAGCTAGCTCTTCCAAAGTGGACACTGGAAGGGATTGCAACTTTAAACCCAGCTCTATCTGTTTATAAAAAGAAATTAGCATAAAATTTGCAAGTAATACCTAATAGAATTTAACAACAATTTCAACTTTCTCCTCTTCAGCCACAGTTAGGTGGCATTCTTTTATCAGATGGGAACCAGATCAAAACTCCCTTTCCCTGCACATCCTAACAGAGGCGCCTGTGCCTTCTGTCTGTTCAGCAATGCATCAGGCTCTCAGAGGAGTGAAAAACAAAGATCTCTGCCCTCTAGAAGTTTTCACCAAAGACCGTTAGGAGAAAATCAAAGTCAGGCTGGTTTCGGGGTCTTCAGAATCCTCAGAATAAAATCAATGCATCTGGGCCTTTCTAACCAAGATGCCTTGGGCTGCTCCATCTAGTTCTAGGTCTTCATTGTGGGTATAACATCATATTTGCTGTCTACTGTAAGGTCCTTGTGGAAAAGACAAAACCATAAGAAATCTTTGAGTGTCTAGTGTAAGAGTGAAGCTGTTAGAAAGGAGGTCCTTGCTCCCAGGTTTTCCAGATGGGAGTAGAAGTCATTATGTTAGAAATATTATTTCCAACTTAGTCCTTGCTGAAGGTAAGGCAGGTGAACCTACTATTTTTTTTTTTTTTTTCCTGGTGGTGGGAGGACCACCTGTGTCAGAAACTGCCTGGGTTGCTTGTTTAAAATGTACTTTGCAGGGGCTCCCATCCCAGTCTACTGAATCAGACCTTCAGGGGATAGAGCTCTGGACTCTGCATTTTTACCAGATACAGCCCAGGTACTCATTTATGTTAACGATTGAGACTACTGTCTGTGTGCAAGCTAATCTTTTTGATAAGACACTCTAAGTGGTTTGGGAGAGAAATAGCTTTCTGTCCCGTCTGTAGTGTGTGCACAGGAAGAAAACTGGACAAAGATGTTTGAGGTAGCAAAGCTCTTGGCTATTCTAAATCTCGAAGCTGTTTGAATTGTTGGGATGCTTTTTATTGAGACCTATTTCCTTTTTTCCTTTCATGATGGGAAGAGAGGTGTGTAGGAACTGAATTGGAGTAGTTTAAATTGTTTTAACTTTGAAAGATTTTAAAAACTCAGACCTTTGAGAATTTGAAGGATTTTTTTTTTACATGTGACCTCTTAGTGACCTTATTTTTTATGTTGGGCATACCCTTCAACATTTTTTTAAAGGATTTCTTTATTTATTTTAGACAGAGAACTAGCGGGAGGAGCAGAGGCAGAGGGAGAGAGCATCTTAAGCAGATTCTGCACTCAGCACGGAGCTGGATGCAGGGCTCGATCGCATGGCCTTGAGATCACAACCTGAGCCAAAACCAAGAGTCAGATGCTTAACTGACTGCACCCCCCCAGGTGCCCCATCTTGAACATTTTAAAATTGCAAATCCTCAAGATACTTGCTTTTGGTGCCTCTTGGAAAAGAGTTTGAGGCAAACCTAGGGTTTTGTTGTTTTTGTTTTTGTTTTTGTTTTTTACCCTGTCATGTACTTCCATGGGTATAATGGATGTGAGTCATTACGAATAATATTTATGCAGTTGGTCTTATAAAATGAAAAGCATACAAGATAATAAAGGAATAGCGTTCTCTGTTCAGATCAATACAACTCAATATTTAAAAAAAACTTTACTCTGCCTTAAGAAAAAAAATTGGGCTACTTGCGTACTGGAATGCTTTATTTCATAATATCCTCTCTTATTTAAAATGGTGATGTTGTCATGTCCTCTTTTTCTCTGCTTATGATACTTGAAGTAGCAATAATTAAATTTGTCTTTGAAAGAACAGGCCCAGGGGCGCCTGGGTGGCTGAGTGGATTAAGCCTCTGCCTTCGGCTCAGGTCATGATCTCAGCGTCCTGGGATCGAGTCCCACATCGGGCTCTCTGCTCAGCTGAGAGCTGTTTCCCGCCCTCTCCTCTGCCTGCCTCTCTGCCTACTTGTGATTTCTCTCTCTGTGTGTCAAATAAATAAATAAAATATTTGAAAAAAAAAAAAGAAAGAACAGGCAGTTATTTTCTAGATATTTTTTAGATATTTCTAGCAGTTATTTTAGATATTTTTAGATATCTAGCAATTATTTTTAGATATTACATGTAAAAAAAATACCATTGTTACAAAGTATCCTTCCATAAACCTTCCCCATAAAAGTTGGGAAGTTTATTTTTTTTAAAAAGATTCTGTTTATTTGAGAGAGAGGAAGAGAGACCACAAGCCAGGGGAGAGGCAGAGGGAGAAGCAGACTCCCCGCTGAGCAGGGAGCCCAACACGGGACTCATCCCAGGACCCTGACCTGAAGGCAGATGCTTAACTGACTGAAGCCATGCAGCCAGTTTAAATTGGGAAATTTAAAAGTTGTGCCTCTTTTGTAGTCTTTTTTTTTTTTAAGATTTTATTTATTTGTGTGTGTGTGAGAGAGAGGACTGAGAGAGAGAGAGAGAGAGAACGAGAGAGAAAGAACATGAGAGGTGTCAGAGCCGGATGTGGGACTCATCCCAGGACTCCAGGATCCTGACCTGAGCTAAAGGCAGTCACTTAACTGACTGAGCCACCCAGGCGCCCATGTGGTCTTTTTTATATTAGAGCAGAATTTCGTAGAAGTCTAGGATGAAAAACTTGGTGAGAAGTATGAAGTTTTTGGTTTTTTTTTTTTTTTTTTAGATTTTATTTATTTATTTGACAGAGAGTTAGTGAGAGAGTGAACACAAGCCAGGGGAGAGGGAGAAGCAGGCTTCTTGCTGAGCAGGGAACATGATGTGGGACCTGATCCCAGGACTCTGGGATCATGACCCAAGCCAAAGGCAGATACTTAAGGACTGAGCCACCCAGGCACCTTGTTTGTGAAGCTTTTAATTTGTGTCCTAATATTGCATCCAGCTTGATGTAACTCATTTGTTAATTTCACTCACCTTTTCTGCGCGGGGAAGATTGAGTCTCATGGGAGCTCTAACAGAGACGCTTTTAGGAAAAACTCAACACCAGATCTGTTGGTGTATTTATTGCTCCCTTCCTAGACTGTAAGTTCCCCAAGGGCAGAGATTGTTTATCTTTGAACAAATGTGTTAGACAGTACTAGGCACTGAGGCTACTGGGTCAACAAAATGGAAGCAGTTTCCACTTTCAAGGAGATTAGAGGAGACAGAGAGGAGGGGGTGAGTGTGGGGCAGGCATTGCTCAGAGTCATTCCGTCACAGTTTCATTAGAGGCTGTGAGGGAAGAGCAATGATACTGTGAGAGCATGGCAAGTGGCCCTAGACTACCCTGGAGGGAGTAACACACGGATTTGGAATGTGTGTTAAGGAAAAGATTAGGAGATGAAGAGTACAGAGTTGTGTTGCGTGTTCATGGTTGAGGGACTGGCATGCTCAAAAGCATTGAGGCAGGAAGGACCTAGCACCCTAATGAAACGGAAAGAAACACAGCAACTGGAGTATAACAGGTTGGAGAGAGAAGGTACAAATGAAACTGCAGTAGACCCTGTTTGGAGCCTTTGAAGATGGAAAAGTCAGTTTAGTGAATCAAAACCAGCATTAAAAATGAAAATGAAATTGAATCAAATAGAAAACATCAGGGGTGCTGGCTCAGTCAGTAGAGCATGTGACTCTTGATCTAGGGGTTGCAAGTTTGAGCCCCATACTGGGTGTAGCGATTACTTTAAAAAAGAAAACATCATGTGTCAGACTTAGTAAAAAGGAGTATTGTTTTCTGTAACCTGTATTTTGCATTTATACATGTATGAGTATGCTGGCTCATGAGGTAGAATTGATCTTACTATGAGCTGGGGTTAAAAAGTTTTAAAGTTATTGGTAGGGCCATGTTGGCAATGTTAAGGACTTTGGACTTGATTCTGAGGGTAATGAGAAACCACTGAAGGTTTTTAAGCTTGAAGAGGTGGTCAGGTTTGTCTTTTAAAAAGTTTGCTTAGGGGCACCTGGGTGGCTCAGTCTTTTAAGCATGTGCCTTCAGCTCAGGTTGTGCTTCCCAGATCCTGGGATCAGGCCCCACGTCAGGGTCCCTGCTCAGCCAGGAGCCTCCTCCTCCCTCTGCTTGTGCTCTCCCTTGTGTGTGTGCATTCTCTCTCTCTCTCTAAAGAAAAACAAAGGGATGCCTGGGTGGCTCAGTGGGTTGAGCCTCTGCCTTTGGCCCGGGTCATGATCTCAGGGTCCTGGGATCGAGCCCCGCATCAGGCTCTCTGCTCAGCGGGGAGCCTGCTTTCCCCTCTCTCTGCCTGCCTCTCTGCCTACTTGTGATCTCTCTCTCTGTCAAATAAATAAATAAAATCTTTAAAAAAAATAAAAACAAAAACACTTTGCTTAGGCTGTTATATGGAAAGTAATCTGGAGAAGGGACATCAGTTAGGTGGCAGAGAGAGGAGTCCAGGTGAGAGATGATGGAAAGCATTACTTCCACTAGAATGGAAACTCCAGGCAGGCAAGGCTGTTTGTTCACTATAATATCCCTGCACCTAGGCCAGTGCCTGGTGTGCAGCAGGTACCCTGTCAGTGGTTGCTGAATGAATGCCTGACTTGGACTGGTTTGGTACTTACAGAGACAACTGAAGTACTTTTGATTGGATGGAAAGGAATATTCAAGATAAAACTGGAGGACTTGATGACTGGTTGTTCCTGGCATGAGATGGGGAACCCAGGGGAAGATGAGGTTTAAAGGTGAAGGGTTTAAAGTTGTCTGTGATAGATCTAAGGGGAGATGTCGAGTGGGTAGTTGAAAATAATGCCTGCCTGGGCTGCCTGGGTGACTCGGTTGAGTGTCTGACTCTTGACTTCGACTCAGGTTATGATCCTAGGGTCCTGAGATCCAACCCTGCATAACGCTCTGCACTCAGCTCAGAGTCTGCTTGTCCTTCTCCCTCTGCTTCTCTGTCTCTCTGGAATAAATAAATAAAATCATTAAAAAGAAAAAAAATAATGCCTGACAGGGAGTAAACACTTAATCTTTGTTGAATATGCAAATGCTACTTGGCCTATCTGTGGTGGGAAGTGTTCTGACTTTTCTGGTTACAGCAGGCTTACTCAGAGATAAGAGTGTCAATTTGGGAGTTCTGACTCCAGCCCCTCTATTGTAATACTGATACCCCTTCTTTAAAGGGGTAGAAGAAATGTGCACTAGTTAGAAAGTATATTAGAAAAGGGAACCAAGTAAAAACAAGTAACAATAGTAGAAAATTTTTTTTAAATTTTAGGTACCTTTTCTTTTTCTTTTTTTTTTTTAAGATTTTATTCATTTATTTGACAGATTACAAGTAGACAGAGAGACAGGCAGAGAGAGGAAGGGAAGCAGGCTCCCCGCTGAGCAGAGAACCCGATGCGGGGCTCGATCCCAGGACCCTGGGATCACGACCCGAGCCGAAGGCAGAGGCTTTAACCCACTGAGCCACCCAGGCGCCCCTTAGGTACCTTTTAAATGGGTTGAAAAATGATTCTGTCAGTTCTGTAATGTGGGTCTTTATACAACTCAGTATTTTATCTACAGTTATAATTACTTGGCTGGAAATTTGAAGGGGAAGTTGCCACATTTAGTGGCAATCATGTGAAATATGAAAAATTGTTATACTGCCACTTTGGAATTAAGTCGGAAGGGCTTATATATATATATATTCATTGTTTGGATTTATTTTCTTTCAATAAAAATAGTAGAGGGGCAGCTGGGTAGATCAGTATTTAAGCGTCCAACTCTTTTTTTTAAATTTGAAATTTTATTTATTTCTTTGCCAGAGAGAGAGAGTACAACCAGAGGGAGCGGCAGGGGGAGGGAGAAGCAGGCTCCCTGCTGAGCAGGGACCCCCTCCCCCCTCCCCAACCAAGGTTGAACTCAATCCCAGGACCTGGGGATCATGGCCTGAGCCTAAGGCAGACACTTAACAGTCCCTAACCCTAATCCCTAAGCGTCTGACTTTGGATTTCAGCTCAGGTCATGATCTCAGGGTCCTGGGACCAAGCCCCACATCAGGTTCCACGCTCAGCAGGGAGTCTGCTTTTCTCCCATTCTCTCCCTCTCCCCCTTCTCCCGCTTATGTGCACATACACTCTACTGCTCTCTCTCAAATAAATAAATATTTATTTATTTATTTTTATTATTATTATTTTTTAATTTATTTATTTGACAGACAGAGATCACAAGCAGTCAGAGAGGCAGGCAGAGAGGTGGGGGGGAAAGCAGGCTCCTGCCGAGCAGAGAGCCCGATGCGGGGCCCGATCCCAGGACCCAGAGATCATGACCTGAGCCGAAGGCAGAGGCTTAACCCACTGAGCCACCCATGTGCCCCATAAATCTTTTTTTTAAAAAGCATTAAAAAATAAAATGAGTGTGGGACACCTGGGTGCTCAGTTGGTTGAGTGTCTACCTTCAGCCCAGGTCATGGATCCTGGGATCCTGGGATCAAGTCCCATGTCGGGCTCCCTGCTCAGCGGGGAGCCTACTTCTCCCTCTGCCTGTGCTGTCTCTTTCTCCCTCTCTCTCTGACAAATAAATAAATAAAATCTTAAAAAAAAGTAGATGCTTGTTGAAACAGTTCCAGCAAAACAATACCTCCATGTCCCAAAAACATACATATACACAGTGGCTCCATTCCTTACTCCTGAAAGGTAACCAAGTGTCCACCTTTGGGATCCTGATCCTCTACTGATAGTTTTGTTATGAAAAAAAGAGTAGGAATTAACTCTCAAAATTTTTTCGTTTCTTTTCTAGGGTGGAGAGAGGGAGAGAAAGAGAGAGAGATGGGGAAGGGCAGAGGGAGAGGGAGAATCTTTTTTTTTTTTTTTAATATTTTTATTTATTTATTTGACAGAGATCAGAAGTAGAGGCAGACAGAGAGAGAGGAGGAAGCAGAGAGCCCAATGTGGGGCTCAGTCCCAGGACCCCGGGATCATGACCTGAGCCGAAGGCAGAGGCTTTAACCCACTGAGCCAGCCAGGTGCCCCTCTTTTTTTTTTTTCTTTTTAAAGATTTTATTTATTTATTTGACAGAGAGAGATCACAAGTAGGCAGAGAAGCAGAGAGAGTGAGAGGGGGAAGCAGGCTCCCCATTGAGCAGAGAGCCCATTGTGGGTCTAGATTCACAGGACCCTGAGATCATGACCTGAGCTGAAGGCAGAGGCTTAACCCACTGAGCCACCCAGGCGCCGCACCCCCCCCCCGCCTTTTTAAAAAAATTTTAAACATACAATGTATTATTTGCCCCAGGGGTACAGGTTTGTGAATCATTAGGCTTACCCATTTCACAGCACTCACCATAGCGTATACCCTCCCCAGTGTCCATAACCCAGCCCCCGCATCCCTACCACCCATCCCCCCAGCAACCCTGTTTGTTTTGTGAGATTAAGAGTCTCTTATGGTTTGTCTCCCTCCCGATCTCATCTTGTTTCATTTTTTCCTTCCCTATCCCCACAGCCCCCCACCCTACCTCTCAAATTGGGAGAGGGAGAATCTTTTTTTTTTTTTTAAGATTTTATTTATTTATTTGACAGACAGAGATCACAAGTAGGCGGAGAGGCAGGCAGAGAGAGGGGGAAGAGCCCGATGCAGGGCTCGATCCCAGGACCCCGAGATCATGACCTGAGCTGAAGGCAGAGGCTTCACTGAGCCACCCAGGCACCCCAAGAGGGAGAATCTTAAGCAGGCTCCATGCCCAGTGCAGAGCCCAGCATGGGGCTTAGTCTCAGAACCCTGAGATCATGATCTGTGCCCAAATCAAGAGTCAGACACTTAACCTACTGAGCCATCCGGGTGCCCTAATATCTCAGATTTAAACATATGTGACTTACTACTCTTTCCTCGTTCTCTCTCTAGTTCTCCCTCTTCTCTTTGTCCCTGTGACTACTTCTCATGTCCAGGTCACCATCCACTCTGATGACATTCCTATGGATTCCTTCTGACTCCTTCCCACACTTCTGCTCTGGCCCCTCTGGTCTGTTCCTCTCTCAGTCAGAATGCTCTTTTAAAAACCCTCTGGGGATGATTACTCCACTTAAAACCATTTGGTGACTTCCCATTGCCTTCAAATAAGATGCTTGCTCCTGGTCCTGTTTTCTTCTTACCTGGTTTCTTCTTACCTGTAACCAACCTTTCGCTGTTCTCCCCCTTGCCTGCCAAGCTCCAGTCACACTGGTTCTTCTTAGTTATTTGACTAAGCCAAGCTGTTGCCAGCTTCAGGGCCTTAGCTGTTCCATCTGAAGATGTCTATCCAGAAAACTGCACCTCTCTTCCCTCCTGCAAAGTTCCTAGTCTCAGCCTAAATGTCGTTGCCTCAGAGAAGCCTCCTCAGATCACTGTATCTCAGATACATTCCCCATTCACTTGATTCTCTTCTTCTTAGCACTTATCATGAGATGTAATGAGTTTTTTCTGTTTATTATTTGTCTCCCTCACTCAGTTTTAAATTTCATGAGGTCAAGGACTATGTATCCTTTTTCATGACTGTCTCCCCAGGGCTTGGTGGTACATGATAGGTGCTGGTAGTCAGGTGACCATCTATCCCAGTTTGCCTGGAACTGAAGAGTTTCCTAGAATTCAGGACTTTCGGTGCTAAAACCAGGACAGTCCTGAGCAAACCAAGATGTTTGGTCATACTAGCTTGTAGAAATTATTTATAGTAGTTAGTTTGTGGAATGAATATGGGAAAAAGAGCTCAGCATGCTAATTAGCCATAAAAACCTCTGAGGCCTATCCATACGGTTTAGTCTCATTTCTGGGGTGCAGAATATTTATCCCACTTTCATGTGATCATGGGAGGTTTGATTAAAGAGATGAGGTTTAATTTCCTTTAAGTAAGTGAGAGGGAGCTAAGTTGCTTTACTACCAATTGATCCTGATATGACATCACAAAATGTACACTGTGAATTATGGGGAGGGGGATTAAATGTTAAGGTTTATGAATCTTCACATATTGATGGGATTAGAAGTCTAACCTTAACCAGAATAATGCTATTTTGACAAAGATTACCTTAGTGCTGTGAGACTTGCTTTATTTTAGGGTCTCAATTTGGGCAGTCTATTTTAATGTTAAATATGGTTTTTAAGCAATGTTAATGTTAATGAAAACTCTAGAAGCCAGATGAGGCATCCTACACAGCCATACCTGTAGTATGTTGGGCATTAGCCTTAATTTAGCCAGATCCGTAGTTCGGCTTAAATTTTATATGCCATGCTGTCACCCCCGACTGCCATTCCCTTAGATGAATACCGAGATAAGTAGGGAAGGTTTTTACTGGATGAGATGAAATAGGGACGGTGATTGGAGAGAACCACTGGACACACAGACTTATCTCAACAGCATGGTACAGTTGAATCCAGCTGGCAGGAGAGAGCTGCCAGTGGACCTACGGCCGGCCCGTGAATCAGTTCTAGATTGACTTTCAAAGTCCAGGTGTTCAATCAGTCACCCATACAGGTGATCAGTCTGATGGTCTTTTCACATGTGCATGTTCGAAAGACCTTTCTGTTGCACGTTGGTCTGTTTACCTGTACTTAACAAGCCCTAAGTAGACTAGCAGACTTAACTATAAAGAGAACCTTGACATGGGCTCCCCCAGTAACTTCCTGCACAAATCTTAACTTGTGGAAAGGGTATATATCACACTATTAAGAAGGTCTTTGCGGGGCACCTGGGTGGCTCAGTGGGTTAAAGCCGCTGCCTTCGGCTCAGGTCATGATCCCTGCGTCCTGGGATCAAGCCCCGCATCAGGCTCTCTGCTCAGCAGGGAGCCTGCTTCCTCCCTTCTCTCTCTGCCTGCCTCTCTGCCTACTTGTGATCTCTCTGTCAAATAAATAAATAAAATCTTTAAAAAAAAAAAAAAAAAAGAAGGTCTTTGCTGGGGCACCCGGGTGGCTCAGTGGGTTAAGCCTCTGCCTTCGGCTCAGGTCATGATCTCAGGGTCCTGGGATCCAGCCCCGCATTGGCCTCTCTGCTCTCTGCCTACTTGTAATCTCTCTCTGTCAAATAAATAAATAAAATCTTTAAAAAAAAAAAAAAGTTCTTGGGACGCCTGGGTGGCTCAGTGGGTTAAAGCCTCTGCCTTCGGCTTGGATCGTGATCCCAGGGTCCTGGGATCGAGCCCCGCATCGGCTCTCTGCTCAGCATGGACCCTGTTTCCCCCTCTCTCTCTCTGCCTGCCTTTCTGCCTACTTGGGATCTCTTGTCTGTCAAATGAATAAATAAAATCTTTAAAAAAAAAGAAAGTTCTTTGCTGTCACCATACTATGGTTAATATGGTATTTGTGTCGTAGGAGGTCTGTGTCTATCAGATGCAGTTGTTCATTGGTGAAGAAGAGCCATTGTTAGGTTTTTAGTATAGAGGGGAACTTTAACAGGAAGGCAGTATTAACATTTTAACACTTAGTTGTAGTAACTTAATGAATGTCTACTAATAGTTAATGTTTCAGGATAGGATTTGATTGATAGTTATCTAAATCCCTGTTAAAATGAGTTGGTATTAAAACAGATTTCTAGTACATCTGTGAACCTCAAAGGGTCAGGAAAGAGATTACATACCAGAAATCTTTCTAAATTTTATAAATTTGCATTAAGATAATGTAGGGAAAAAGATAACAGTAAAGGCCATATACCAATTACCTTGTAACCCAGCAATCCCACTTCTAGGTATTTACCCAAGTGAAATAAAAACTTATATTTAGGGGCGCCTGGATGGCTCAGTGGGTTAAAGCCTCTGCCTTCTGCTCAGGTCATGATCCCTGCGTCCTGGGATCGAGCCCCTCATCGGGCTCTCTGCTCGGCGGGGAGCTTGCTTCCTCCTCTCTCTCTGCCTGCCTCTCTGCCTACTTGTGATCTCTGTCAAATAAATAAATAAAATTTTTAAAAAATATATATATTTAGGGGTGCCTGAGTGGCTCAGGCAGTTAAGCATCTGACTCGATTTTGGCTCAGGTCACGATCTCAGGGTCTGGGGATCAAGGTCCACATTGGGCTCCAAGCTTAGCAGGGATGAGGATTTTTCTCTCTTTCTCCCTCTGGCCACCCACCTCCTGCCCGACTCAAGTTATCTTGCCCATACGCACTCTCTTTCTAAAATAGATTTTTTAAAAAAGATTTTATTTATTTATTTATTAAGATTTTATTTATTTATTTATTTGACAGAGAGTTCACAAGTAGGCAGAGAGAATGAGGGAGAGCAGAGAGCCTGATGGGGGGCTCAATCCCAGGACCCTGAGATCATGACCTGAGCCAAAGGCAGAGGCTTAGCCCACTGAGCCACCCAGGTGCCCTTTTATTTATTTTTTTTTTTTAAGGATTTTGTTTGTTTATTTGACACAGAGAGACAGCGAGAGAGGGAGTAGGAGTGGGAGAGGGTGTGGGAGAGGGAAAAGCAGGCTTCCCACTGAGCAGGGAGCCCAATGCGGGCCGATCCCAGGACCCTGGGACCACAACCCAAGCCAAAGGCAGATGTCCAAGACTGAGCTACCCAGGCGCCCCAAGATTTTTTATTTTTTATTTTTTATTTTTAAAGATTTTATTTATTTATTTGACAGAGAGAGAGAGAGTGAGCACAGGCAGACAGAGTGGCAGAGGGAGAAGCAGGCTCCCTGTGGAGCAAGGAGCCGGATGTGGGACTCCATCCCAGGACGCTGGGATCATGACCTGAGCCGAAGGCAGCCACTTAACCAACTGAGCCACCCAGGCGTCCCTGCCCCAAGATTTTTAAAAAATTTATTTAGGAGAGAGAGCACGAGCAGGGGGGAAGGGCAGAGAGAGAGGGAAAGTTTGAAGCAGACTACCCCTTGAGTAGGAACCTTGATGCAGGCTTAGTCCCAGCCAGGACCTGGAGGTCATGACGTGAGCTGAAATCAAGAGTTCGATGCTTAACCAGCTGAGTCACCCATAAAATAAATCTTTAAAAAAAAAATCTTACATGTACACAAAAACCTACATATGAGGATGTAATTGCCTCCAAATGAAAACAACCCAAATGTTTTTCAGCTAGTGAAGTATGGTACATCCACACAATGGAATACTACTTAACAAGAAAATGGAACAAACTACTAATATGTGCTGACACATGGATGAATCTCAAAGGCATTAGGCTAAGAAGCCAGACCCAAAAGACTGCATACTATATGATTCTATTTATGTGATAGTCTGCAATAAGCAGATCTGTCTTTAGGCACAGAGAACGGGTCTGTGGTTGTCAGAGGATGGAGGAGGGATATAAAGACTTCCTGAAAAGGCTAAAGATCGTGAGAACATTCTACTTTTTTTTATACCGAAACAGTAATTCCTCTTGACCAAATGCAAATTATAGCAGTATTTGTGGGGATGATAGAATTGTCCTATATCTTGATTGTAGGAATGGTTAAACTGTATGTATTTGATACGTAAAAGAGGATAAAATGTACTATATGTAAATTACACCTGGGTTTTTTTTTTTTAACTTTTCAGTTTTTATTTATTATTTATTTATTTGTTTATTTAATCAGAGAGCATGAGCACAGGCAGGGGGAGTGGTAGACTTAGGAAGAAGCAGGCTTCCCCGCAGAGCAAGGAGCCTGATGCAGGACTTGATCCCAGGACCTTAGGATCATGACCTGAGCCAGGGGCAGCTGCTTAACTGACTGAGCCATCCAGGCATCCTATTTATTTATGTTTTTAAAGATTTCATTTAGCAGAGAGAGAGAGAGAGCGTGCGCGCGCATGTGTGTACGCACATGGGTGGAGAGAGGGACAAGGAGAGGACAAGCAGATGCTCCACTGTGCACAGAGCCTATTGGAGGGCTCAATTTCAGGACCCAAGATCATAACCGGAGCTGAAGCCAGAAGCATAACAAACTGAGCCACACAGTTGCCCCTGTTTTTGTTTTTGTTTTAAAGATTTTATTTATTTATTTGACAGAGATCACAAGTAGGCAGAGAGACAGGCAGAGAGAGAGAAGAGGAAGCAGGCCCCCCGCTGAGCAGAGAGCCCAATGTGGGGCTCGATCCCAGGACCCCGGGATCATGACCCGAGCTGAAGGCAGAGGCTTTAACCCACTGAGCCACTCAGGTGCCCCTTTGTTTTGTTTTTTTAAGATTTTACTTTTAAGTAATCTCTATGCCCAGTGGGGGCACTCAAACCCACAACCACAAGATTAAGGGGCATGTTGCGTGGACTAACCCAGCCAGGTGCCTCCTCAAGTTTTTAAAACACAGTAAACACACGTACTTATTGCTGTAATTTGCATTTGGTCAATAGGAGTTACTATTTTGGAATGAAAAAGTAGAGTGTTCTTATGATCTTCAGCCTTTTGAGGAAGTTGGTGTGGTACCTCTGTTCAGTGAAATGAGAAGAGTAACATTTCATGACTGCTTATGAAGGAAGAGAGCGGGTCAGCTGTTAATCTGAGAAGGTCATTTTCTCATTCTGGCCAGGGGAGTATACTCCTAAAATAGAAAGAGACTGGAAGAAGAAAACAGATACTTTGTAGCAGTCTGTTATTTTAAAATCCATCCTGGCGTTTGACCTATAATTGTATAGCACCATCATCATCAATAAATAACATTACTAGTATTTATTAGTTGTATTTTTCTCTTTGTTGGCAGAAGGGAAAATGTTTTAGAGTGGTAAACCATGACTGAATTACAAAGTAGGGTTCTGTCTGCCCTGGTTTGAATTCTGGCTCTATCATGTACTAGCTGTGTTACCCTGAGTAAATTTCTAACCTGCTGCTTAGTTTCATCTTCAAATGGGGATGATGACAATACTTACCTTCAGGTTGTCATAAAGATTAAATGTTAGGGCAGTATAATTTCAAACTGGTACTGATATTACAGAGGGCAGGAACTAGAGAAGTTTCCTTTTGTAGCATGTTTGAGTGACTGGACTGAGTTGCTGAGAAGTAAGAGGAAAGGGGAACCATGTGAAAGCAAAGTCTGGTTCTAGCCATGACACTTAGTGGCACATCCCTCCCCCTGTAATCTGTCATAAATTACCAGGACAAGGCATAGTCGTGAATAGGAACATTTGGGTTGTCAAATTAGGATACTGATGTAGAAGCCAGAACACTTACTGCTGTTGTCAGGCTCTGGATTGAACACCAAAAATAGGGGTGCCTGGTGGCTCAGTGGGTTAAGCCTCTGCCTTCGGCTCAGGTCATGATCTCAGGGTCCTGGGATCAAGCCCCGCATCCGGCTCTCTGTTCAGCAGGGAGACTACGTCCCCCCTCTCTCTCTGCCTGCCTCTCTGCCTACTTGTGATCTCTCTCTCTGTTAAATAAATAAATGAAATCTTAAACACCAAAAATATACTTATTTCCCCCCGTTCAAGCATTCAGAATAAAAGATGGTGTTAGAAGGGCTCCTGGGTGGCTCAGTTGGTTAAGCATCTGACTCTTGATCTCACGTCAGGTCTCAATCTCAAGGTCAGGAGTTCAAGCCCCGCTTTGGGCTCCTTGTTGGGTATGAAACCCACTTAAAAAATAATTATCTTAGAAAATTGTAGTTTGTCAGCTTTATTCAGAACAGTCCCACAAATCCAGTTTTTCCATGATTTACATTAAGAGGATGCTTGGAGTATTAGTTAGCTATACCAGTAAGAACAGTGAGCAAATTACCTTTGAAAATATGGTTCTCAAATCAATTCCGAAGAATCAGTACTTCTGTAGCTTATAGAGGAAATGATGGCAATTTGGGAATAACCTCCAGTTCAGTTTTCCAGTCGTTTTCCCTTTTGAGACGTACATTTCCCGTTAAGAAGAAAGGGACAAAATTTGAAAACATTTCTTTAGTGCTTAGGAATACTGGCAGCCTGTCTACTCGTGTGATAAAAGTTCCCATGATGATGTCTCTTGATTGAAAGCACAAAGAGGTAGAAGAGACCTAGGGAAGGTGGGCATTTTGCTATTCTTGAGTGTTTTTTTCTGTGTTGAACAAAACTCATGTGTCTGCTTCTGCCCTGTTAGGAGCTCTTGTCCCTGGCGAAGCGGAAGCGGAGTGACTCTGAGGAGAAGGAGCCGCCTGTGAGTCAGCCTGCAGCCTCCTCAGACTCGGAGACGTCCAACAGTGATGACGAGGTGGGTGTAGAGGGCATCCGCCCAGGGACTGAGTCGTATTTGAGGGCCCTGAGTTGGTGACTCCTGACAGCCTCTTTTCCTTAAACTGAGACCTTACTGCCTGAGATGTACCAGAACTTCTTAGGGGCAAAAAAATTGTATAAGGAAAGCTCTCAAATTTTCATGTTTCCTTCTGCTGTTACCTAGTAGGCCCCTCTGCATGGCACTGGCCACCATCGTTTAGTCACTTGTTTCCAGCCCTGTTGCAAAAGAAGAAGCACAACCTGTTAGTCTTTATCTCTTTATTTTATCTTTTTTTTTGTCATTGTTTTCATTCCACTCTCATGCTAGAAAAGAAATTCTGGGACACCTGGGTGGCCAGTCAATTAAGCATTGGACTCTTGATTTTGCCTCAGGTCATGATCTCAGGGCTTGAGATCAAGCCCCCTACTGGGCTCTGTGGTCAGCAAGGGGCTGCATGAAGATTCTCTCCCTCTGCCCCACCCCCCACTCATATGCAAGTACTCTCTCTCTCTCTCAAATAAATAATGAAATCTTTAAAAAAAAGAGAATGCCTTATGTTGGGGTGGCTGGCTGTCTCAGTCAGTGGAGCATGCAACTCTTGATCTTAGGGTCCTGAGTTGAAGCCCCATATTCACTGTGGCTTAAAAAATAAATAAATAAGGGGCGTCTGGGTGGCTCAGTGGGTTAAAGCCTCTGCCTTCGGCTCAGGTCATGATCCCAGGGTCCTGGGATCAAGCCCCGCATCGGGCTTTTTGCTCAGCAGGGAGCATGCTTCCCTTCCTTTCTCTCTGCCTACTTGTGATCTCTGTCAAATGAATAAATAAAATCTTTTTTAAAATAAATAAAATTATTGGAAAAAAAACACACACAAAAACCAGAATGCCATATGTTAGTGGGAAATACTTTAGCAAGACAAGAAGCTTTCTTGGACAGATTGAATCAACAGCCTCAGGGTGATGGTGGTAATTTTTCAGGAGGAAAGTTCAGCTGTTCATTGTTAAAACCAAGGTGACTTTCCCAAATTGTGCACCACCAAACAAGGCCCTAAAAGCTCTAGAACCTTAATGGAAGAGAGGGATGAAGGGAAAGGTCTTTGAAACCCTCCTATGTGTTCCTCATTTTATTTATTTATTTATTTATTTATTTTTAAAGATTTTATTTATTCATTTGACAGATAGAAGTCACAAGCAGGCAGAGAGGCAGGCAGAGAGAGAGGAGGAAGCATATGTATATGTATATATATGTATAAATGTGTGTGTGTCTATATATATACACACATATGTATATGTATATATACACACACACACACATACATACACACAATGGAATACTATGCAGCCATCAAAAGAAATGAAATCTTGCCATTTGCAATGACGTGGATGGAACTAGAGGGTATCATACTGAGCGAAATAAGTCAATCAGAGAAAAACAATTATCATATGATCTCTGATATGAGGAATGTGAGAGATAGGGCTGGGGATTGGGGGTAGGGGAGGAAAAAATGAAACAAGATGGGATTGGGAAGGAGAAAAACCGTAAGAGATTCTTTAATCTCACAAAACAAACTGAGGGTTGCTGGGGGCGGGGGGGAGGGGGGGATAGGGAGAGGATGGTTGGGTTATGGACACTGGGGAGGGTATGTGCTATGGTGAGTGCTGTGAAATGTGTAAGCCTGATGATTCACAGACCTGTACGCCTGGGGCAAATAATACATTATATGTTAATGTTAATATTATGTTAATATAATGTTATATATTAATGTTATATATTAATGATATACAATGTTATATATTAATTATTATTTTATAATAATTATATTATATATTATTAATCATTAATTATTATTGTATATAATAAATACTGTTATATATTAATGTTAATATAAATATATATTCATAACTATTTATATTATATGTATATTTTAATATATTTATTTATTTATTTATAATATGAATAAAGTTCTCTTATAACACTCACAGCTACTCAACCAAGTCTAAATGACTTCACTTTAGAATGCGACCAACTGCTTATGTGCTTGTTAGAGAACAAGCTATACCTGGCTCAGTTCGGAATGAGAATTTGAAGAACTTTTCCCCACAGAGTTCTTCACTCTTGCTGCTGCCTCTGGATCCCAGGGTCTACTCCAGTCTCCTTCCCCCAACCTCTGACTTGGAATAGCAGCCTCTATAACACGGTCATTCAGAAAGGTGCTTTTTTGGGATGCCTGGGTGGCTCAATTGGTTAAGCATCTGCCTTTGGCTCCAGTCACGGTGCCAGGGTTCTGAAATCGAGTCCCACATCAGGCTCCCTGCTCGGTGGGGAGTCTGGCTGCTCTCCCTGCCTTTGCTCACACTCTTTCTCTCTCTTTCTGTCAAATAAATAATTAAAATCTTAAAAAGAAAAAAATGGAAGGTGCCTTTTTGGTTTGTATTATCATATCAGTCTTTGGCCCAGGCTACAATTTAGCACCTCAGAGTTAGGGTGAATATTTCATTATCTTGGATGGTTAAACAAACTGTCCAAAAAGATTAAAAAAAGATTTTTTAAAAATCCTTGGGATGCCTGGGTGGCTCAGTCAGTTAAGCGTCTCCCTTTTGCTCAGGTCATGATCCTAGGGTCCTGGGTTTGAGTCCTCCATCAGGCTCCCTGCTCAGTGCTGAACCTGTTTCTCCCTCTGCCTGCCATTCCCCCTGCTTGTACTCTCATGCTCTCTTGCTCTCTCTCTGGCAAATAAATAAATTTTTTCTTTTTCTTTTTTTTTTTTTAAAGATTTTTATTTATTTATTTGACAGACAGAGATCACAAGTAGGCAGAGAGACAGGCAGAGAGGGGGAAGCAGGCTCCCCGCCGAGCAGAGAGCCCAACATGGGGCTCGATCCCAGGACCCTGAGATCATGACCCGAGCCGAAGGCAGAGGCTTTAACCCACTGAGCCACCCAGGTGCCCCTAAATAAATTTTTTAAAATTAAAAAAAAAAAAATCCTGCTGCTACTAGAGAACTCAGTGGAATTACTGTGCACTCAGATTTATGACTGCCTTAAAGAGATTCTAAGATAGGTAGGGGGCTTCTGCGAGATCCTTCAATGTGAGGTTTGAGACAGGCTCTTGATTTTTTTCCCTCTCTCGTGATGTTCATACATCTCTATAGGTAAAAACCACATACTGAAGTAATTTACTATGTCTTCTTTTTTTTTTAAATTAACATATAATGTATTATTTGCTTTAGGGGTGCAGGTCTGTGAATCATCAGGCTTACACGTTTCACAGCACTCACCATAGCACATATACTCCCCAATGTCCATCACCCAGCCACCCTATCCCTACCCCCCAGCAACCCTCAGTTTGTTTCCTGAGATAAAGAGTCTCTTATGGGGGCGCCTGGGTGGCTCAGTGGGTTAAAGCCTCTGCCTTCTGCTCAGGTCCCAGGGTCCTGGGATCGAGCCCTGCATCGGGCTCTCTGCTCAGCGGGGAGCCTGCTTCCCCCTCTCTCTCTGCCTGCCTCTCTGCCTACTTGTGATCTCTCTCTATCAAATAAATAAATAAAATCTTTGGGGGGAAAAAAAGAGTCTCTTATGGTTTGATACTATGTCTTCTGATTCCTGCTGTGGTGCTTATATCCGTATGACCTGCAACATAGCCTTTTTGAAATTTGGTTGTTCAAGTTCCAGTTCTCAGTTAAGTGGAGTCTATGATCTAAGTTCTGTGCCAGAAACTACTCTGGACCTTTTCTTTTAATACACCTCCCAGCCCTTCTCCCCTTCCACTCTTTAATTGTCTGTTTTTACTAGTAAGCCATGAATACTGGTAGAAGTGTGTTGATTCCTTCAAATTTACTAGGACAGAAAACTGGTCAAGAACAACTGAGTTAGGTGGCTCAGTCGGATAAGCATCTGCCTTCAGTTCAGGGCATGATCCCAGGGTCCTGGGATTGAGCCCCACATCAGGCGGCTCCCTGCTCGGCGGGAAGCCTGCTCCTCCGTCTCTGTCTGCATCTTCCCTCTGCTTGTTCTGTCTCAAATAAATAAATAAATAAAATCGGGGTGCCTAGGTGGCTCAGTCGTTAAGCTTCTGCCTTTGCTTCAGCTCATGATCCTGGGGTCCTGGGATCAACCCCTGCATTGGGCTCCCTGCAGGAGGCCTGCTTCTCCCTCTCCCACTCCCCCTGCTTATGTTCCTTCTCTGGCTTCTCTGGCTTCTTTCTCTCTCTGTCAAATAAGTAAATAAAATATTTAAAAAAATACAATCTTAAAACAACAACAGTGGGGCGCCTGGGTGGATCAGTGTGTTGAGCCTCTGCCTTCGGCCCGGGTCATGGTGTCGGGGTCCTGGGATCGAGCCCCGCATCGGGCTCTCTGCTCAGCGGGGAGCCTGCTTCCCCCTCTCTCTGCCTGCCTCTCTGCCTACTTGTTATCTCTCTCTCTCAAATAAATAAATAAAATTTAAAAAAAAAATGTGCCTACCCCATAGTCCCATTCATTCTAGTTTTAAAAACAAAACAACAACAACAGTAACAGCTGAGTTAGAAGGCTAATGGGTGGTTTGTGAAAAGGAGAGACATGTCCTAAGTTTAGAGCCAGAAGGTATCTAGCTAATTGATCAGGAATAGTGGAAGAGGGGGATAGAGAGAAGTTAGGCATTTCCTATGCAGAAAAAACTGCGCACATTGGACAAAACGTGTAAGGTTCAGGTAGGGAAGGAATAGTAGATATTTCATGTGTAATATCTTTGCAGGGAGGAAAACCTAAATTTAATGAAAAAGAATATACCTGTGTATTATTTTTGGTGAAGAGGTTATTCTCAATTATATTTTGGAACACATGTGAAAATAAAATGCAGGCAGGACTCTTTCTGTAGGGCTTATATTGCCCAGCCGTGGGATATTGGAAAGCACACCTCAGTGGTAGGTCTGGTGTTGCGTTTTGGTGCTGTCACCTCTTGTCCCTGTAAGCATTTGATAGGAAAAACACCACCAAGGGTCCAAACAGGAGTAGCAGGGAGGAAAAGTAACAGAGAGGAGGAGAGAGCTAGCAACAGAGTCCTAAATCAAGTAGTTGAGAATTCTGGTGTTTGTTGTTTGTTTGTTTGTTTTTTATTTGTATTTATTTATTTGAGAGCAAGCCGGGAGAGGATCAAAGGGGAGGGAGAGAGAGAATCTCAAGCAGATTCCCTGCCGAGTGCAAAGCCCTGCACGGGGCTTGATCTCACAACTCCAAGATTATGACCTGAGCTGAAATCAAGAGTTGGATGCCTAACCGATGGTGCCACCCAGGTGCCCCCAGAATCCTTTCCAGAAACATGGTGGATTGGGTGCCTGGCTGGCTCAATTGGCAGAGCGTGACTCACATTCTTGGGGTTGTGATTTCAAGCCCTACATTGCATTTAGAGATTACTTAAAGATAAAAATCTTGGGGCACCTGGGTGGCTAAGTTGGTTGAGTGTCTGCCTTTGGCCTGGGTCACGATCTTAGGGTCCTGGGATTGAGCCCCATGTCAGCTCTCTGCTCAGCAGGGAGTTTGCTTCTCCATCTCCCCACACTCATGCTCTCTCTCAAATACATAAAATCTTTTTTAAAAACTTAATTAATTAAAAATAAAAATTGTTTTTAAAAACCCACACAAAGGGCGCCTGGGTGGCTCAGTGAGTTAAAGCCTCTGCCTTCGGCTTGGGTCATGATCCCAGGGATCCCAGGGTCCTGGGATCGAGCCCTGCATCAGGCTCTTAGCTCGGTGGGGAGCCTGTTTCTCTCTCTCTCTTCCTGCCTCTCTGCCTACTTGTGATCTTTCTCTGTCAAATAAATAAAGAAAATCTTTTTTAAAAAATGAAATAAAATAAAAAATAAAATCTTAAAAAAAGAAAAACACAGAAAAACATGGCAGATCTCAGAAACAGCTTTAGCTAGATAAGAAGGAGGCCCCGATTTCCTTACCTGTTACTAGTAAAAATCACATTGAAAAACCAAAACCCTTTTTAAAATTCAAAATCGAATAAAACTACATTAGACAAAGTAAGAAACAGCTGAATTATCTTCTAATACCCTCTGCCTGAGCGAGAGTTATCTTTTAATGTTTCGTGTATAGTCTTGTTTTGAACATTTTTGAGAAATAAAAGCATTTGGCCCAGCCCTGTAGTACTTGTCACACCTGTTTTTTCTTCCCTAGAACTTCTGACCGTCTTCCTGGTGGCAATTATGCCCCCACTCACCTCTTTGAAGACATTGCTCTCCTCTTGCTTTTCCCCCGTTTCATTTTGCTCTACTTTCTTTCTGAGGCTTCTTTTCTTTTTTTCTTATCTGATCGTTCAGATTCTCTCACTTGGATCTAGTTGCACTCCTATTCCCACTCTCTTATCTCTTGCTGGTTCCACTATTTTTATTAATAGAACATTTTGAAAATGATACAACTTTTGCTTATAAATTCATTTAGTAACAACTTCTCCAGGAAGTCGACCTACATATCCAAGAGCATGTTGTGATTTCTTTACCATACAGATAATACCTAATTAGCACGAGCTCTCAGAAAGGCCTCCCTTGCTAAGCTACTATTTCCCTGTGTGGATATTGGTTTAGTGGAGTTTTCGTGTACACTGTACCTCTAGAACAAGATGTTACATGTAGATGAATTACCCCAGTACTGTTGAAAATCTAGACAGTCACTCTACTTGAAAAATTTTTTGCTAGGTATTGTTATATATAGTTGTTTTCCTTGCTGATTTAGTCATGACTTTGAATGGCAGTTCTTGCATTGTGAAATAAGGAGTTCCAGAGTACTGAGCTGTGTGTAGTGCATTTTACACCTTTTATTTCTCCTTTGTGAATGTAAGAAGTGGCCATTGTTCTCCTCTTTTGGTAGTCTCTTTACTCCTAACTTCCTGCATCTGATCTCTGGGGTTAGGAACTCAGGTGACCTGCTACAAATACTCTGCTTGAGTACTTAATTTTAGCAAAAGCTCGGTGGATTGCTTACAAGCATTTTTTTTTTTCACATGTTGGTTCTTGGCTATGTAGGTAACCACACAGTAGCACCTCATTTGTCTAGATACCATAAAATCTCATCATAAGAATTTGGGAAAAATGAAGTCCTTTTCTTGGACCACTTGCTCAAACTTGTTTACAGAATGTAAACTTCAGCCAAGCGGTGGAATGGAGTTACTGATTATCTTTTACTTTTTTGGGGCGGGGGGTATGACTGCTGTTTCACTTTTGTTTTTATCTCCATAGTCAGGTTGTAAGTTTTTGTGACTAAATGTAGGGATTTGGTGTAAAAATTTCCAGTTAAATATATGTGATTGTGTGATTACAGAATACAGTAGTATCTTTTGTACTTTGATTAATTAGACAGTAGAAGGACAAAGAAAGCTGAGCTACCCTTCATATTCTTTAGCTATCCTTCATAGTCTTCATATCCTTCATACTCTTTAATATTAATATTCTGTTACATTGCATTTATTCTTAACTCCACTGACTTTCAGGGAAAAAAACATCATGATCAGGAACTCTGTCCTCCCCACACACTTCTTTGCTGGCCACTGTCAAAGTCTAGAATAATGACTACAGAATCCTTTTGATAGTTGTTTTGACTTACTATACCACTCAGTTCATGAAGAATCCTACATCTTTAAAAATCTAAGGCATCATAGAGATCATGTGGACTCCCCCTATTTCAGATATGATATTAGAACATGTTAGGGGCGCCTGGGTGGCTCAGTTGGTTAAGCAACTGCCTTCAGCTTGGGTCATGATCCTGGAGTCCCGGGATCGAGTCCCACATCGGGCTCCCAGCTCTGCGGAGAGTCTGCTTCTCCCTCTGACCTTCTCCCTCTCATGCTCGTGCTCTCTCTCTCTCTCAAATAAATAAAAAATCTTAAAAAATATTAGAACATGTTAATAAAAGTTCTGGTTTTCTTTTCCCATCATAAAATAGTATCCTGTCTTTATATAGAACCTCATGGTTTCTGATGTGCTCTATGTACTTCTCTTACTCTGTCTCCTTTGAGTCTCAAACTACCCTGATAGGCGGTCAAGGTAATATTATTATTCCTACTTTACAGATAAGGAAACACTCTCAGGTGAAGGGCTTGGGGGGCTATATTCCCGTTCTTTTAACCCTTAATCCCAGTGTGGTTTATCACTAGCCCAGCTGTTCTTGAACACTACTTACCTCGATGTATTTCATTTTACTTGTAAACTCATTTCAGAGTAACTGCCCTGCTGTGGTTTCTACTCTGGAGCATGAGACCTAGAATATGATCTTCCTTGCCCATTAGAGATAACCTCTCTGAAGTCTTGAAGTGTCTTTGCTTTTCTGCCCCAGGATGCATCTCAAGTCCAGAACAACCACTTGCCCCACCCCGTGTTCCTCCAGTCTGTCAGCCGGATGCCAATAAGGTCAACTGCTTCCCAGAGTAGGACCTGCTTAGACCACCTCCACATGCTCAAGCTAGCACAGGGCTGTGTAGTACTAACCCTCCTTGTATCATTAGATCATGCTGCCCGTTATAGTATCTGTTACATCAGTGAGAGTCAAAGTGCTCCTCTCATGTAATTTAGTAGTTAAGAACACATCTTCTGGGGCGCCTAGGTGGCTCAGTGGGTTAAGCCTCTGCCTTCTCGTCAGGTCATGATCTCAGGGTCCTGGGATCGAGCACCACATCAGGCTCTCTGTTCGGCAGGGAGCCTACTTCCGCCTCTCTCTTTCTGCCTGCCTCTCTTCCTGCTTGTGATCTCTGTCAAATAAATAAATTTTTTAAAAAATCTTAAAAAAAAAAAAAAAAGAACACATCTTCTTTCCAGTCTCTGTTAGAGGTTTTCTTGACTGCTTGTCTACATGATGCTTCCCTGGTAGTTTGTGTGGGCCTGCCTCCATGTAGAAGGTTCGGGCAAGCAGGAAGTCATGTGTGTGACAGGCATCCTCGCCTTTTCCCAGATTGTTTCTGAGCAGCTCTCACTGGGGTCACTCTGGCCTTTGTATGCTGATGCCCTTCCGCAGGCACTTACCTTCTCATGCTTGCCTTCCGTGTGGCACTTGGAAGGTCATAACAGAGCCTGCCTTTCAGTAAAAAAGTCGCAATTCCCCATACACATTTTTAAATGCCAGTTGGGTGCCTGGGTGGCTCAGTTGGTTAAGCGTCCAACTCTTGGTTTCAGCTCAGGTCATGATCTCCTGGTTGGTAAGATCAAACCTCGCCGTAGGCTCTTTGCTCACCAGGGAGTCTGCTTGAAGATCCTCTCTCTCAGGTAAATAAATCTTTTATTTATTTTAAAGATTTTGTTTATTCATTTGTCAGAGAGAGAGAGAGAGAGACAAGCAGGCGGAGAGGCAGGCAGAGGGAAAAGCAGGGCCCTGCTGAGCAAGGAGCCCAATGCAAGACTCGATCCCAAGACCGTGGAATCATGACCCAAGCTGAAGGCAGCCGCTTAACCGACTGAGCTACCCAGATATCCCACAAATAAATCTCTTAAAAAATAATAATAATAATAAAATTCCAGGTCATTTCCTGTACTCTCTGCTGGATGGGGAAAGCCTAAGAGCATTCCTTTAATCCTGTCCTTTATTCTTTAGACTCCATTTACTAATACACACTGGCAATGAAAGAAGGATTCATATACCTTCTGTCTTAAAGTCTGCAGAATGAGTCTTTTGCAGGGACAGGGGAGCAACCTCTGGGTTGTATAACTGGATTAAGATATTTCTATATTGGGGCGCCTGGGTGGCTCAGTGGGTTAAAGCCTCTGCTTTCGGCTCAGGTCATGATTCCAGGGTCCTGGGATGGAGCTCCGCATTGGGCTCTCTGCTCAGCAGGGAGCCTGCTTCCTCCTTTCTCTCTGCCTGCCTCTCTGCCTACTTGTGATCTCTGTCTGTCAGATAAATAAATAAAATCTTTTTAAAAAAAAAAGATATTTCTATATTGATGTTACCTGCTATAAGCTTTGACCCTGTCCTTTATGGTTTATCAGAGACTGTGATCTTGGGAGAAGAGATACTGTGCAAATATTTAAAATAGGTTCTTAGACCAAAAATATTCAGGAACCTATAGTTTATGGGAGTAAAAGTAAAATATAACGAATGTGATCTGAAACTAATATAACTGTATGTTAACATACTGGAATCAAAATAGAATAAAATAAACAAAAATAAATAATAAATAAACATGATCTATTCTCCAGAAAAAATATCTTTGGAAGATTATTGGAACTCATTTGAGTGTATTTCTCTATGTTAAGTAATAATATGTAAGTAATAATTGGACTGGCCCCCCAAATTTTTGAAAGATTTTATTTATTTGACAGAGAGAGACACAGCGAGAGAGGGAACACAAGCAGGGGGAGTGGGTGAGGGAGAAGCAAGCTTCCTGCTGAGACTGGCCCCAAATTTCGAGCGATTATTTATCTTTGGGTGGTGAAATAGAAGTTTGTTTGTTTTTGAGATTTATTTATTTTGGAGAGAAAGCATGAGCAGGAGGGGCAGAGGGAGAGAGAATCTCAAGTAGACTGGGTTAATAAGCATGGAGCCTGTTAAGGGGCTTGATATTGATCTTGAGATCACCGCCTGAGCCAAAACCAAGAGTATGACGCTTAACCAACTGAGCCACCCAGGTGCCCCAAGAATCTGTATTTTAAAGTAAAAATCACGTACATAACTTTAATTCCCCTAGAGCCCTGTCACATATACATGACGCTGGATGTTTGCAGTGGCATGGCAGACCCTATTGAGTCAGCATCATGGGAGATGAGGTCGTTCTATTGTCTCATTTCTTTTGAAATTGTTGGAAGGAAAAAAGAGGTTCCCTTCCCACTCAGATTCAGCCAGCAAAGCCCTTTTGAAGTCAAAGCATTTTATTTTTTTCTATTTTTACTCTTATCTTTCCTCCTCCTCCCCCAAGGGATAAACATCGTAGACTGCAAATGAGTGACTGCAAATGAGTGACGGTTGCTAGGCTCAGGTAGTAGCAGATTGAAGCAAGTAGAGGGGGAAGGATAAGGAAGCCAGGAAGCTTCCTGGCACCTCCTGAATTCGACTCACCTGTGTGACTTGATTTAACATTCATCTTTTTTACTCTTATAGACACTTTTGTCCCGCGTCTAGGCAGTGCAGAATTGGCTCTGTTGCCCATGAGAAACCCAAATCTGTAGGCAGAAATAGACCTAGCCACTCTTAACACACATATGACACTGGGATCTCCACCTCTACCCTCTCGGCCGCTTCATATGTAGAAGGACAGAGGGCCACGACACCCTGTTTGGAAGAGGTTTCATAACCAACCAGTAACTGTTGACTACTTACTACCTGTGTGGTTGTGCTATTTCTTGTAACCAAAGCCAGTAGCAAAGGTGTTTTATACATTATTGCCTGTAGAGATATGTGTGTTGTCAGCATGGGAAGTTGATATATTTTAGCTCAGTTGACTAAGAAATTGAACCCTTTGGATTCTTTCAAACTGACTTAATAATTATCTTCCTTGAGTGATTAAAATTTGAAATGGTTGAAGAGTAGACTTAAGAGGTGAAGCATTGGGATTTCTTCCTAAATAATAATTGAGGTGTTGAAATGTTAAAGTTTGAGAGGTAAATTCACTTGTAAAGAAATTTCACTCATTTAATACATCTTTCTTGAACATGTGACTTTTTTTTTTTCACTTTTCCCTTCTTCCTGGCTCTTATGTACAAAAATAAGTGGCAATTAAAATAACTAAGAGTAGGGACGCCTGGGTGGCTCAGTTGGTTGAGCGGCTGCCTTCGGCTCAGGTCATGATCCCGGCGTCCTGGGATCGAGTCCCACATCGGGCTCCTTGCTCCGCAGGGATCCTGCTTCTCCCTCTGCCACTCTGTCTGCCTGTGCTCGCTCGCTCTCTCTCTCTCTCTCTCTCTCTCTCTGGCAAATAAATAAAATCTTTAAAAAAAAAAAAATAAAAATAAAAAATAAAATAAAATAACTAAGAGTAGTGGCGCCTGGGTGGCTCAGTCAGTTAAGCGTCCAACTCTCAGTTTCAGTTCAGGTCATTACCTCTGGGTCCTGGTATGGAGCCCCACATCAGACTCCTCACGCAGCAGGGAGTTTGTTTTTCTCCCTCTATCTCTCTGCCCCTCCCCCTGCTCATGGGCATACACATGTGCACATTCCTGCCTCTCTCTCACTCTCAAATAAATCTTTTTTAAAAATTAAGAGTAAATTAAAATGTGAAAGCAATTTTAATATTTTGATTTTTCAGTATTTTAATCTGGCAGACTGTGGGCTTTTAAGAATAGCGCATAAGGACCTTTCTAGGATGGAAACTCCACCAGAACTACCCCTCCACCACCCCCCAAAAAACCCTCCAAAATAAATTCACTGCTCATCTTAACTATTGTGAGGTAGGAAATTAATTTATCATCCCATTATAAGAAAAGGAAAAACTTTGTACTTTTGTTAAATAGTAGATGTAGAAATTTTCTGTTAATACTAGATCTGTAATTCAGTGTGATGCTGGAAAGATGAAGATTATTTTTTGTAGTACATAAAATAAAGCACCCAAGTAAAGTACCTTTCACCTAAAGTCATCCTCCTAAAATTGGCAAGTTAAACTATCAAATGAGGTATGGTTTAATATAACCAAATAGTTTTAACAGTCCTTTTTTTTTTTTAAGATTTATTTATTTAATTGAGGGGAATGAGAGGGAGAGGGAGAGTCTTTTTTTTTTTTTTTAAAGATTTTATTTATTTTATTTGACAGAGAGAGATCACAAGCAGGCAGAGAGGCAGAGAGAGAGGGGGGAAGCAGGCTCCCCACCAAGCAGAGAGCCCGATGCGGGGCTCGATCCCAGGACCCTGAGACCACGACCCGAGCCAAAGGCAGTGGCTCAATCCACTGAGCCACCCAGGCGCCCCATGGGAGAAAGAGTCTTAAGCAGACTCCGTGCTGGGTTGGGAGCCTGACACAGGGCTCACTCTCACAACCCTGAGATCCGACCTGAGCTAAAACTAAGAGTCAGGTGCTTAACCCACTGCACTACCCAGGCACCCCAATATAACCAAATAGTTCTTGTGAATTTTAAAAACAACCAATATAATCTTTCATTTCTATAATTCAAGTGCTTGATGAAGACAGTTTTATTGGCCTTGAGGTGACTGTGTATTGCCTGCCTGTTATTTGTTAACCCAAACTGCAAGCTCCTTATGTCTGGAGGATCTCCTGTTTTTGATCACATTTAAACATTATGTTACCGTGTTACAGATGCAGTTTAAAAAAAAAAGATGCACACATGTATATATACTTAATAATGTAGTTTACTCTCTGCCTCCTTGAGTTTGGTACCAATGCTACCATCCATGCCAGAGATTGGCCTTCATCCTTTCTCCCGGTGCTTTTTGCAGTTTTCTCCTGCTCACAGGCTTTATCCCCTGCCTTCATGGGACTCTTCAGAACTAAACCATCCTCTGTGTATTGAAACCCAGACATACTAACCCTTAGCAATGACTGCCGTCTATGTCATTAGAAACATTAGAAGCTGTGTTCTTTTTTTTTTTTTAAAGATTTTATTTATTTATTTGAGAGAGAGAGCACAAGCAGAGGGAGCTGCAGGTAGAGGGAGAAGCAGGCTCCCTGCTGAGCAGGGAACCCAATAGGGGACTTGATCCCAGAACCCTGGATCATGACCTGAGCCGAAGGCAGACACTTAGCCACTGAGCCACCCAGGCCTCCCATAGAAGCTATTTTCTGTACCAACTGAGTTCGTTAGCTCAGTTGACTTGCCGTAAGGTTCATACCTGTTTTTTCTGTTTTGAAAAAAAATACTTTATTTAAATTTTATGTTTGTTATGTCCATTATCTACCATCTCTAAGAAATTACAAACTGGAACTTAACAAATTTTGAACAAAAGTTTGGAAAAAAATCCATCTTTCTTCATATACAGTGTATTTGTTTTGGGTTGAAAGCAGTAGAGACTCTTAGAAACATTTTGATGATTATCAGAGATTTGACTCTTGACTCTTTCAGCTTTTCCCAATAAAGTCCCTGTTTCAGTTTTCCTCTTTCTTTTCTCCTTGTAGTGGACATTTGGGAGCAATAAAAATAAGAAGAAAGGAAAGGCCAGAAAAATAGAGAAGAAAGGAACCATGAAGAAACAAGCCAACAAAACTGCTTCCTCAGGCAGTTCGGATAAAGACAGTTCTGCTGAGAGCTCAGCCCCTGAGGAAGGTGAGCCATGTGGCCCAGACCTGGGGGGTGAACTCCCACTCTTGTCAGGTTGAAGCTACAGAGTGAGAACTGGGGCAGGGGGCTTGGGGCAGGGCTGCATTACAGCATGGCCTCCATCTTTATTGCAGCAGTCCCTAACCTCCACAGTGGTCATGGATCCTTTGAGAATTTGAATGAAGCGAGAGAAATACCCAGTTCCCAAGGGTTAGTGAGGCGCCTAAAGCCCATCCAGCAAACCCATGAGGAGTCCCTGCATTAGAGTCTCCATGTACTTTACAAATACCCTGCATTTACTTTCCTTCCTCTTGGTTACACATACGTGATCTGGCTGAAGAGGAAGATTCTTGAACCAAATACAAAACTCAGTGAAAAAATGTTCTTATTTTGAAACCAGTTCCAGAATTTTTGTTAAACCTAGGATGAAAGTGAACTTGTTCCAGAACTAGAATGATAAACTTTACATTTCTCTTAAGAAATAACATTTATGTACAAACTGGCCTGCATAGAATGGGCCAAACCTGGTTTTAAGCACATTGCCTGTGAATGTTGGCTTAAATTGAGTCAAGCAGAGTTCTTATTAAATTGCCGGTTTAACTTAATACTCATTTGTAATGTATACTGCCTTTTTCCATCACCCTTTATCCTATCAAGATCCAGTTTCATTGAGAATTCACCAGTCAGTGTAATGACTCATTAAAACATTGAATATTTTAAATGCCAACTAATAAATGTAGAAGAACTTGTTGAAAGTCACCATTTCTCAACCCTCATGGTAATAGTTGGTTAACTTAAGAAATTATGAGCCTGAGGAGTGCCTGGGTAGCTCAGTCGGTTGAGCATGTGACTCTCGATCTCAGCTCAGGTCTTGATCTCAGGGTCGCAAGTTTAGGTCCTGCGTTGGGCATAGAGCTTACTTCAATACAAGGAGGGGTTTGTAGCAATGATTATCAACACTGTGGGGTCATCTCTGTGGCCTCAGGCTTCTGTAGCATAGTCTAATCTTATGTTTGGGCCTTGCTGTAGGTGAGGTGTCAGATTCTGACAGCAACAGCTCCTCCTCCAGTTCAGATTCCGACTCATCCTCAGAAGATGAAGAGTTCCATGATGGCTATGGGGAAGACCTCATGGGCGATGAGGAAGACCGGGCCCGTCTGGAGCAGATGACAGAGAAGGAGAGAGAGCAAGAACTGTTCAACCGCATAGAGAAGAGGGAGGTGTTGAAAAAAAGGTAATGTTGTAATTAATTCCTTAATGATAAAATTCATATTCAGAGCCCCATCTTCCCAGAATTCAAGACTTGAAACTTCTTAAAATTTTTTTTTCTTTTTTAATTTTTTATTTTTTTAAAAGATTTTATTTATTTATTTGACAGACAGAGATCACAAGTAGGCAGAGAGAGAGGGGGAAGCAGACTCCCCACTGAGCAGAGAGCCTGATGAGGGGCCTGGATCCCAGGACCCTGGGATCGTGACCTGAGCCAAAGGCAGAGGCTTAACCCACTGAGCCACCCAGGCACCCCTCCTTTTTTTTTTTTTTTTTTTTTTAAGATTTTACTTATTTATGAGCCACCCAGGTGCCCCTCCTTTTTTTTTTTTTTTTAAATTTTATTTATTTATTTGACAGACAGAGATCACAAGTAGGCGGGGGGGGGGGTGGGAGCAGACTCGCTGATGAGCAGAGAGCCTGATGTGGGGCTCAATCCCAGGACCCTGGGATCATGACCTGAGCCAAAGGCAGAGGCTTTAACCCACTGAGCCACCCAGGCGCCCCCTTCTTAAAGTTTCTAAGTTAAGTATCCTTCCAGCATAGTTTTTGGTTTTTTGGGGTTTTTTTTGAAAACTCAGGTGTTAAATTGCCCTTTTGATAGTCAAACGCTGCTTCAGTATTTTCTTCCTTTTTTTTTTTTTTTTTTTTTTAAGATTTTACTTATTTATTTAACAGAGAGAGAGAGAGAGCACAGGCAGAGGGAGAGAGAGAAGCAGGCTCCCCACTGAGCAGGGAGCCTGACACAGGGCTCGATCCGAGGACCCTGAGGTCATGACTTGAGCTGAAGGTAGACACTTAACCAACTAAGCCACCCAAGTACCCCACTTCAGTATTTTCTGAATTACTTTTGCCATATTTAAATGACCAGACTTCTTCCTTATCTCATAACATAATCTCACAGTAAAAATAAAGATGTTTGTTTCCTCTAGAAATAAAATAGTCCTCAGAATGGCGCCTGGGTGGCTCAGTGTGTCAAGCCTCAAGTCATGGTCTCAGGGTCCTGGGATCGAGCCCTGCATCAGGCTCTCTGCTCAGCAGAAAGCCTGCTTCCCCCTCTCTCTCAGACCTGCCTCTTTGCCTGCTTGTGATTTCTTTCTCTGTCAAATAAATAAATAAAATCTTTTTGTTTTATGAAGGCAGTTCTAAAGGTTTTATTTACTTATTTTTAAATTTATTAGACTAAATATTTATTGCACTAAAAATTATTTTGAGGTGGATGCAGGTAGTTTTAAAGGTAGCTTGTTTGTGAAAAAAACTGACATTTGTCTAGGCTCAATTCAGAATCATTGGGCAAGTGATCTGAATGAGTCACTTACCTTCTTCCTGCCTCAGCTTCCTCCTTGGGATTATTGTAAGCCTTGAGTGAGATGATACATGTAAGCATATTGTGTAAATAATAAGCTATTAACTTTTTAAAATAACTTCATTGAGATACATTTCACATACCATAATCTACCCATTTGAAGTGTAAAATTCAGTGGCTTTTATATATTCACAAAGCTCTTTATCTCAATAAATTTCAGAACATTTTTAACACCCTGGAAGGAAATCCTGTATCACTACTAGTCATTTCTCTGTTTCCTCCCAAGCCTTCCAGCCCTAGGCAACCACTAATATACTTTCTGTCTCTATAGATTTGGCTATTTCTGGACATTTTATGTAAATGGAATCATACAATATGTAGTCTTTTGTGACTGGCTGCTTTCACTTGGCACATTTTAGTACTTCATCCACATAGCACATCAGTACTTCATTCCTTTTTATGGCTACATAATATTTCCTTTCATATAAAATGTATATACCACATTTTGTTTATTCATCTATTGATTGACATTTGGGTTGTTCCCACCTTTTGCTACTATGAACATTCGCGTACAAATACTTGTTTGAATACTTATTTTCAGTTCTTTTGGATATAGACCTAAGAGTGGAATTGCTGGGTCATATGGTAATTTTATGTTTAATTATTTGAGAAACCATCAAACTGTTGTCCACAGCAGCTGCACCGTTTTGCACATCTACCAGCACATCAAATTCTTTGCCCATTTTTTAACTGGGATATTCGTCTTTTTGCTGTTGTGTGGTAAGAGTTCTTTGTATAGTTGCTTATCAAACCCTTATCAAATATATGACTTACAAATATTTTCTCTAATTCTGTAGGTTGTATTTTTCATCCTCTTGGTAGTATTATTTGATACACAAAAATATTTAATTTTGGTGAAGTATAATTTTTTCCCTTTCTTGTTCAAGCTTTTTTTTTTTTTTTTTTTTTTCTTGTTCAAGCTTTTAATGTCATATCTGAGAATATGCCAAATCCAAGATCGTGAAGATTTACCGTTGCAGTTCTTATAAGAGTCTTAAAATTTCAGATCCTTGATCCATTTTGAAATCATTTTTTTAATGTGTTGTGAGGTAGGGATCCAGCTTTATTACTGGCATTTCAATATCTAGTTGTCTCAGTGACTTTTTTTTTTTTAATTTTACTTACTTATTTATTTATTTATTTATTTATTTTTAAAGATTTTATTTATTTATTTATTTGACAGACAGAGATCACAAGTAGGCAGAGAGACAGGCAGAGAGAGAGGGGGAAGCAGGCTCCCCGCTGAGCAGAGAGCCTGATGTGGGGCTCAATCCCTGGACCCTGGGATCATGACCTGAGCCGAAGGCAGAGGCTTAACCCACTGAGCCACCCAGGCGCTCCAATTTTACTTATTTATTTGACCGAGAGAGAGAGAGTGAGAGCAGGAACACAAGCAGGGGGAGTGGGAGAGGGAGAAGTAGGCTTCCCGTGGAACAGGGAGCCTGATGTGGGGCTCCATCCCAGGACCGTGGGATCAGGACCTGAGCCGAAGGCAGACGCTTAATGACTGAGCTACCCAGGCACCCCATCTCAGTGCCTCTTAAAGAGACTGTTCTTTCTGCAGTCTCGGCACACTTGTCAAAATCAATTATATATATTATAAACATATTATATATTTATGCTTATTTGTTAATCCTCAATTCTATTCCTTTTATGTATATGTTTGTCTTACACAGTTTTGTTAACTGTAGCTGTGTAGTCAGTTTTTAACTTGGGAAGTGTGAGTACTCCAACTTCGTTTTTCTTTTTCAAGATTGTTTTGGTGGGGTGCCTGGTGGCTCAGTGGGTTAAAATCTCTGCCTTCGGCTCAGGTCATGGTCTCAGGGTCTTGGGATCGAGCCCTGCTTCAGGATCTCTGCTCAGCACGGGGCCTGCTTCCACCTCTCTCTCTGCCTGCCTCTCTGCCTACTTGTGATCGCTCTCTGTCAAAATAAATAAATAAAATCTTTAAAAAAAAAAGATTGTTTTGGCTACATGGGGCCCTTTACATTTCCATATGCATAATAGTATTAGCTTCTCAATTTCTGCAAAAGCAAAAAAGGCATTAAAGATTCTTATTGAAATTATTGAATCTGTGGATCAAATTTGGGAGTATTGCCACTTTGACAGTAAAGTCTTTCAATCCATGAACCTGTTATCTTTTTATTTAGGTATTCTTTAATTTCTTTGAACACTTGTCTTCCAGTTTGGGGTGTAAAAGGCTAGCACTTTTTAAATTTATTCCTAAATATTTTGTCTTTTGGTTGCTATTATAAATTGAATTGCTTTCTTTGTTTCTTTTTGGGATTGCTCGTTGTAAGTATATAGAAATACACCTAATTGTTGTATATTGATCCTGCCCCCTCCAACATTGCTGAACTCATTTATTAGTTTTAATAGTTTTTAGTAGATTCTTTAAGATTTTCTATGCATAAGATCATATGAGCTACAAGAAAGACAAATTTTACTTTTTCCTTTCCAATGTAGATTCCTTCTATTTTTCTTGTCCTTCAGTATGATGTTGAGTAGAAATGGTGAGAGTAGCCTTGTCTTGTTACTGATCTGTGGAGGAGAGCATTCAGTTTTCATCATTAGCTGTGGTTTTTTCATAGATATATTTTATCCATTTGAAGAAGTTCATTTCTATTCTTTTTTTTTTTTTTTAAGAGGTTTTATTTATTTATTTGACAGAGATCACAAGTAGGCAGAGAGGTAGGCAGAGAGAGAGAAAGGGAAGCAGGTCCCCCGCCGGGCAGAGAGCCCGATGTGGGGCTTGATCCCAGGATCCCGGGAACGTGACCCAAGCCGAAGGCAAAAACTTCAACCCACTGAGCCACCCAGGCGCCGCATTCTTTTCTATTCTTAGTTTGTTGAGAGTTTTTATCAAGACAGTTGTTAGATTTTGTGTAATGCTTGTTCTGGGTCTGTTGAGATAGTTTTGAGGTTTTTGTACTTATTACATTGATTTTCTTATGTTGAACCAACCTTGCATATCTGGATATATCCTACTTCATGATGGTATATCCAGTTTTTTATAAGTTGCTGGATTTAATTTGCTACTATTTTGTTGAGTTTTCTTTACTTACTTTTCTCGTAATGTCATTATCTGGTTTTGGTTATCAGGATAATACTAGCCTCATAGAATAATTTGAGAAGTGTTTCCTCTTCTCTTTTTTGGAAGAGTTTGTGAAGAATTGGTGTTAGTTCTTTCTTAAGTGTTTAGGAAAATTCTCCAGGGAAGCCATGTGGGCATAAGCTTTTCTTTGTAGGAAGTTTTAAAATCACTATTTCAATCTCTTATTATGGGTCTATCCAGATTTTTTTGGTTTTTTTTTTTTTTTTTGAGTCAGTTTTGGTGGTTTGTCGCTTTCTTGAGATTTTTTCCATTCCATCCAAATTACCTACTTTGTTACCATATAGTTGTTCAGGGTGTTCCCTTATGATATCTTTTATGTTTCTGTAAGGTCCATAGTGATGTCTCTTCTTTCATACCTGATTTTAGTAATTTGAATCTTCTGTCATTTTTTCTTGGCCTGTTATGCAAAGTTTTGTCTGTTTTGTTGATCCTTGCAAAGAAGCAACTTCTGGTTCCATCGATTATTGTTTTGCTATTCTGTGTTTTCGTTAGTTCCTGCTCTAATTAATTCTTTTTTTCTGCTTGCTTTATACTCAGTTTGCTCTTCTTTTTCCACTCTGTTAAGGTAGAGGTTAAGTTACTAATTCAAAATATTCTTTTTTTTTTAAGTAAGCTCTGTACCCAACATGGGGCTCAAACTCACAACCCTGAGATCAAAAGTCACATGCTCTACCAACTCAGCCAGCCAGCCAGCCAGCTATCCCTATCTTCCTTTTTTTATTTTTTTATTTTTTTTTAATTTAATTATTTTGACAGGCAGAGATCACAAGTAGGAAGAGAGCAGGCAGAGAGAGAGAGGGAGAAGCAGGCTCCCCGCTGAGCAGAGAGCCCAACATGGGGCTCGATCCCAGAACCCTGGGATCAGGACCTGAGCCGCAGGCAGAGGCCTTAACCCACTGAGCCACCCAGGTGCCTCTATCTTCCTTTTTAATGTAGGCATTTATAGCTATACATTTCCCTCTAGGCACTACTTTAGCTACATCCTATAAATTTTGTTATGTTGTGCATTCATTTTCAGTCCTCGAATTATTTTCTAATTTCCCTTGTGGTTTCTTCTTTGACCCATTGGTTATTTAGGACTATGTTTTTATGTGGGTGTTTTTTCTTTAATGTTTTTATGTTTTTTTTTAAAGAAATTCATTAATAGTGCTTCTTTATATCACATTACAAAAGTACATTAACAACCTTAATTATGAATGTAAAGGATATAACAAAAGAGACTTGTGTACTGTGTTAAAAATTAAGTAAAAAAAAAGATAGTTGGGGTTATTTTAAAGTGTTAGGAAAAGAGTTTAATTTTTATTATATTCCTGTATTCCTTCCATAATGTTCCTTGAATTCATGCCTCCCAAAATAGTTTTGTTTCATAAGAGCCTGATTTTTATTATAGGGAAGGAGCTTAGATTGCATTTGTTGAAGAGAATAGTGTATTTATTCATAGCATATTTATTCATTGTGTTTGCTGGTGTGAAGGTGAAGGGGGGAAGCATTTTTCCTAATGAAGAAAGATGGAGAATGGTGTTTTTTTAAATTTTTGTTTTAAAGATTTTGTTTTTAAATAATCTCTACACCCAGCATGGGGCTCGAACTCATAGCCTAGAGATCAAGAATCACATGCTGTACCAGCTGAGCCAGACAGGTACCCCAAAAGTGGTGTTTTTAAGATACACAGTCTTTGTCCTGACCACCTTAAAAAATGTGACAGTAGGGGCACATGGGTGGCTCAGTCATTTGAGCTTCTGAGCTTCTCAGGGCTGTGAGAGCAAATCCATGTCAGGCTCCAAGCTCAGTGCAGAGTCTACTTGGGATTCTCTCTCTTCCCCTCTGCCCCTCTCCCTAGCTCTCTGTCTCTGTGTCTCTCTGAAATAAATAAATCTTTTTTAAAAAAAAAAAGAAAGAAAAGGGAAAGTGGCTCTCTCCAGTTTCATTCTGTTTCTAATGGAACATCATTGCAATTGATCTAGAAATCAACTATTTTCTGTTATGTGAAGATGGAAGGAGAGCTGTGTGTTACCAACAGGGTACAATAGTATCCTGAATATTTTCTCTCATTTTAAGTCTGTTCCAGCTTAATGCTTTCAAGTACTTCTGGTATACTTAGCTCAATATTTTTAATGTACCTATAAGGTACATTGGAGTTTCTTGCAGGAAACCAAGACATTCAACTCCTTCCCCTACTTACTTCCTTTATCCTATCTGATAGAAATCAGTTTTTGTAAACACTTCATTGCCATCTAAAAACCAAACAAATATCTTTTAACCAGATTTGAAATCAGGAAAAAACTAAAAACAGCCAAAAAGAAAGAAAAGAAAGAAAAAAAGAAGAAGCAAGAAGAGGAGCAGGAAAAGAAAAAACTGACACAGATTCAAGAATCTCAGGTAGGAAATTCAGTGTTCCTTGTTATCCAAAAAATAAACCCCAGTTTTGAGTGTGTATGTGTGTGTGTGTGTGTGTAAAAGATGGTTTTATTTAGAAAAAAAAAAAGATGGTTTTATATTAATCAGCCTAGTTCAGTTCATGCAAGACATACTGTCTTTATCTTGTAGGTTCACCAATCTCTGGACTTACCATTTCACCATTAGCCATGCTCATTCCTTAGGAATTCTTCACCCAAGTCTGCTTTTTATTTTATTTTTTAAAATATTTTCCAAGTCTGCTTTTTAAAAAAGAACTCACTGGTGTGTGAGCATTCCTCAAGGGAAAGTTGATAAATGTCCTATCCCAGGTAGCTAGATTAGTTCTGAGGTTTACTCAGGTGTGTGTCATCCTGGACTTGGTAATAAATGTAGCTGAGAAAATTAGTCATCTCTGCATTCATCATAGAAAGCTTGTTAAAAATATCCACAAATATGAGCCACCTAGGGTGGCCTTCCAGAAAGTGTTTATTCCTATAATTCTTAGGCTTTCTCTTTATTAGCCAGATAAGAGAGGAGCTGACTTTGTGCTCTCTCCACTTTGCCCACTAGAGGATGCTCGCTTCCTCTAAACAAGTTTCAGTTTCTGCAGCCTGTATAGATTCCCATTGGAAAACTGAATGATAAATTGTTAGGTACAAAGAATGTTGTCATTGGCTGTTAATAAAAAGAGCCACCCTACATATTTTTCCCTTCCCAGGTAACATCCCACAACAAGGAACGGCGTTCCAAACGGGATGAGAAACTAGATAAGAAATCTCAAGCCATGGAGGAGCTAAAAGCAGAGCGAGAAAAACGGAAGAACAGAACAGGTCAGTGGGGAAAATGTAATGGCTACTTTGTCTCTATGATCATATGATTTGATGCTCTGGTGCCCGTTTACATTTCTCACCCCCTTTTTATAAGCTCTTTTTTTTTTTTTAAGTCCTTATGGGTAATTCCAAACACATACAGAGAATAGTATAATGAACCTCCATGAACCTGTCATCCAGCCTCAACAATCAACTCATAAACAGTCTTGTTAAATCTATATTCCCCTCTTTCACTGGGTTATTTTGAAGTAAATCACAGCATCACTGTATTTCAACCATAAATATTTCTGTACGTGTATTTAAAAGATAACCACTTTTTTTTAAACGTAACTACAGTATCATTATCACATCTAAAAAATAGTAACAGTGACTTTTTTTTTTTAAGATTTTATTTGTTTATTTGACAGACAGAAATCACAAGCAGTCAGAGAGGTAGGCAGAGAGAGAGGAGAAACAGGCTCCCACTGAGCAGAGAGCCCAGTGCGGGGCTCGATCCCAGGACCCTGGGATCATGACCTGAGCTGAAGGCAGAGGCTTTAGTCCACTGAGCCCCCCAGGCACCCCAACGTGACTTTCTTAATATTATGAAATATCTAGCCAGGTTTCAGATTTCTCTAGTTGTATAATTAAAATATACTAATTTGGTTGTTCAAATCAGAATCTTAAAAAAATCCACACATTGTGATTTGTTAGTATGTCCCCAAAGTTACTTAATCTGTATAGGTTTTCCTATTCATCTCTTTTATCCCCTTGCAGCTTATTTTGAAGAAACGAGGTTCTTCTTCTTATAGTTTCTTAGATGCTGGGTACATCCCCTTGAGGTGCTGAATGTGTTTCTCTGGTATCTTGAATTTCCTCTAATTTGTAGTTAGAGCTAGGGAATTGGACACATTTGGATTTGTTCTGTTTCTGTTTCAGTTTCTGTGTGGCGGGTTTTAGGTTGTGATGTATACTTCCATCAGGAGACGCACAACACCTGTGTCTCACATTTTGTGATATTACCAGCTCTGTCACTTATTTTTGCCACAATAACGTGAAATAAAAGACTGCTCCAAACTCGTAAATACGCCTTTGCTCCTGCTTGTGGATCCGCAGTTGAGCAGTGGGTTACCTCATATGCACGTTAGCTGGGATAGTCTCCAGGCTGCAGGTTGGGACCAGCAGTCTCTCTCCCTGTTACACCTGTCTCTCTCCCTCCTCAGACCAATATACCTAGGGCACATTCTTCTCCTGGTGATCATAGGAAGGTAATAGGGCAAGCAGAAATGCAAGATAACTCTTGAGGCCTAGACTTGACATTGGCACGTGTGGTGTCAGCTCTTTGCATATTCCATTGGCGAAAGCAGTCCCATGACAAGCCCATTGTTAATGGCTGGGAGGACTCCTGTGTCACATGGCAAAGGGCATGGGTACAGAGAAGGATGAAGAATTGGAAAATAGTAATATGTTCTATCCCAGCAGCCATTGGTAATCATTACCTGGATCATTTAATTCATTATGAGTTGCAAAATGGTGATATTCTAATCCCTCATTCTTTATTATCTGGTCTACTTTTCATAAAAAGAAACTTCTCATCAGCTATTTAGTTATCATTAGGTACATTTTGTATAGAAAAGGCAGAATAAATGCTGGATTTTTTTTACCTTTT